>NC_092831.1:30308305-30613916 GCF_039878825.1 Excalfactoria chinensis
TGTCTGAAAGATTCCTAGCTGGGATTGCTCTATGTTCTACTTTTGCTTAAGCAAGAGCTATTTTGAGATCAAACCGGTTGGAGGTGTCACTGTTTGTTATATAATAAGGTGGCAAAGAGCAGTTACTGGTTTTGGGGTATTCAACCAGTTTGAAGCTCTGAGGTCTGGGTGCTAATAGGGCTAAGTGGGAGTCTGGGGGATGTTTTTAGTAAACGGCAACATCTCTAATGCCTTAGAACTGTGGCTTTTGTTGGACTTTAGACTACAGGTGCCAGGCTTATGTTAACATGAGGCAGAAGCGTTGTCTCTCTGCAGCTTGTGTACACACAGGCCTGGCCAGCTGCACTCCTGCAGTGGCTGCACGCTCTCGCGGCCTGCTGTCCTACACAAGGTCACCTTTTGGGACCGGGCACAGCCGTAGCAAGCTAGCACGCACCCGTGTTATGTCCCCTTAGGGGTCACGCTCCCCCAAGCTCAGAGGTTAGCTGACCGCACACAGCCGAGCGAGCCGAACCCGAGCTAGCCGCCTACACGCCCACCCGCCCCCAGCTCTAGACAGGGCAGAGGGGCCCGAGCGTCTCCGGCCCTACAGCCGCCTCCTGACGGCACCGGGCCCTGAGGTGGGAGCGCGGGAACAGACCGGCCGTTACCTGTGCGGCGCCATCAGCAGGCGGGCCGCCATGGCGGCAGCCGGCGCCGTCGATCTCCGTCATCGGCGGCGGTAAGGCGGGGCGGGCGCATGCGCGGCGCTCGTGTGACTTTCCGCCGGTGGGGGGGTTGTCCCGAAAGGGCAACGCGGGTGTGAGAAGGCGGTGGTGGCTGCCTGGCGCTAGCTGGCTTCTTTATCTCTCATCGTAGCGAGCTCGGCGCTGCCCGTCCTGGTTTACACCTGTATGGGACGCCAGCTGAAGGCCTCGCCGGCCGCGGAGCGCAGCGCGCCGCCTTGACCCCCAGAGGGCGGCCGTGCTCCGTGTGGCGGGAAGGCGCTCCGCCCTGCTGCCCGCTCCGGAGCCGCCGCCTCACGCTGTGCCATGGAAGCCGTTTCGCTTCTGTGCGGCCTGTTTCCATCCGGTCTTGTATGCCGTGAGAGCAGGACGTGAGGTGATGCCTACATCTCAACCTATCTGAATTATACGAGGATAACTGTGGCTAGATCCCTCGCTTCCATCTGTTTTTTAAAGCTCGTGAAAGGTGAGGTAGCATCTCGCCAGGGCATAACCCGGTTGTCAGGAATTTAATAGGCAGGTAACGTTGTTGTACTCGGTGTCCGATGCAGGAAGATCTCAGGGGCTGCGCCTTGCTGTGGGGTGATCCCCGTGTTAGTGCCGTGCTAATGAGGCAATTAGCCCGTGGGAGCTAATTGCAGGTGGGAGCTGGAGGAGCCTGTGTGTAATTCCTGGAAACCCCAGAATAAATTCCACTTGCACGCTATGGGCAAGGCCATCATCAGGGCCTGATTACGCAGGGTGTGGGCGCAGAGCAGCCCAGAAGGCAGGTCACTGCTCTGATGCGCCTTTATTTGAGAACAAAAGTAAGTAAAAATAGGAAAAAGAGTGGAAATAATGGAGTTACGTGGAAGTAATTGCAATGAGGTGACCTTTAGCCAGGCGGTTCATGGATGGTGTCACTGTTAGCCGAGACTGCAGCGGGAGACTGGATGTTTTAAAGTAAGCAGCACCACAGTCACCAAGCCAGGAATTCAGGGAGTGCAAGTACAGCAGCCAGAAGGACAGGCAGGTTCTGATTCCTCCCTGTGGAGAAATTTCCCGGCAGTGTGTGCAGCAGGTTTGGAAAGAGCAAACAAACTGCTGACTGTAGGAGGACTTGAGAGCTGAGCAGATGTTTGGGGGTTTGGTTTTTGTCGGGTTATTGGGGTTTGTTTGTTTGTTTGTTTGCTTCTTTTTTTCTAGCTCTATGTAGCTTACACATCAGGATGGAGGTGCTTTTGCTCCCAAGGACTCCAAGAGCAGCTCAGCTGCATTCTGTATGCCACCTCTATGTGCCTAATTAATGATTAATTTGTGCCTCTCGGTTACTTGCCTCACAGCTCTGCGTGTGTTTTGCCAAGAGCAGATAATAAATGGCTCTAGTAGTTCATCATGTCCTGTGTTACCGCATCTTGGCTTGCAGTAAACTGAGTCTTTGCCTCCTTTGGTCTAAGAGCTAGCATCTAAGTTCTGTGTGTGGGTTATGTGGGCAGTGATCCTTACAGGTAGAGCATCCTGAGAGTGAATGAAGTTAAGGAGAAGTGAGTGCAAAGGCTGGAGAGTAAAATGGGAGAATCTCCTGTTCATCCCAGCAGACTGGTTACTCCTGTACTGGCAAGCAATCCATAATTACTGTTTTTTTTTTCCCCTTTCTTTCCTCCTCAGTTCAGCCCTTATTAACAACACTGTAAAACACATGTAACAGGCTTAAATATATACTTACTCCTACGTGGACAGCAAGTACTAAAGGCTCATGCCTGCAGTGGACAGTCTGCCTTTGGCTTCAGTTAGAACAGGAGCTGGCTTAAAATAAGTGGGAAACTAATTTGTCTCTGTACTCTCTAAAATTGAGCCAGCCCAAGGAAGGGCTGAAACACAGGCAACACACATGTGGTAGGGAGAAGCAATTTTTGCTTTTGTTTGTCATGTGAGTAATCCCAAAGGGAGAGACTCTATTCCCCCAGGCTGTTAGTCAGGGCCCTGTCAGATAATGCATCCGCACAGTCTCCGAAGTCATAGGTTTGGGAGGGGGGAAGCTCTTTCCCTTTTACGGGATAGCCTGCTTTTTGCTAGCGGGGAAGTAGAAGCGTTTGGAAAAAGATGAAAGCAAAGGCACGATGAAGCTGCAGGAATGAAGCAGTTTTTCCATTTTCCTCTGGCCTCGCAGGGCACTGGGGAGGTGTGGGGGTGGCTGCTGCCTCAGCAGGCGCTCTGCGTGGGCGCAGCTGGGAGAGCCTTCCAGCGAGGTCCATCTATCCATCCATCCACAGCGAGCTCCCGCACTCCCACCACCCTGCCTTAGACGTGCTGCATCCGCCCACCGGTACCCTCTGGGTTAGACAGGACCCTGGGCAAACACCCTCCTACGTCTTTCTTCCCTGCTGCCGCAAGCAATCTGTCACTCCTCCCCTCAAACCACCCACCACCCACGCACAGAACCATAACTGCAAGGAACACCCTCTCTCCTTCCCCCTTCGCTCCCCACCGGTCTGTTTTTCTCAGCAGATGAAAAATTCCTGGAGATCTGGCGGTCGCCCCCGTGTTTGGCTTTTGAGTCCCAAGGGGTTGGATACCTTTTAGGCTCACAGCACGGCGAGCTCTGTTTGCAGATGTATTGCTATAGTTTTTCATTTGCGTGTAATTACACATGTGCAGGTGGGCAGGGGCTGCTTGCCTCCCACTGCCATGATGTGCTTTCCTTCCTTCCACTCCCTCTCCCGGCCTCCCACGCATCCAGCGATGAGAAACGATGCAGAAGACTGACCGGCCACCAGCCCGCCCACCTGAGGAGGAGGAGCAGCAGCAGCAGTACATTTCTCTCTCTGCTTTTTAAACACGGTTAAAAAGAGCTGCAGTGTGGGTGGAAATAGCTGTAGGGAGAGTGTGTGGGAATGGGGCCGGAGGAAAGCGAATTTTCTGATGGTAGGACAGCACCTTCCAGTAGACTAGGAAAAGAAACACTCAAGGATCACTTGCTGCTGGGAGTGTCTTTAGGCACACAATTAGTTGTTAGGGTTGAGTTTCCCGGGACTGGAAAGAATGAAATGCTGTTCATTTCTCCCTGGTAGTCAAAGCGGCAGCCAGCACTCCGCGCTCAGGGGAGGTTGCCTACAAGCCTTCAAGAGGTTGCGTAGCGAGGGATATTTGTGCTGCATCCAGTTGTGTCATCCTGTCTCTTGCTCTGCTCCTGCTTTATGTGCCTTATTTTCTAAGAGTCAGAGCTGCTGCTCTGTAGGAACAGAAAAAAACCATCTGGTTTTCACAGCATGGACCTGTATTTCCTAATAGCACCACTGCTGGAACTCTTGAAATAGCAGCATCCCAGAATACCAGTTAATTCACTATTTACTCTAAGTTTGTGCTCTGATAAGAAATGAAGTTCAGGTTTATTTATGTTAACGGGATGTTATTTGAGATACTTTGCTTGTATTACATGAAAACAGCAGTGGAACTAGTATAGGAAAACAGAAAACAGTGGCATAGAGTGCAAAGTGGTAGTGCTGTTTCTTAAGCAATATCTCTGATAGAACTGAGAGTACACAATGGCTTTCAGCTTCTGACTCAGCCTAGCCCACCTGTCTAGAAAGGTAGGTTATCCAATGTGTAATACTGGGCCAGTTGTGCTAACCTGTGCTAGCTGTATGTGTTCTTCTCAATCCAGAACTCTGCCCGTGTGTATCGCAGGGTTTCTCACCAGAATCAGTCAGTCTTTCTCATTACCGATGCCAGTTGTTGTATCAGAATGTGGTCTGTAGATGTTCTGCTTGATACAATCACTTTCTGTGTGGAAATCCAGCATGTGCTGGACTACAAAGCCCTTTAAAAGGCACCCTACTTGGTAGACAAGACAGCAGCCTTCTGGAGCCATTCCTAAGGCTGGGGCTGCTCGCCTGTAATGCATAAGGGAACTGGGCTCCCTGACTTCAGTGCCTCCCCAACCCCAGCCCATTTTCTTTATCTGTGGAGATTTACTCTGCCTTAGGAATGGGAAGTGTAGACATGATGCTTTCCACTGGTGGGCTCAGAAACAAAACCAAGCTGTGATTAAGCCTGACGCAGATCTGCATGTGACACAACAGAAAGAGGAGCTGATGGATTTGGGTTAGCGAGATGTGGATCAACAGAGCTGTAACCTCAGTGGGACTAACTACCCCCAGCTTTTCAAAGTCTCGTTTCCAAAAGGCTTCAGTGGTTAATATTTTAACCACTTTATATCTTTCCACCGAATCTTATGTAACTGGTAATTATTATCTCCTGGAATTACATACCCACATTGAGGAGGAAATATATTCCAACTAGTGAGTTCATGTCACTTGGCTGATTTACTTTGCACAAATTCCTTCGTCAGCAGCGTTTGGAAGCAGCATTGGCACGCTTGTAATCCTATCCTGCATTTAGCATTGATTCAGTTAACTTTAAAGGTAGTGCTTTTCATACCTTTTGTATCCGTGAATGTACATCAGATTTTAAATGTAGATTATACGCTTATCTTGCCAGCTGCTGTTAGCCTGGAATTTTCCTCAGGTGATCTATTGTGGTGGAGTGATATTATTTAAGAAGTAAAAAAAAGAAACCAACATTTAGAATAGTTTCAGGCCTTTTTTAGGAGCTCAGCTTTGGCTTGTGGCTGTATCCTGGAACTGTCACGCAGCTCGGTCTTGCAGCATCTGGTGCCTGCCTTTGCCTTTTCGGGGTCGTAGGGAACCAGTCATTACCTACACATAAGAGTCTTTGATGTTGATTAGCAGTGCTTTGGCAGTCCGGGATGGATACAGAGAGCACCTCAGGGGTCTGTATTAAGAGCTGGTTGCTGCTCTAAACTCAAGTAAGCCTCTTCAGTAGGGCAGTTTGGCTGAGAACGACAGTATCTTATTACATAGATGTGCGTGTATTTAAACCTTGACGCGTTGCTCACCTGGCACCTTGCACAGGTATTAATTCTCACTTGAAGTTGTACGTTTGGCTTAGAAAATGTATTATTAAGAAGAACTGTTCAAATTTCTTTCCATTTTCTTTGATTTCTAACGCTGTTCATGAACTAATGGCTCTGAAGAGCGTGGCCTGGGGGAAGGTATCTCGCTTAATGCCACAGATGATGCAAAGAACAGAGTAGATCAGAGAAGTCAAAAATCAGGAAGAAAGTAGGTCAGGAGAATAAAGATAGGTCCTTAAGCTATTTAAAAGTAAGCATTTCTCATTCGTTACTGGAGATACACTCTGCTCTGAAGCATAATTTACAAGGCTCCATTACGACGTAATTGTGGGCAAATGGTAACTTCAGTGCAACTCAATTTAGCAGGTTCCTGTAAGTAGGTGTAATTATTAACCTCATTGAAAGAATGTGTGGCAAGTCAGAAGGGAACGCGTTTCTTGGTTCGTTTCAAAGAAACACTGTCATTTTGGATCATCAGCTTTCTGTACTGGAGCTGATGGGGGCAGTGCTTGTTTCTCGCAGCCCCGTGCACTGAGTGCTCTTCTCCAGAGGAGTGCAGCTCGGTGAAGCAAGCAGTGGCAGCCCCGGCAGGGCACAGCGTGGATCTGCTTTGTTTACAGGCAGTTAAGCAGTCATTAGTTCCTCTTCGTCATCTCAGTCTTCTTTCTGCCCCACGGTTTTCATGATGCCATTGCTTCTGTCTAGACATTCCTTCTCTCACTTGCTTTGTCTGTGACAGCAGCCTGCCCGGAATGGAGGTTCATGCTGCTAAGAGCAGTAGGTAGGAATACAGAATGATTTCAGAAATAACATGTTACACAGCGTGATTTAGTCATACTTTGACACACCTCTGTCTGCCAAGAAACAGGCAGGCGCTACCTTATAAAGCTGTTGCTGAGAGCAATTCTTCAGGCTTGGGGAGCATGAAGCTGCTTCATTGTACGGATAGCTGCAGGAGTTAGCAGCAGGGTTTGGGTCTGGGGCCTGCAAAGACATTTAAGCACGCAAATCGGTTGCCTGAATTAGAAGCTGTGCTTCTGCCTAGGGGGTGTAACCCCATGCTACAGAAGTAGCTTGGGACATAAGCTGTTAAATTTAAGACTGTTTGAAAAGTGCTTTAATTGCTATGTCTAGCCCTTAAAAAGCATCCTCTGAGCATTTTGAAACATTCACTGCTGTCCAGTTCTTTCCTTGTAGGAGACAGCTGCATTTTGAAGGTACATCTGTCTACGTTCTTAATTATAATAGCAACATATAATTTTCAGTGTTCTTTAAATAGTCGAGAGAATGAGACATTGAGAAGCAAGTCTGTAGCTGATAATGTTGCTCTTACATTTCATTACGTTACTTGGAAGTTTTAATTAAGGTACGAAAAGTAGCCAAAAGATGGCAGTAACTTCTGATTGCATGTAACCTAGAAATCTCTGTGGCTATTAACACTAATCGGCTGTTGGAGATAGCAGAGGCATTGTAGCTGTAAGTAAAGTTGCCTTGGTTCTTTGGGTGTAAGCGAGTCGCTTTGTTACTATGTGTTTCACATCTGCAAAGGGAAGAGAGTAGCCTTTATTGTTGTCATTGTAATACAAGAATTCATACAAAGCAGTGGTGCTGTCACCCACAAGACATTACCCAGCTGTTCAGAAGGAAACAGGGATGTGTCTGAGCAAAGGAGAAACTGCTGTATAAACTCGTACCTACTCAGCCTCATTGTACTAAGGAGTATTTCTCATCTGAGAATCTCCTTTATTTCTTCCAGTGAGATGCTTATCATTTAGTGGAATAAAAAGCCCAGAGTCCTTTAAGGTCCCCCAGTATGCAGTGTCAGGAGGTTCGTGGTGTATTTGCACAAGCAGTCAGCTTGGCTTCACAGTAACACATTTAATTTTGTTGGTTACTCGTAATAGGCAGTCATAACACTCGTAGGTAGCACAGTGACTCACTACAAAATGACTGCGACAGCGTGCTGTCATTTTGTCTCCACATTATAGCAGACAGAAACAGATGTCTCAGGAGTGTGCTGAGTTATTTCTTGAGGGCCAAGGGACGCGTCCTCCCTGAGAGATGCCACTTCATCTTCAGTGCCTTGAAGCTTTTTGCCAGGTATTTCAGTTACCTGTGCTATGTAATCTTCACCTTTCTGTCTGCAGATCAGCCACAGAACCCTTCACACGTCCTTCAAATACAGGATGGGAGTGGTGTCTCAGGGGAAAAGTAATAAGAAATAATAAAATCATAGCTCAGCCATATTTTGGAAGTGCTTTAGGTTGGTGAGTAGATAAAACAAAGCTCAACTCTGTGGAGATGAAAGTGTAGTTTAGTCCACCTTCCGTCTCTCTCCTTAAGTTAATTAGTGTTCAGCCTTCCAATAGTCATTTCTTCCTTTTGAGCCTTCTGTGGCTGAGCCACGTGTATTTGTTCAGCCACTGCTGCTGCACGATCGCCTCCACCCAGCTCTGAGTCCAAAGGTTCACCAGTTTCCTTTAGCTGAACAAATCTGAAGGTGGGTAAGATAAGACAGGCTCTGCAAATTGCGCTCTGTTTTAACGATATGGTTATTGCTTAAGATTCAGTGCTGTGAAAGTCAAAGATATAAAATGCATTGCAGTTGAAGTTTAATTATTGTTATTACTGCTTGAAACTATAGTTGGCGCTCGTATTATTAATTTAGGAAGTAAGGAATGTAAGGAGTAGGCAGGCAGTCATTACATCATGTAAGTTCATGTCCATACACATACTCACTTTCACCAAAGGAATTAAGTAGACAGCTTGTTTAAGAATTGTTGAGATTGACAGTGTTACTTCTGAGTGCTGTCCTCGGGGACTGTAGGCATTGGGACGGCTGCTTTGCACACATGCTTCAAAGCACGAAGGAGCTAAGGCTTTCTCTAACATCCCTCTTTGCTGATGTTGTCAATAGACAGGGCTACGGAACGCTCAAGTAATTTTGGACTGATGGTCTCCTGCTTGAGACGGAGCTGATGTCCAGAAGGAGAAGCCAGAGTGAGCCAGCAGCAGCCGTCTTCATCCATCACTCTGCATGAATGGACCTGCACTAGTAAGAAACACTACCGTTGTAAGTCAGAATGGCTTCAGAAAAATGCTTTCCTAACACAGTGCCTCTATAAACTGTTGTTTAAGACAAAGCGCAAGAGTTAGTAGCACTTGTCACATTTTGGCCTAACAAATTTAGTCCATGAAACCATTGGATGACAAAGGCGATCTGCAAAGACAGAGCCAACATTTACCTGAAATCTTTGATTTTAAGAATGCACCGTGATTCACAAAAGAGAAGGGAATATAAACTGGGGTATGAAAGGTTTAAGAATTAGTGAGTCACAGTCATTCTAATCTCTTTTAATTGTTCACCAGCCAATAGCTGTTGAAAGTGAAAAGACAAAGACCAAGCATGCTGGGTCAGGTTTAGGTCACTGTCTCCTGACATACAGCTGTCGGGAGCTGGGTAAGAACATAGGAATGTGTCTTGACTTCTGCTTTTCACCAGGGATTTCTAAAGCAAATGAAGTTTGTGTACTGTTCAGTAGTCTCCTGATGATCTCCTGTGCTCTTGTCCTGCCTCCCCTGGGATGTTTATGAACTCATAGCATCTACAGTAAGCAGTCCCACAGGTCTAATGCCTATAAGAAGAATGGCCCTGCTGTTGTTTCTAAAGACATGCCTCCTACTAGCTTCGCTTCATGTCCCCTAATCCATGAATGAGAATAAAGATAAACTGGCTTTCTCCAACTCTTGACTTTGTAAACCTGCCCTTCCCCTGCTGTGTTGCCACTGTCCTGACTGGCAATAGCTCTTCTGAGCAGAGAAGTCATTGCAGACATTTGAGCATCCTTCTCTGAATCTTGGCTACTTCTCCATATTCTTTTGGAAATTAGGAGTCTTGATCCATGTCTTGATTTCTCTATGTGGGAAAAAAAATCCATATATTGTGTTAAAATAGGATTCCATCTTACTTAGAAGTTCTTACTTCTTTCTTCCTAAGTTCTTTGTCACTGTTTTTGGGCCTTCTGGTACTAAACAGTTAACAGCACACTGAAACAATGCAACAAATCCTTAGGGAGGTAGGTTGTATATCCCCAGTTGGCTACAATGGTCCCACTCTGCAGGCAGCACACCTTTCATCAACTATTAACAGAATAGGGGGAAGAAAAGGGAGAAAGGATTTAGTCAATGATTTTAAAAGGCAGAGCTACTTGAAATTCACACCTCATGTGCTGATTTAGGAAGTTCTAAGTTACTGCATAAGAAAAAAAAAGTGAGACATGTTAATACTGTTACATAGACGGTGTTTTTCAGCTTTTGTCACCCTCTTGTGTTTCTTTCTTCCCCCACCCAACCCTTTCAAAGGCATGTCTTTGCAGTGACGCATCAATTTTCTGTCTGCTTGAGGTTTAGAAATAGCTGGGATGTTATAAATAGAACGCAATCTGCGAGAGACAAAGAGAATGGAAATATTGTAAAAGGTTGGCTGAAAATTTTAGACGTGGATTGTGATTTCAGACGTCTCTGAGAGTGGAAGCACTCAGTCTGAAATGCTTTATTGAGTGCAGCAGAAGAACCCTGCCTGTTGTGCAGCAGTGGGGAAAGGCCATGCAGAGTAAGGTAGCACTTAAGCCTGTGGAGCCGAGCACCGAGTGACACCCAGACTCACCTTGGGGAGCTCACGGCTCAGTGATGTGAGGAGAAAGCACTTTGCCCTTCCTCATTGTAGGATGAAACTCTGGAGTCAATTGCTATATTACACACACGGCAGCCACTAAATCAGAATGCACTACTTTTGCCCTATAACTTTTCTGGCACTAGTGACATTGGTAGCATTGATCAGGCTTGCTCCCGTTTTCCCCCAGAAGGCCTTAACATCTCCAAAGCGTCTTGGCACAGTCTGAACACTTGTCCTATACAGTGAGGCAGTAAAAAGGAATAATCATGAGTGGGAAACAGTTTGTTATTCTTTTGTTTCTGCTTGGTTTCTCCTGTAGTAAGATCCTTCAGATCCTGCTGATACTTCCAAGCTGACAGCGAGTACACGGAGCTGAGCTCCAGCTGCTTGTCTCTTGACCAGTTCCACCAGAGTAACTATGAGAAAGATGATGTGGTGACTGTTCTAAAGTAACTCATTCAGTGGAAGGGCCTTACCTTCCCATGGCACGTTAATGTTTTAAAGACAAGTTGCTTCCTGAAAGCAGGCTGGGTTTCAAGGGAGCGGTGTCATGTTGGCACAAGCTTTGTGTTCTCAGTCTCTGCCAAATGCAATGGCGTCTCACCAGTGCTGCACCTGGTCTGTGTCCTTGAAGTGTGTCTCCAACTGCTGTTGGTTTTTGTATGAGTTCAGGCCGATTCGCACTCTGCAGAATCAGGTTCTTTAAACCTAAATTAACATTCTGTTGAAGACTAAGCATATGTTGTTTTTCTACACTGTCAACAATTTAGTTTCCAGGTTTGGAAAAGAAACATTGCTGGGGAGGAATCCAATGAATTTATTAATGAGCTGGGTAAGTGTGGAACTATTAATATCTCCCGAGATCTTGTTGGTGTTATTTTTGTCTTCAGCTCCAGACTCTGAAATAAACAGATGTTCTGAAGCCTTCCACTGAGAGTACTACTCTATGGTAGGTCCTATTTTAAATACGTTAAGATTACCAGGATATTGTAGGCAATGGGTAAATAGCTGTGTGCAGTGCTTCTGAAACAATTACCTGAGATCTTTAGCTCAGATTGCACTGATCACACTGAAAAGAAAATTTCCAAAGCGTTTCTTATATGTAACTAAAGATTTTTGTTTCTAGTCATAAATCTGAGTGGAAAAATTGCAACATTACTTGATTCTGCAGTGTTGTCAGTGTATGTTAAAGCTCCTGTACATCATTCTGTGGCGTGACTGACAAAACAGCCTACCTGTCTTGGGCACATGCTAAGCAGATGACTGCTTCCATCTGTCTATATAGGTCCTATTTATTTCTCAGCCTATTCTGATCAGAGATACAGCTTTGAATCTCAGTGTAACTGGCATCTTTGGCAATGCCACCAGCACTGAAATACTGAGGTCCTTTGCTCTCTGCAGCGAGGACTATCATCTCAATGATTCGAGAAGGGCATCAGTATATTGCTTGTTTTCACATCTTGGGAAGGGGAAAAACTATTTGACCTTGAAACCGAATTCAACTGCTTTTATCGCTTAGGTGCTGCTTTATTTCACTGAGATGTTCAAGGAGACCAATCCATCAGTTATGCTAGTGGTCCTGAGGTGAAATAGGAAATAGAAGATGGATCTGCTTCTTGCAGGAAAAGGTCAGAGCGACTGGCTAACACTTGACTCCCTTTTGTATTGTGTCGTTACTGGTCCTATTTACAGTCAGGCAAATTCAGCTCTAGAGAGAGCTGGATATGAGGCCTCTGAAGTCAGTGGTGAGCCTCATCCTGAGTCTGATGCCACGGCACCAAAGGTAGTTTTCCTGTTTGTGCCACTTAAGTGGTTTTCATCACAAATGACATTTGCACATACTGAGTAAAAGTGTGTGCTTTGCTGATGCACTGAAAAGCTCTGGCCAGCTGAGCCTCCCTCCGTACTGACAGGCCCATGCAGAACCCACTGCAGATTGTCATAGCTAAGTGGCACGAGCCTCCCTGGCTCCTGCAAGGAACATAGCAAGGGCAGCAGCGCTTTGTTCACTCCACAGTCTGTAGCAGCGAGGCTCATGACAGGATCAAGGTCACAATATTTTTAGCACGTTTTCAATGCCATTAATGTTAGCAACATGTAAACAATTTGCTCTGCAGACAGCAAGATCTAATGAAGCTTGATTTCCTGTGGGTTTATACATTTCAGTTTTACACCCGCTACCTTTCCTCCACCATTTAGAAGCCTCAGATGCTCTTTCTGTTTCACGCAAGTTCCCCCTCTGCTCCCCCCATTCTCCACAGCTGCTGTCAGCTCCTGCTTGGGCAAGAACAACAAGTCTCTGGCCAAGGGGAGTCCATCGAGGAGTTCAAGTTGTGGGCTTTCCTCCCACAGAGTGCACTCTTGCCTTTCTTTCCTTGCCAACTGCTGGTGTTCACACAACCTTGAAGGAATTTAATATTTGCAAGGCCGCTGCCACGCATTGAATTTGATACTTGTCAGTGGGTTCAAACGTTCATGAGGTGAGGAAAGGTTGACTGCTCTATAGGCAGAGACTATGCAAACAGAAATATGGCTTTGAGAGTGGGAAAGGCTCCTGCAGTATAAGGAAGCACATATGTTTCTGCAGCTGGCGTTTGCTTTTGTGCATTACTTTGCCTTCTGATTGTTAATGCGTGCAGTACATCCAAAGGCGTTAGAGGAAAATCCAGAGGAAGGGGATCCCCTGCTTCCCTGCCAAACCAGACAGGCCACGGCGATGGCAGCTCCTCATCTTACCAGCTGTGAATGCGCTGTGCTCAATTACCATCAGCAGTGCTGGTAGCTGTGTGTGATTTGCTGATTCACTCCAGGACTATTTCTCAGTTCTTCTGTCAGCGTTTCTCTTTGCTCATAATGTGTACTGGTAATGGAGCTGCTGGCTGCCTCTGAAACAGGAGGGAAGGCCTGTTAGAAATGAAAGCTGTTCCGTTGTCTCCAGCATGCTCTGGAACGAGTCCGAGCAGAACAGCTCTCACCTTCAGCTTCTCTTTCTCATCTGACTGCTGTAATTTACCTTTGTTTTTTCTTCTTTTTTTGGCCCACAGTTTAAAGCTGCTGAAGGACAGCTGAAGATTTGGTGTCAACTGGAAGTTCCTGCTCTCCAAGTACAGCCCTACTTCATGAAAGAAACCAGCTGACAAGCTTTACTATAAGGTGATGGTAACCACTTAGTGGCAGCTATTCTCACTGTGATGGGGCACGGGGGCTGAAATGTTTATAACGTAAGATCAACTGGTAACCAAAAGTCCACACAGAAATGCACAGCAATTCCTCCTGTTTCATTGCGAAGGTGTGGGCTCATAATGCAGAGCCTATAGATGGCCTGTATTGGCCATAAAGCACTGTTGGGTTAAAGCACTGTTTCTGAATACTCCAATGTCCAGTATTTCTTTATCGGTATTTGCTATAGAAGAACTTGGGCTGGCTGCTGTTGCTTTCATTCTGTAGCACATTTCTAAATGGTATTTCATGGTGTTGTGGAGCTTGACCAAGAGGTCTCTTGGGCACAACTAAGATCATCTTCTAACTAATTTCAGCCCAGATGAGTTCAGTTCTACAGTGATTTTACAGGAGTGAGTTTTTTAATGGGCAAGTATGTATTTTATGCGATTAAAAGCTGCATTTCCTCTTCTCTGAGCTCTCTTTGGCTGGAAATGCATAGGCTTTCGAGAAATGTTAGGTGCACTTTAGTGCAATGCAGCAGTTTGCCCATTTCTGCTAATCCTCATTTTTATAGGTGACGGAACAGAGCAAGGACTCTCTGAGCAAGTGTCGTCATTTCCAACGGGCCTCAGTGCAGAGCTTGGCACAGCCCCGCTGACAGCCATACCCACGCCGACCGCTCGCACTCAGCTCCGCTCGCGCGTCCCCCGACGCTCCCCGGGCCGGAGGCGGTGCCGACCGGCTCCTCCCTCCCGCAGCGCCCCTGCGCGCCGGCGGCGGCGGCCTGGTGTCTGCGGGGCCCGGCCGGGCGGGGGCGGGCCCGGGTGCGCGGTGACGGCGCCCGCCGCAGTCGCAGCAGCAGGAGAGGTGCGATGGTGCCGGGCCGGCGCCCCCCGCGCAGCCGCCCCCGGGCGAGGTGAGTCGGCGCGGGGCCGGGCGGCGGGACGCGGGCGCTGGGCCTTCTCCTCTGCCGCCGCCTTCCTTTCGCGTCGAGCGGCGCCGGGCTGCGTGCCCGGGCCTCCTGCGTGACCGCGTCCCGCTCGGGCATCAGAGCCCTCCAGCCGGCTCGGGAGGCAGCGCGCCCGCCGCCCGTGCTGATGTTAAATCGGCCGTGGGAACGTGTCCGTGCGGGAGCTGCGGTGCGTGCTGCGGGCCGGCGCGTCCTGCCGTTCGGGCCGGTGGCGCGGCGGGGCTGTTCCGCGGGGAGCGCCTGTCCGGCGGTAGGAGCGCTCGCGGATGTCGGCGACGGCTCGTTCTGTTCGTGGTTGCGTTACCTAGGAACGCGGGGTCTCGCGCTCCAGGGAAAGCGATTGTCAGGTCGGTTTGTGCTTGGATTTGTTTACTGGGTGTAAACAAACGGCGGGCAAAGGGACTTCCATGTGATTGTGTGCGCCCTGACAGCCCTCAGGCACAGAGGGGGAGCGGAACGATCCCCTTCCGAAGGGCGGTGCTGGTCAGAGTAGACGGCCGCCCTGGCACGGCCCGAGCGGCTCGTGGGAGCGAACCCACGCAGATGAGAGAGCTGCATTGCTCACGGGTGGAACTGAGGCCACGGAATTCTGAACAGCCTGAATTGCATCTGGCTAAACCTGCAGCAGCACTTCACCACCCAAGCTGGGTGCTGCGTGTCTTGCGTGCCCTGGGCCAAACAGCTGGTTGCCATTGAAGGTACCTGGATGCTTATTGTCAGTAGTCAGCAGCAGTTAAAACCAGCAAGTTGGAGCTGGGAGCATGCTGCTTGACTGAAAGTGAACTGATCTTAACATCATACACTTATTAGACTAGTTACTCGTATTAACAATACCTGTAGTTGCTCTTCTTTTACTCCTTAATGGAGTGGAGAGTTTTGCACTCTGTGCATGCATCCTGATTGGCACACATTAAATGGCAAACAGGGCTAGGAAAGCGGGAGTCCTGAGATGTCAGTTTGATGGCTCTGCTTTCACAGACTGGGCTCTTACTTGGAAATGCGAGATGTGGTCTGTCTCGTTTATGACAGCCTTGTAGGCCTGCTGGATGCAGAGTTTAATGCTGAAAGGCACATGTGGCTTTGGTCCAGAGGTGCTGTGTTTGGGATCAGTGCAGGGACGGGGCTGAGGAGGAGCTGCAGTACCAGTACAGTGCTGTGGCTGCTGCCTGGCCACAACAGGAGGTGAGTTTGCTGTGTAAGGCAGATGGTTTGTAAGTTTCCTTTGGGCATAGACCTGCTGCGAAGCAAACATTAATTAGCAACTTGAATAAACCTTCACGGCACTTTTTAATAACACGTTTTCTCTGTGTATGATTTGTTTGCAGATGTTCATAGTAGAACTTGTGCAATTTCCAAAGTGAACTACAAACTCAGTTTTCTGCTCAGGGAAAGTGAGGTGGGAAGTGATCCCGTGTTGGCTGGCTTTATTTGCACAGGCAAACAGCGCTCCAGCCTGCTCTGTTCTTCCAGATGCCTATTGCTGGGAGGTTGGTTTCTTTGTTGCACCCCTGCCCTTGGAGAGTGTTTTTAGAGGCAGCATGGATGTAGCTCACTTTGCAGGTGCCGGATGGACTAAAGCAACTCTTGATTCTCTGTGTGCTGATGGACTGTGGTGTGGCTGATGAACTGTTGTAATTCAGTTTAGTATGTTCAAACCCTGACTTTGGGGCTATTAGGTGTTTTGCTTTGAGAGCCCTAATTGTAACTTAATTATCAACTTTCAGCAAAGTGAATATTAATGCCGAATTAAGCTTTATTCACAGTGCTTTTCCATCCCAAATCTTAATGTTCTGTTGGATGGCAGATGGAGTGTTTGTGCCTTTTTTAACCCTATCAAGCTGCCGTGGTGTTTGCCCTGTGAGCTGTGGAGCTGTGTTTCCTAAGCCAGATGTGCCAGTCCTCTGTGAGTCAGGGCAAAGCTGTTAGTTTGTTTGGATTCCTTCTCCATGTTTTTGGGATGAATTGCTCCAGGGTGTGGTGTATACTGTAGTTGATGCTCTGTCTTGCATTGGATGAGTTAGAATTCCTATTCATGCTAGAATCGTTTACTTTCTTGGCCTCTCTTCTCGCTCCTGTTCTCTGCTGCTTTCAGCTTGCTGGTAGTGCTGTCTTCTGTCCCCCTGCTGTCTCGTGGATCAGAACAGGTTTCTGCTAAGTGAAGCTGCAGTATTTGAAGACTGTGGTTAAAATAATAGGCAGGCACCTTGCTGGTCCTTAGAAGACCTTGATTTTTGCCATCTGATTGATTTTGCTGTACATTCAATGTCTTGCTGGCTTATGTTCTTGTGATCAAGAGAAGGAAAGCCAGACACATTAGTAAGGTTTCTGTGGATTTTTCAGTAACAAAGCCACTTTGCTGGCTCTTTCATTTCCACTTGCTTATTTTTAGAGTTAAAAAATTCACAAAATAAAATCGCTTTCGAAACCTGTCTCCCAAACAAACTGGTGATCAAAACATTCAAGAATGCCATATGGCTCCTACCAGTCTTGGTGCTGTTGTGTTTCTGAAGAGTGTATTCTGTGTTATTAATAATATTCAATGAAACACTCTCAGGATGGGAAAATATTTACAGAAGTGATTATGAAATACACTTTTCTTAGTGTTTTTACTTAAGATGCTGCAGTCAGCATGCTGGAAGTGTTGGATTCCTCCTTGGACACAGCAGAGGTTAGAAGAGGATGGATGTTGTGACTCTTGGAAGACAGGAGGAAGGGAAGAAGAAGACCAGCAACATTCACAGCGTAACTTCAGAAACAGTTGTACCATTCCAATACAAAAGGGTAGCTGAGTTAACAAGCAGATCAAATTAGTTTTCAAGTCTCTAGTATGGTTGATATGAAATCAGGTGGTTTTGAGTTTATACACATGGATATGGATGGCTGTTCATTTCACATGAGGATAATTCTGGTTCGTGGTTGGAAGGAATCTGTCTTGATATCCAGGTGGCTAAGATGGAGTTTTATCTTGTGATGGGGTCTGCAGGAGGGAATCAATCCTGAATAAAGGAATGCTGTAAAGCTTTGGTGCAGCTGATTAGCAAGCTGCTGTAAGCTGGTGAGGGTAGCCTGCTTTCGTCAGGACAGGAACAGCAGCTGTTCCTCTGTATCGTCCCCTTTATGTCAGTGGGGCTCTGCACCAGTTGTGGAGGTTTTGTTGTCAAAGCAAGGTAAGGCTTAAACAAAATAGAAGCACAGATGATGGCTGATGTAATTTACTCATTAAAAGGACTTGTTTTGTGGAAAGAGAGCCTGAAATGGGTGAGCCCGTAGAGCTGAAAGCCCACAGGTGGCCAGGTGAAAGTGGCTGGCTGTACTGGAAATTACAGGAACTAACGATGCAGCTGCTGGGTTTTGGTGGCTTTTGGTGGTCATGGGTAAGAGCAGGGAAATCTACTTTCACATTTGACCTTTCTAGCAACTGAAATAGAACGTTCTGACTAATCTTTTGACACGTTGTGTTTGTTTATTTTAAGTTGGAAGTCTCTGAAGTTTTTCTAGAGCAGCTGGAAGAAAAAAGCATTGTGTGTGTATGCACGGGCAGTGCTTGGATTAACTTCTGACCTTGAACACATGAATGTTTACAGGTCCAAGTTTTGTAAGTAACCTTCCCTGCCTAAGTGAAACCAGAGATCCTTGTAGACAGTGTCCCATACAAGTGATGTTTAAAGTGAGAAGCAGAAACCTCGGGGGAGTTTGGGGTTCTAGTGGTGGTATTTTTACCTGTGTGATGCTGAACTGTCTAAGGTTTGGAGTATTTTAATGGGCTGTTGCTTTGGAGGTGTCTGACCCTTGTTCTGACAACTGTTGTGCCAGATCCCGCTTGGATCTGCAGGAAATACTGAATTTAACATCTGTTATTAGCCTTTCATTTCATAGAGAAAGTAAAATAGCACTTAATTGCCCCAGTAACTTTGAGTATGTTGAGTATTCTGTCTCCTAAACATAAAAGAGAACGCGCTGGGTGAACAATTGGTCACAGCGTTGGTCATAAAACATGTTTTTCTTGATTTTACTGTACACCAGTAATCCAGGCAAATGGCCTTCTGTGCTCTGATACTGCCTGTATTGCTTAGGAATGTCACATAAGAAATAAAAAGAAATCCACATTTGTCCTTGATGAATGGCATAGCAGACCTGTTCCTTTGTGGTACCTTCATCATGTTGTGTTTTATTACTTACAGGGTAGCCTTGGTTCCTTGAGAGTGCACCGAGTGTTGGATGCTTGTGGTAAGCCATGGCAGCTGATGATAAGGTTGCCATTTTAACCGATGATGAAGAAGAACAGAAGCGAAAATATGTGCTTGCCGATCCTTTCAATGGCATTTCCAAGGATCAAGACTCACATCCCCAGAATGAATCCCCTTCAACAGAGACAACCACCGTAGCAGATGAAGAGCTAGACTGGTTAGAAAAGCACTGCGTCAAAATCAACAACGATCTTCTGATCTCAAAGGTCTTTTATTTTTTCTTCTATTCCGCGTATGGCTCTCTCTACCCCTTGCTCCCTGTGTATTACAAGCAGCTGGGTATGTCACCCAGTCAGAGCGGACTTCTGGTGGGCATCAGGTACTTTATTGAGTTTTGCAGTGCTCCCTTCTGGGGAGTGGTTGCGGATCGCTTCAAGAAAGGGAAGATCGTCCTTCTCTTCTCACTTTTATGCTGGGTTTTATTTAATTTAGGGATCGGATTTGTTAGACCGGCCACCTTAAGATGTGTACCAAAGGGCCTTTCCCCAGCACATCCCACCAATGCAAGCAGCCTTTTAACAACCGTTTCACAAAACACCTCCGTGTCATCTCCATTGACAACAGTGAGTACTGCATCCCCAGAAGTTCGTGGGAAGAGAGACCTGCTCACTTCCAGACCGGTCACGCTGGGAGCTACAGGGACTGCTACTCCTCAGGTAACGTTTCTGTTACCTACACAGAGCAGTGATGTGGAGTTTGCCTTGGAGAACAGTACTCATTTTATGTTGAGAAACACCACTATCACCACCTCACTGGGGAACGTGACCCCCAGCACCACCCCGTCTGCCACCACCACCAAGCCGATGCCTTCTGACCAAGCCGTGCTGGTTTATGATCAACAAGAAGTAGAAGCCATCTTCCTGCTCATTCTGCTTGTTGTCATAATAGGAGAATTTTTCAGTGCTTCCTCTGTTACTATTGTGGACACGGTAACTCTGCAGTACCTTGGCAAACACAGGGACCGTTATGGACTGCAGCGTATGTGGGGGTCTCTGGGCTGGGGGCTGGCCATGCTCTCTGTGGGAATCGGCATCGACTATACTCATATAGAAGTTGCCATTGAAGGTCAAGGATGTAAAGCTCCTGAATACAAGAACTACAGAATAGTCTTCATTGTTTTTGGTGTTCTGATGACAATGGCATTAATTGTGGCCACCCAGTTTCGATTTCATTATACGCACTTCAAGCAAGATGAAAATAAGAGAAAAGAGATGGAAATATCACAAGTGGACAGAAATGCCTCCAATGAATCCTCTGACAACACTCCCACAACCAGTATGAGCCAATCACAGTCGTTCAGTTTTTGGGACCTAATCAAACTGCTGTGTAGTATCCAGTATGGCTCGGTGCTCTTTGTGGCGTGGTTCATGGGCTTTGGATATGGCTTTGTGTTCACCTTTCTCTACTGGCACTTGGAAGATTTGAATGGTACCACCACCCTCTTTGGGGTCTGCTCTGTGCTCAGTCACGTGTCTGAGCTGACTGCCTACTTCTTCAGCCACAAACTGATTGAGCTGGTTGGTCATATCAGGTAAGGAGATGTTAGCGGCCATTAAAGAACTATATATGAATATATGTTTTAAATGATGCGTTTTAAGCCTGGCCTTCTGATACAGAGTGAAATTCAAGTGAATTATTTTTAAGTTGCGAGTCCTGCTCGGTTACATAGGTGCCTCACGGAGGCGTTTTTGTTATTATTTTAGGAGCTGAAAATGCTCTGCAGTGCTTCCTTCACATTTCAGTTGCATGTTAGTGCACGTGTTATTCATGGCACCCGTAGCCTTTTGTAGATGTTTCCTAGCTCACTGATGGAGAATTCTCACAGAGATCTTGATGGATTGCCTCCTACTCAAGGATTGTCTGTTCTGAAATATAGTTGTACAGTTTCTTCCTGTGAGTAGCAGCATTCTGGAAACCTCCTGCTTAGCTCACTTCTCCCTGCGGGGCAGTCTTTGCCCCTAATGTAGCCTGCATGGGTGTCACTTGCCCGCTGAGAGGGGAGCAGGATCAGATGAAGCAGTGGGGTGAGCACCTCCTGTGCGCATGCACTTGCAATCAGGCCCAGGGTGTTGGCAGAATGAGGTTGCAGCTTGATAGTGTTATTTACAAGTTCAGTTCCTTGCTCTCTTCCTGTAGTTGCAACTGCGTGTGTCAGCTACTGAAATGAGTTCGTTTCTCACTTTTTTTTTTGCCACGTTGAAGTGAAATTGGTTACTTTCAGCATGTATTGCTGAATGTTGTATTCCTCTCTATTCAGAACTATTTCTGCATGTTTTAAGTTCATTTAAGAGCAAACAACCTTAGAAGAGGAAAGGCAGTGGTGAATCTGAGCTAATGCAGTCATAAAGTTGTTCTTGTATGGGCTTAGTGCTAGTGCAGGTCTGTGTTGTTAGCACATCTTTTCTAGTTGTCCCACTTGTAATCACGATCATTCAGATGTCCTTTGTAAGGTGATTGTGCTGGCTTCTTTTACATTCTATTCTGTGTTTTTTTTGCTCCTTGCTTTCTTGTTCTGTTTTCATTTGCTCTTATAACGTTGTATTTCTTTGATTATTTTGATCTCTACTCAAAGCATTTGAGTTACTTAGCAAGGTAACTTGAGAGCTTACTTAAGGAATGTGTTTTCTTTCTTTCTTCCTTTGAACTGAGGGGTTTCTTTATTTGAGTCAGTTGTATAATTCCTGAATATAACAATTAGTTTGAGAAAATGTGACACCATGCGTGCAGAGATTGGAAGAAGGATATGATGGTGGAGGAGTGGTGAGGTCAGATCACAGTCGTGATAGCTAAAGATAGCTTTGGTTATGCTTGTTCCATTTATATTGTTGTAGTGTGAAATTCAGGCTTAGACTCGAGAAAGAAAGAATCCAGAAGAACGATAGGTTTGTGAATAGGATGACGCAAAAGGTAAGGTGGGGATAATAGGCCTACTGGACTTTAAAGGGAAAGATGGTGTACAGGGTTAGCTGTTCTTGATTTTTTTCCTTATCGTTATCTAATGCTTACTCATATTTAGTCATTACAGTTGGAGAAATCTCTTTTCTTTTTAGACATAACTTGGAATTCCAGAGTCAATAAGACTGGAAAGATCACAAAGATTGTCTAGTCCAGTCATCAGCCCATCACCACCACATTTCTTAGTGCTGTGTCTCCTTGTTTCTTGAACACCCCCAGGGATGGTGACTCCACCACCTGGGTAGCACGTTCCAATGCCTCACCCCTTTCCTTGAGAAGGAATGCTTCTTAACATCGGACCAGAACCTCCCCTGATACAATTTAAGGCTATACCCTCTGGTCCAGTCATTAGTGAGCTGGGAAAAGAGGCCCACTCCACCTTGCTACAACCTTTCAGGTATCTGTAGAGAGTAATAAAGTCTCCACGAGTCTCCTCCAGACTGAGCAATGCCAGTCCCTCAGCTCCTTCTTGTAAGACTTATGTTCCAGTAAGTTCCAGCTTTGTTGCCCTTCTCTGCACACGAGGCCATTGATAGTTCTTTCTATATCTGCTGCCTAGTTGCTGGTATTCCTCCTAGTATTAATAAGAAAAGTAGTCTCTAGCTGCACATCCTTCTCAGAACCATCTGAGCCACAAGCATTCAGGATTTATATCTTCTCTTTCTCCAGCACCTCAAAATTCTTTGTTTGCCATTTTGGCGTCCAGGAAGTTACATGGTTGTAGCAATTCTGATGTAAGGTCTTGTATGACATAACAATCCCCCGCAAGCTGTGAATATTTCACAGAGCATTTCAGTTATGTCAGTGGTGGCTTGACTTCTCTGTTTGGTAGGATGACTCAAGCGCTAAGGTTGCCTCACTTTCTTTTGGTTTATGGACCTGTAATCGTGGCAGCCATCAGTGTAGCTAGAAAGCTGTTCTGGGGTCGAGTGGGTTCAAGAGCTGAAAGGAAGACTCCAGGTGCTGGAGAGGTTTTTTTGCTTTGCCTCTATCCACCCTCCACAGAAAAAGTGGAAGAAGGCTCTGTGGTGAAGGGCACCAGTGCTTTGAGAGGATGCTCAGAGCACACAGAACTGGCTATCAAATATTTAGACACCATTGCTGAGTGGCATCCTGTGTAGGAGCACTCAGAGCTGCCGCTGTGTTTAGGAGGAGGATGTTAACCTCTGAAAATCTTCTTGAGGTTGGGCTTGAGTGTGTTTGTCTGATCGTGATTGCACTGTGCAAGTCTTGATGGGTGGCAGTTGCCTGCTAGTTGTGGCTGCTAACAGCTTAGAGTCCTCCACACAAATAGAGATCCAGGGCTTTAAGTGTTTAACCTGCAAATTGTATGTGCTGTCTCTGTGGATACTGCAAACACGGTTCATGAGAATTGCCCATTTACGTTATCCTTTTAGGTCTCGTAAAGAGCCTAAGTGGTTATTGTAAGCAATTTTGTGAAGATTCCATAAATACATGCAGATAGTCATGTGATGTGCCCCTTCAAAAGCATAACGAGAGGAACCTTCGTGCAAGTAACTGTAATTTACTTAAAACTCCATCCGTATTGTAATAAATTAAAAGGTGTAACGTAACTAACTTGCTCTTGGGAAACACTTAGTTGGGAGTTGGCTCTAGGCGTAGCATTGAGGAAAAGCACAGGTAGCTGGGTGTGCTGGTGGTGCTGGTGTAAGGGAGGAGCAGGCCTGTTCTCACCTGTGGTCTGGCCATTGGAGAACATCTTGGGAGGAAAGGAAGAAACTTCATGCTGGGCTGGCCAAGTGGTTGGTAAATAAAAGGGAAATTAAGGTGGCAGGAAGCTGTTCTAAACAGAGAGCTGGGGGCATCTGTGCTGCTGGGGTGGACAAACAGGTATATGCGATGGTGCTTTCATGTTGCCAGGTGTGCAGCGCCCTGGGTCCTACTGCTAGAGGAAGGAAGAAGGGAGCTTTCAAATCTCTTAGCTGTGCTTACCTTCTGTAGTGTGTGTCCTAATACACTTCAGAAGTTGGACTGTACATGGTGGCTACATGAAGCTGGGGCTATGGAAGGAATTGTTATTGGCACAGAGGACATTGAGTTGAAGGGAGAGGTGAAATTTGTGCCGAGTGGTGTGCAGACGAGTTGCAGCGTCTGCAAACATGCACAGCTTACTGAAAGCAAACCGTATTGTCTTGGCAAATTGGTGTTGTTGCAAAAGGCTCAGGCTCGCCTTTGTCCCTCATCGTTTAAGAACTGTAACAAGAGCTTCTTTTTTTTCCCCTTCAGTTTTTTTCCCTTCACTCTGAGATGCAGCATCTGCTGCTTTTCAACAGGATGGCTAAGTTTTATCTTGAGGCGTGTTGTTACCAAGCATATTGCTTCTGTGGGATGTGTTTTTAGAGGAGTTGTGAGCAGTTTACAGATAGCGGGACTATAAAATTGTATTAATTGGGGTGAAATTGATTTGTCTAATGCAAATCCACACCGGGCTTTTGTTAAAGTGCAATAATGAATCTCTGAGTTGAAAACAGGATTGTTAGGAAGGGATGCTGAATGCACTCAGAAATGGTCTCTGAAATAGAACTCAATTCAGAGCGTGGTGTGAAGCTGCAGGACTTGGAAGCCCTGTGTCTCTGCTGACCCTTCGGGTGTTTCTTTATTAGGATTTAAGGCTTTCTTCTAACTTGAGCACTGTTTGATTATGTGTTTGGAGTCAGCAAGAGGAGAGTTCCTGTGCAGGTGCAGGGCTCAAAGGAGCTGTGTAGAGCAAATGCTTCAGACCTGCAAAGCCTGTGTGCCATTGATTTCTGAAGCAGCAAGGCACACTGTAATGAACTGCAAGTGGGAAGTGGAAATTGCTTTGACTTCTCTTTTCCTTGATTCATCCAGAGTGCTGTATATTGGTCTTGCCTGCAATACTGCCCGCTACATTTACATCTCCTATCTGGAAAATGCCTGGACTGTTCTCCCGATGGAAGTACTGCAAGGTAAGATGGTGCGTTCGTGGCCTTTTCCTATGACATCCTCTGCTTATGTTTGTTTTTCACCCAAACTGAAAGAAAATGATCTTTCGTAGTAAAAAAATGCAGCATTTCTCTCTCAGTTCTTCCTGTGGCTGCAAGTATCCCAGACAGCACAGCTTTATAAAACTTTGCTGTTTGTCTTGGGAAGTATTTGACGTCAGAAGGGTGGGTTTGTGTTTGTGCGCTGTTGGCTGTTGATTCAAGCAGAGCTGTGCAGGGCCAACACACCCTTTAGCTAAACAAAAGAGAGGGAGCGTGAGCTGGGTACGTGCCTTCTGCAGATCCTGTTTGGTGGGTGAGCACCAGCTTCATTACATGCAGAAGGCTGTGTTACTTAAAGGATGCTGCGGGTAAAGATTAAAGAGGACAAGGACCCACTGGGTCGTTCAGTCTCAATTAATCTATTCCGCAGCTGTTTTTCAGGGGCACTGTTTGATCTGTGCTTCAGACTATTGAATTTTTTTAATGGTTGGGGGGGGTATTTCTTGCTTTGTCAGCGCTAAGAGAGCTCCTTTAACATCACTGCCCTTTAGCAGACATAACGGGAAGGACAGAGGTCTGGTCTGTGCAAAGTAAATTGAGCTCTGTTTGCAAGGCCAAGGCACATCCTCTAAGTAGTTTGTAAGGCCATCATTACAGAGTTCAAGTATACCTTGTTCTCACTTGTATGTTATGACGTTTTTTCCCTGTCTTTGTGTCCATTAACCCTCTTCAAAACCAAGAAGAATCTGAGCTATTCTCCTTTCAGTTCTGTCAGTACATGAAGAATACTGAGCTGTTTGTGTCCCTAGGCCCGCCAGAGAATGGCTGATTGAAATGCAGAGAGCGTTTTCCTCGCCTTTAAAAATAACATAACCGTCTTTGTTAAAGCCAGTGTTGTGGTTTCATACACTGCTGCTTGGGAGATCTAACGCATGTTTTATGTGGAAGCTTTGTAGCATGACTGGAGTTTGTGCTTCCTTTTTCTGCTATATATACGGAAGCCGTTTTCTGTGACACTTTAACGTGAGGTGCCATTTGGTGAGCGCTGCATTAATTCCTACTGACACCAAAACTGATTTGCATCCTATCTCCTTCCCTGCCTGCCACAAAGGCCTATTTGCTGTACCAAAGTGCTTTAAGAGCCAGCTTCTGTATCTTGATACAAAAATCCCCCAAACCACAAGGATTGTACTGTCGCTTCATCTGTCACCCTAAGTGTTAAAATGCGGTTATGTGACAAAGAGCATGAAGAATGTGTGTGTGTGTTTTAAGCTTCCTGCTTAAACATTGGGGAGGAGCAAACGATGAATACTGAGGTCTGGATACTGATGTGCAAGTAATCCTGTTGTAAAGATGCTTGAAGTACAAATACAGAGGAAGAGCTTGAGTCTCAGCAATCCAGCC
Source organism: Excalfactoria chinensis (assembly GCF_039878825.1). Lineage (NCBI taxonomy): Eukaryota > Metazoa > Chordata > Aves > Galliformes > Phasianidae > Excalfactoria > Excalfactoria chinensis. The sequence continues at coordinate 30,334,325 of NC_092831.1, forward strand.
CTAAGTTCCTGCCTGGAGGCATCCATTGGTCAGGGCTGAGAAAGTCATTTCTTTACCTTTGGAACTTGTTTTTATTCTACTCACATGTCAGGTTGTTTTATCACGTGGATTTGTTTTTACACTGATGCTGCAAGGGAGTTATTCTGTGATCCTTGCAGGGATCTCATTCAGTCTTGCTCCATGATAGGACACGATCATCTTTCTAAAGTACTCATGGCTTTCTATTTTCCTGCCCATGAATCTCTTCCCTCCCTGCTCCTACTGGTCTCTCTCCTTCTGACTCATTATTTCTTCCACAGCATTTACCACATCCTTTACTTTCTGCGTGTGTCAGTAGGGGTAAGAGGTGACACCTTCGTGAGGTTTGGTGAGGGGGGAGCTTGAACTTATTACTTGAGTTAGTTGACAGGGCTGAGAGTTGTGGTTGCTTTGTGCATGTGAGGGTAGAAGTATTTGAAAGCAAGGTAAGGTAGGCTTTCTTGTGCAGAGCTTGTGGGTACCACGTGTGCCACGTGACTGCATCAAGTCGGTAGGTGTCTAAAATCCCTTGGTGGAATCCTAGCAGCAATCAAACATAACTCTCCCTCCAGGAAGCTGTCAGAGTCTGTGTTAGTTCAGCTATACTCAGCTGAAGGGATGGTGAGGTCAGCGGCACTTTCAGCTGACCCTCATATTTATTTTTCTTCTTAAGAAGCTACTGAAATACAGGGAGGATTATCCCCTTGTGCAGTGCTAAAGGGCATGGAGAGACTTTCAGAAGATGACTCTGCAGACCGTATCTACTGATGGCAATAAGAGCTGCATGGCATTTTGGTTGCTTTCAGTGTAACTGGGGCAGCAAGGACTCTGCAAGCGTGTTATACGCCCGAGCAGCAAAGGAAGAAACTTCAGCCCAGCTCTTTAGTCGCAGTTTTGAATGTGCAGGATTTGTTTGCACATGCAGTGTATGAAAACAAGACCTTAGGCTGGATTTCTAACTGAGAATGGCAAGACATTCTAGTAGGTAGATACCCACGGTAAATACAGAGCATCAGCCCAGACTTGTGAGCGGTCTCGTTCAGTTTGCGGTTCACAGACCAAGTTTTAATGTATTTGCTACCTGCAACTTATCGCTCAGGTTGTTTCAGAGCAATGGTCCAAATTCTCCATTAACAGCTATGCCAGCCGGCTGAGTTGCACAACACACCTTTTCTGAAGTACAAAACTACAGGAAAAAGCCTGAAAATGAGTGACTTTCACGCTCTGGTTACCCACCAAATTGCAGCAAATACTATTCTGGGTGCTGCTTTCTGCATCAGGTCTGTCTGGAGAGCAAAGAGCTCGAATCCTGCACTGGCTGTGATTGGAAAAGATCTCTCTTGGAGTAAATTTTGCTCCCCGTGTTTTCTGCTGTGGGCTTGTATGGAAAGCACACTGTTTGTTAAACGTTGTTCTGAGCATAGCGGTGGGGTTGTTGCCCTTGTCAGAGTCCGAGTTGTCAAATGGTGGTTAGAGGTGTTAATAAGGACTGTGGAACTGTATTTATTGTTTACAGAAATGGTTAAAAGTCAGTGTGCTTAGCAGTAATCCAGGCCAACTTCTTTTTGTTGTAAAACCTGTTCCAGAAAGTCACTCATCTATAATTAATTATCATTAAAGAATCACGTTATTTACATGAAAAAAAGCCTGTACCTTGAGAGACCAGTAAGATAAGCAGCTTTGAAGGGGTGGCTTTGTTTTCAGAGGAACTAGAAGCTCTGTGTTCTACCTGGATCTCCCTGCAGAGGTGAAACCATCCACGAAGGTGCTGGTTAAGTACAGCCTTTTGTTTGCAGACAAACACAGGGGGGTATCGTGCCTCGTGGTTCAAGTAATTTCTGGTGTGGTTTGGATTTGCCTGGCTTGTAACTTGGTTTACTCTTGAAGAGCTGGTAAGACAGAATGTTTGACATGAGTTGTAAATCATACTGTTTGTGAAAGAAAAGCTTTGTGATGTGTACTGCATTAGCTCTGCTTTGTTATCGGGGCATTTCTTCACTGCCTGTGTGGGTCTGTATAATACAGGGAAGATTGATATTCAGTGGGTCTTAATTTCAGAGCTTTTTCCATGGAAAACCTGTGAGGTTAGTAGCCTTTAGCTGTAAATGGTTGGGTAAAATACACTCATCCTTATGTCAGCCTTTTATTTTTAAACCAGATGATGTAGTGTCTCCAAGGCTGTCTCCTCAGTGTTTAAAAGGGGCTTTTCTGCGCTCTGCTGTCTTCTAGGCAGTTAACTTATTGCAGACCCCTAAACTGTGATGTGTTTCTTTAGATTTGGAACGAGCAGCAACTCTGCACCCTCTTGGACATCAAACAGACCTGAACGGTATCAGGTTCATAAGCTAGTTGTAACGTACAGCTAAGCAAAATCTAAGCTGCTGTGCAAGTATATTACAACCTAATGCATTGTGTTGCTCTGAAGAGCCCCCAGCCTAAATGCGGAATTAATTCTTGAGTGTCCAACTGTGCTTTAATAAGTCGAGTGCAGAGGACAGAAACGTGTTGACTGAGTCATCAGTTGTGCCAACACATTTGATTCAAGTGAGGCAGCAGAGCTTAGGCATCGGTAAGCTGTGATTACTATTTTTAATACCACTCGAATAAGAATAAATATTCCCACTCATTGTGAGGCTGGCAAAGTACTTGAGGCTTATTTAACATGTGATGCTCCAGGACTGTTTTTGCTTTTCTAACTTCTCAATGTAGCCTTTTCCTGTCCCTTCCTTCTGGCTTCCCAGAAAGCCACCGGGCAGGTGGCAGAGGCAGGGCTCCACCTGCAGCTTCTTCCTGCACCTTGGTGGCTCACTGGCTTTCCGCCTGGCTCTCCTTCTTCTGGGAAGAAAAAGAGTGTTTATAACCCTGAATCTGCAGGCCTGGGTCATACTCAAAGGGATGAGGAGTCTGGCAGAGAGATTTTCAAGGCAGTTTAGTCTTCTCTGGGCTCGTCTCTGAGAGGGAGAAAGAGCCATTGACAGCCTTTGCAGAACAAGGAGCCCTCACATCTCCCTGCAGATTGCTTGCCAGTGGTGCATCACCAACACTTGATTGATGCTTTGCAGGCACTGGTGGGGAAGGGCTCTTCATGTCGCTTAGTGGCTATGCAGTGTGCTGGGGACCCCGTCCTCATCACAGTGTTCCTTGTTCTCTTCACAATGTTCCCTGTCTGCAGGTGTCACGCACGCGGCCATATGGGCAGCCTGTATCTCCTACCTGAGTGCAGCGGTGCCCCCAGAGCTGAGGACGTCGGCCCAGGGCATCCTGCAGGGCCTGCACCTGGGCCTGGGCAGAGGATGCGGGGCTATGGTTGGAGGGGTTTTGGTCAACTACTTTGGTAAGCAAAAAGCATGCTGGAGTATTTGTATTTATTTTCATTCTGATTTGGCGGGGCTATTGGCTTACAATGTATCGATGCATAAAATCTTGTTACATTTCTAAATGCAATATGCTGTATGTACTTTATGGCATCCTAGAAGTGCTCAGGCTGGCAATTGGCTTCGGGGTGTCTCCAGTGCCAGCCCCTGTTCATAGCAAGGTCAGCACTATGTTCAGAGAAGGTTGCTTTATGGCCCCGTTCTGTCGGTGTAGTTAGATGGATTAAATTTTATGTTGTGCCTGGATATTTTTAGTGTCGTGTAGGCAAACCTACAACCTGATCCTTAAGAGAAAGGAATCCTTTGTGAGTGACTGGGATGATGCTGTGCAGCCTCTTGAACAAATGAGGAGCTCACAGTTCTGTTAAAAGGCCTTTTAAAACGTGTTGAAGAAGTATGGGGGGAAATAAAATTAATACAACGAGCTTCTAAAAGTCTATGTAGGTCAGTGGATACCCAAAGTCTGAATTGCTGATTCATCTTGTACTATTTCCCTAGTTAAGTAGATCCTTGGTTTAAAAAATATCTATCGTTACAGGTCCTGCTGCCACATTCAGAGGAATAGGGATGGCTTGTTTAGTGATTCTTCTTCTGTTCTCACTGATCCAGTGGCTGTTGGTTCCCGATGAAGAAGAAGGTAAATATTCCTGTTGCTAAAATACAGCACAAAAAGATGAATGGGGTATCTCCGAAGATAATTCCCTGCACCTTCCATTTTATTTGGTGTCCTTACTGAGATCTTGATTGAACAATTTGATTTTGAATGAGAAATCTTTCCCTCAGCAGTGATAGAAATTCAGGCATGCTGCTGCTGTAACAAGTGCAGCATCAAGTGCTTGGCTACCTATAGGAGGAAGGCGTAACATATAATACCTGCACGTCCTCTTAGTTCTGGGGATCTCTAGGTTATCTTAAAGGATGTAATAAGTCATGTCTCTCACATCAGTCCCTAAGACTGCCATCTCAATGACTGCATATTCTCCTATACTACTCATCCGAGTGACCTGTGTAAGATATGGTAGAGATGGCATCAGAGGACAGCAGCTTTTGTAGCCATGTCTGTGCTTTTCTGACCTCAGAGAAATCTCCCAATGGATGTTTAATCTCCAATCTTTGTTACTGAGGAAAGAAAAACTTAATGCAAAGCTAAGGATTTGTTGTTCTTTAAGACAAGAGAACCATGCGGTGCTTTATCATTTTGAAAACAAGAATTGGTAAAATACTTGGACAGGGCGTTTTCTCAGCATGTATGATACGTGCTTTTTACAGACTCACAGACTACAGCTATTACTTCAAGTATCCAATACTTCCTACCCATCTGTTTGATTACTTTTTCTGTGTAAATACTCTGGCTCTACAGGATTGTTAAACACAACGTGTAGGGTCACAACGGTCATTTTTTTTATGGTACTTCAAGGAAGTAATGAGTAGTATTTCAGATGATGAGATGACTTTAGGTGTGAAGGTCTGCTGAGACTTCACATCTGAGTGTCCAGGTACCATATTTCTAATAGCTGGCAGGGAACGAATGGACTGCTTTGTGCTCACCAGCCCCTCCTGCAGTCAGCTTGCACACCTCCCTGCAGCTGCAGAGCAGCTTTGCTTGTAGGGACAGCATCGAAGTTGCTTTTCCCTAATTAGGTTATGGTGTGTCTGGCTCCTGGCTAACTGTGCCTGTGTTCAGCTTTCAGTACAGAGATAAGAACACTGATAGCACAATCACTGCGTGCTTTGTCTGCTTCACCTTTTATTTCCATGCTTGTTGGATCTGGCTGGTGATTACTTTGTTTTAAACTTCAGAGAAGTCGATGCTGGCAGAAAGGATCCCAGTGCCTTCCAGTCCTGTTCCCATAGCAACTATTGACCTTGTGCAACAGCAGTCAGAAGATGTCATGCCTCGGACGGAGCCCAGGCTGCCTCTGAAGAAAACGAAACACCAGGAGGAACAGGAGGATGTGAACAAGCCTGCCTGGGGCGTCAGCTCTTCTCCTTGGGTTACCTTAGCTTATGCTGTCTACCAGATAAAGGAGATGGTTAAGCTATCTAAAACACATCCTATGCCTGAGAATCAGCCTTTGCAGGTAATTTTCTCTTGCACCCACCAGTAGGTGGGTGCTTGTAATCCTTTAGAGCTGGGGAATTCTTTTAGTACTTGGCATGTATTCTCTGTCAGTGTATAGCGAATTCAGAGCTGGGAAACAGTAGCTGAAGGAGTGTATGAAATAGAGTTTTTGTCTGTGTGTACTACAGCAGGACTGACTGTTTATGCACATTTCATCTTCCTGAAGATAGGAGAGGGAGACATGGCGCGAGGCTCTGTTTTGCAGGCTTAGATATCTTCAAGTTCCAGTGAGTCTGCATTTGTTTTCATGTTAGCTGGAACATGCAGGTTTGCATTTGCAAAATGTACAAAGCGATAACTAAGGATCAAGTCTTAGAACTTCTTAGGAGAGAGTAAAACACCCTTACTTTATTTTGATTCCTTGGGTGATGCTACCAGATTTCCATGTTGTAGTGGAGATAGGATTTCCAGACAACCACTGGTGAGATACTCAGCCTTCAGTTCGGATGAAGTTCATCCCTGTTTTATCTGGAGTTATACAAGTTCAGAGCTGTTCTGGAACTTAACCTGGCTGATTGGTGGTCCTCTCTTTACACCATTCTTCTATACTGTCCAGAATGGAGCTGAAGCATGCTGCTGAAGGAAAGCAGGGGGGTGTCAGTGCAGGTTTTAGAACAGCATGGGTCATCTGAAAGCCACTGTGTTTACCACTTTGGAAGGAGTGGGTGAAGTTCCCTCTTACGTACCTGGTGGGAGGAAACACAGAAATGCTTTTTCCACAGCTCTGCCTTTAGAAAAGGACAATTTGAGGTAGGACAGTGACTCAGCAGAGCTGAGTGCATAGGGATTCCACTGGGTCAGCTCTCTCCTGCCTTTCTTACTTGTCTTTATATTTGCAAATGTATTCACAGACAAGTTGCCTTTAATTTGTCTGCGTTGGTTGCTTGGGGTTTTTTTGAACTTCCCTGGGGTAAGGACTAAGGTTTTATTTGTGCTTTTTTCTCTTTATGGTGACACCAAAGAGATGCTGGATGTCTGACATCAAAGTAACATGTACAGACAAGGCTCTGGATCCAACTGGCAAGCGTCCTCGAGGGTCTTGCCTCGTGTAGGCTGTCCTCACATAACTATCAGAGAAGAACAGCAGCAGAATGTACATCAATGGGCATGGCAGGGGAAGCTTTGCACTTGTGTGGTGCGTGAGAGAGACTTGGCTGACACTGCTGGCCATCTCTCTGAGCTCTGTGAAGCAGCCACACGTGCTGTTGTGCCCTCTGAGGCTCACCAGTTGCTCTGTAGAGTGTGGTCTCTTCACTCTTCTTTTCCTCCTGTAAAAATACAGAGCTGATTTTAAACAGTTCTCACTGACTGTGCCAAAATTCGATGCAACTATTGAACAGGCTGTCCAAATCTCTTATTAAATTTGGCAAATAGCCTCCTTAAAAATGCACGTGCAGATAGATCATTTGGGAGGAAGGTTAGTGCACAGGAACTGGAACTAGTGACAAAAATCCTTCGTCGTTCTTTCATTGAGGTTTTGGTTTTATCTTTGCTCACCTGTACTCCAGGCAAAGGTGTTTTGTTGCCATATTCTCTATTCTTCAGCACAAAACAAATATTTATAGACAGTGAATCATCTTGTAACGTCAAGTTTCAGTTGTTTTGATCCCAGGGAATGAATGTAGCTGGTATTTAAATGTGCTCTCATGCTCCTCAGCAAGACCTGTTTGAATAGGCTGGGTGAAAATGTAGCATCACTGCTGCAAAAGTTTTGCCATCCGGGAAGTCTGCAGGGTATATGGGGAGGGAAGGAGCTGCTGAGGCAAGTTGTGTGTAAGGAGTTTGAAACAAAATGTGCGGAATTGTTTGGTTGTAGTAATGCTCTTGTCTGAACACTGAAATCCAGTTAATTGCTTTATTTTTCCCTTGAAACACACCAAGTTTGTTTTTTGCATGCTTCCTGGGGAAGCGCAGTTAGGAAAAGAGATGGAAGGTAAGCAAACGTCTGCTTGCTATTGGTGTCATCTGGATTTAAATGCATTACTTTTGCTTTCTTTCTTTTGTTGATTTGTTACGTTGCGAGCTTTCCAAGTGAGCGCTTTGTGAGTTTCCAGAAGTGCCTGAATGCATCGGGGGGGGGGGATATCCGCTGGGGACAGTGCCATGTGTGCCTGTACTCACTTGTTGCGTGCCGTGCTTTCCCCTCTCTTTAGAAAACCAATGAGAATAGCGGTACGTTGGCCGGCTCGGAAAGGCAGCCCACGACAGTGACAGATTCTGGGCAGTCCGGAAATTGTTCAACACCAACAGTGACATCAGATCCCCAAGTAGATGGTGACCGCGTGGCGTCGGATCGTGATGCTCAGCCTGCCGCCGCGGGGCCCTGAGATGCGCTCATCTTATCAAATCCAGTGCATGGAATTCTGCTTCTCACCTGGGAAACGCTGGAGTAGGAGCTCAAAAGTAGGACTTCCTTCATCTTAATGATCATAATGTGATGCAGTGCAAGCTTTTAACTATATAAAAAAATATTCACATGACTACACACAGCAACACGGGCAGGGAAGCCAGAAGTTTGCAGTGCTGGAGGGAAGTGATGTGGTCGGATCTAAATGCAGGAAGAATTCTTGGCTGCTTTGCTAAGGCTTTGTCAAGTGCTATGAGATTTCTTTGCAATGTGTAGAAAAAGGGGAGTTGACTCTTGGCTTGCTGAGGCTGGAGTGCCTGACTTGGTCAGCTCCTGATTTTTTTGCTTAGGGTTTCTTCATGAGTCAGAATGAAAGGACTTATTAAGAGAGAAACTGAGGTTTCCCTGCACAGTGTATTAAAAATCATGGATCTAATACATGTAGAAGTGGCATAAAACTGTAAAGATTTCTCAGAGACAGAATAGCTTTTAGCAAGCGTAGCTTCGTATTATGGCGATGGGATCACTTAAACATATTCAGAGAATATGTTTTTCAAAGCTGATGTTATCTTGTTTGACATAACGGTTTAGTTCTGCAAAGGAAAGGTTTGGAAGTGGTGTTTTAGTGTAGCAGAAAAGCTAGAAGGCGGCTTTTAGAGTGCTTGCAGCCCTTCAGTTGGGCACTGCGTGTGTGTGTGTTTGGTTAACTTCAGGTTTGATGTATTGAGACAACCATCTTTGATCAAGATTGCACAACTGAAGATTGATCAAGGTTTCATTGGGCACGCTGTTCTTTTTCGGTTATTTATTTCATCATCTTGACAATGGTTTATTTAATGAAGTGTAGATACTGTGCTTATTTATTAAGATGACAGCAAGCTTTAAGTGCCTGGGGAAGGGGGGTGGGCGGGGAGGAATCACCTAATAATAGTAATGATTAGAGTTTCAGGGGCAAAGTTGTTGAAGCAGAAATCAAGTAGAGAGATTCTCAGGTCAAAGCATATGAAACGAAATAGTAGTGTGTTTTGGGAATTCCTTTGCCCGTTGTTGAGACACTGGAAGACTTACTGTTCACTATTAGCCACTGCCAGCTCCCTGGCTGGTGCGTAGTGAAAGCTGCTGCTGATGGGAGATCCTTGGGCTCGAGGAGGAGCCAGGGGGTTTAGTCAGGATAGTGTTTTGGCCCGTTTGCTTACACCCACAGCTTGTATTTGGGAGATTCTGAGCACTCACCTTCTGCAGGACTTGAGTAAGTACCGCTCAGCCCTGCGTGAGGATGTCAGTGGCAGCCTTCCACAGGATGGAGCATGCTGTTGGACCACGTGGCCTGTGCAGTGACACAGGGGCAAGGTGAGCGGCAGCATGGTGTTAGGAGAGAGGACGATGGCAGCAGCTGAGCAGGAAAAGGGAGGACACAGCTTCACCTGCTTTGACATCCAGTTAGCTGAGCTGTGCTTTAGCTGTGCTTTTAGAACAACCCGTGTTCTGGCGGTGCCTGGGACCAACACCATAGGAAATAATCAGAACCATCGATGACTAGCCACTAATTCCTTTTTTTGCACTTGAACTTACATGTACTGTACTCACGTAAATCCTCATGACTTGTCCAAGTGTCCTTTAAAATCGGATATGTATTTATTGTATGTTTGTATAACCTGGGGGAGAACTCAAGGACTGAACAGGCGACAGGACAGAAGGATGCTAAAAACCATCTTTGAGACAAAGCAGCCATTTGTCGAGTTCATGCTGTACGGTGTTACCTCAGCTTCTACTGCATAGCACCTGGATTGTGAGGTGAAGAGCTTGTACACTGTGTTTACACTTGGGAATTGTTCCTTTGAAATGCCTGCTCTTTTTGGAATTGTAGCGTCATTCTGTGTTGCAAAATGGACATGTACACTGGGTTTTGATATTTGTGAAACTGTAAAAACTGTGCTAAGAAATATAAATTATCCATAATGTATTGAATGGCATCGGTTTGAGCTTTTATTACGTGTGTTCGTGTTGTGGTGCCTGCAGTGAACGTAACCACCAGCACAGAAAATAATTGAGTGAGAATTCCTGTTAAGTTTCTTCATTAGAAGAAGAGAAATCAGAGGGACTAAGTTTTGTTTTCAGGCTCTGATCTGTCATGAATGGAGAAATGGAATGGCAGACTCCTCCAGGGAGATGGGCATGAAGAAGGTAGAGGAGATGCTGCAGCGAGGAGGCCACAGCCAACATGCATTAAGAGTTTGTTCAGTCTGCAGTGGGGTAGGAAAGCTGAGAACATAAACACACCCCTTCACTCGGCTCCTCCTTGTCCTGCAGTGCCTGCTGTTGAGTGACTGCTTAAGGGCAGAGAACCACATCTTGGACAAGTACTTTTATTTAAAAAATGCTGGAAGTAAAAGGCAGTGGATGGAGTATGGTGCACCATGAATACAAAATAACACTTCTGTATTAACGTGGTGAAACAGGAGGTAAACGTAACTCACCCCTCGTTAAGGGCAGAAGCCTTCTGTCATAGTTAAGGCAGTGGATTAACATCAAGTCTGTGTTCCCAGATTTTCCAGTTGAGCTCTGGTTAACACTTGCTGGTAGTTCCTGTTTGTCTGTGTAACCTCTGTGCATCAGAGCACCGTTGTGCAAGTCAACTCACTGCTGGCCAAGGGCAGACGGACGGCAGTTCATTTTGGAAGGCTTTGTTTGTGAAACGCTTCTCATGTTGGAACAGACTCAGGAGGCTTTTTCAGGTCACTATCAGCTACACGCTAAAGGAGTCCTATTTCAGGTATGTTGCTGCATTTCTGCTTTGGATGAGCTTAGTGGTTTCCTGCTCCACTTTGGATAGCGTTTACCCAAGTGTTGGATTCTGTAACTACAAGAAAGCATTTGTTTCCTCCCCACCACAGCTGGTGTGTTGTCCTTTCACAGCTCAGCAAAAAGTGTCTGGAAAATGTCTCTGCCTGTTTTGAGCTTTTCTGTTTAGTTATCATGTAAGCAAAAGGTTATTTTAATGTAGTTTGTGACTACTGTATAACAAGTAGGCATGTACTTAAAAGAACCTTATTTCTGCCACAACAGGGGAAGGAGGTCCAGAGAAGGTAAGGGTTTAAGCTAGGGTGAATCTGATTCTTCTGCTTGGCCTCAAAATCACATGGATGGAAGACCTGGCTGGTTAAAAACAGACCAAGTTATTTCTTACAGGAAATAACTCCTTCTTAGAGGCAGTGCCCACCTGGGCAATCCTGCCTTCTGAGTGTGGGTGCCAGTCTAACCGGATCTGGTAGTAGCAACTTCTCCTACAGAGGTTTTTAATGCTTGTGGCCCATCTGAACACAGTTTTCTTGTTCTGCATTGCTTTTTTTTTTGTTGTTTTTTTAATTATAGTGACTTTTAAGCTAAAGTAGTTTGAAGCACCTGCTTGGCAGGGTTTCTCTCCCTTAAACGTGCTACAGAACATGCATATATATACTTATATGCCACAAAAAGGTGTTAGGAGTCTCTTAACCATACAGTGGAATGCTTCTTTCTACAATGAAGCAATCTTGAAGTAACTTAAACAAGGAAGGACCATCTAAATGGTGCTTTCAGGCAGTCTGGGTCATGTTTTATGCAGACAAGCTCTTGAATTGCAGTACTATTAGAGAGGCAGCACATTTTCTCCCTTGACTAGAGATGGACTATAGGGAACTGCACCACTGTGGTCCTGCTGCATCACTGGGCACACTAAGAGAACAGCCCTTCAACAGCTGATACGTTCTGCAGGTGATGTGAGAATTGATGGCCTTGTGCTCTCTGCAGTCTGGAGACAGGAAAGGAAAACAGACAGATGAGGACAGAGGGATGGTCTGAAGAACTGAGGAGCATGACCTCTGCAGGTGGATGGACTGGGGGGACTACCTGCAATTGTCAAAGATGGAGAAGGAAAGGCCTGTGGAAGAGGAAGAAGAGTGTGTGAAGAAACAAAGGCGTGTAAAAAAACGAGGTACAGCATAAGCACAGTGCAGAGTGCAGGAATAGAACAATTAAAAGCAGACGGGTGAAAAACAAGGCAGGAGTTTGAAGGGTAAGAGGAGTTGAGAACAAAAAGGGGGGGAGGCAGAGTGAAGCTAGCAGACAGCAATCTGAGCCAGAAGTGCCAACAAATGTCACTCAGCTATGTTAAATCTGTAGATCTCTATCACTGAAAAGTCAGCTGAGCAGTAAAGTGATTTATCAGCAAACTAAGAACATGATAAAATTTACTAATATTTAGGGTACTTCGTGAAAGTAGAGCACTAATAATGGCTTCCTCTCCCTCCAGTGCTCAGCACAGTGGACTTGACAATGAGCAAGGCCAAGATGCTCTGTTCAGAGGTAGTATCCTTGGCAAACGAAGGCCCTGTGGTGGGACAGGCTGCTGTCAGTACCTGCTCTGGAAATAAGCAACGCATCCCAGCTGAAGTACTGATAGCGTGAGATCCTGTTTGCTTGAGCAGTCCCCGTGGTTTCTTTCTGTTGCTCTAATTGTGCAATATCAGTGATGCAGGAAACTGAAAAATGCTCCTTTGTCTCCAAGCATCCACGAGAAATCCCCAGAAAAGAGTTCTTGGTCTGCAGCCTTCCTCTGTGGGATGAATGTCTTTTTTTTCCCTCTCTTTCCTTTTTTTTAGGGTAGTTTCCAAAGCTCAGAGCAGCTCAGTAGCATATGGAAATGAAATGTGTTCATGTGTTTCATCTTCATTCTCATCATCGTCTTCGTGGCTGTAGCTGGTCATCTCATCTCGCTCAGACTCTGTCCTTGTCTCAAAGAGCTGCTCTTCCAGGAAGGAGCTCCCTATGCCGTATTCCTCATCGTGTGCCTTTGTTTCTGCGGGTGAGACGTGGGGAGATCCCAGAACAAAACCTGCAAACCTGACAGAGTTTGTAAGGGAGAAAGGATCAGTTAGGAAATGAAAAAAAATACTGCAAGTGTGGGGGGAAGCAGCCAATTAAGCAGGGCTGGTGTGAGGATGTACCTAGAGACAGGGCAGGTCAACCTCAAAGGTGTAGCAGGAGCTACAGTGCCATGTAAAACAGAGTAAATAGTGGCAAAGGGTGGTGACACCCCTGAAGATTTGTTCTCCTTCTGTCTTCAGTCCTTCCTACACAAATAACTCTTGCTCTTTTGGAGGCCACCTGCACAGTGGCTAAGCAAGATCTGACTTCATTTTTTCTTTAGTGCTCATTATGGGGTAATCCAGAGTAAGCATCTGTATCACCAGATATCTGCTTTTGGTGAACTGAGCTGCAGACTGGGAGTACTGCAGCTGCTCCAGGTCTTCAAATGGGAGGTTCAGCTGAACAAAGCACCAACTTATCCCTTCCTACATTTCAGTTCACCACAAATCTTACTTTCAGTGGACAGCTCTGCTGGAGATACGGAATGGAGCTGGAGGTTTCTGGCAAGCTCATGGGAACAGATGGCAGTTCTGACACCTGGGTAAGTGTCGACAGCATCAGAGAAATGTAAGAAGAAGGAACTGCAGCTACATTCTGCAGTGCTGGTAAACTGATCAATAATTTACATTTTAGACTCGAACATTTCTGCAAGCTGAATGGTGTCACCTCGCTCTTCTTGGAAGCGCTGTAAGTCTATATGGGGAACAGGGTTGGGCTGGATCTGTTTCATAGGTTTGCCTTGTGCTGAACCGTCTTCCATAGGAAGTTTAAAGGAATACTCAATGTAAAGTCAGACTTGTGCTGGTTCTTGTCATTTTGTATTTTTATAGGGAACAACTTAGAAGGATATTAACTAAGTAATGGCTATAAAGAGTGTATCTAAGTTGCTTGCTCTGTGTGGTTTTCTGTTCAACAGTACTGCTGTGAATACGCACTTGTAATATCCTTTAATCATGCTACAGAAGGCGAGTATCTTAGTAAACATCAGTTTAAGAGCTCAATCTGGGGTAGCTCTTCTACCTGTCATCCTGTCTGGGTGCAGACCCTGGTGTTTTGCAGTCTTAGATACTGGTGGATGCTTCAAGTAATAGGTTTGCTTGGCTGTGCAGACTTGCAGTCAAAGAGCTTAACGCAGCAAACATCTGAGCACGTATCTTCTGGGTCTATCCCTATGTCTTACTGCATGCAAGATAGGCACTTTTCCAGGTGAGTTTCTGAAGTAATGTGTGAGTCTGTTGTCTAACCAAGTGTTTCCCCTCTTGGAAAAGCTACATTTTCTTACCTATGTGGGGACTGGAGTTTGGACACTGCCAACCATGATGAGAAGTCAGGGTTCTTGCAGAACAAGCGCAGCTCCTCCAGAGCTCTGACAGTTTCAGTTTCACCTTGTTCTCGATATTCTTCTTCTGTAAGGCATCTAACCGCTAACTTTTTTGATTGAAAGCGATTCTTCATTGTTCTAAAATGAAATGAAATAGCACTTAGCATTGCTGAAGTCTTCTGGTACGTAATTACAGCCCATCCCTTCTCTCTACTGTCTGCTGAGAATGTGCTTGAATCATGTTTGTCCTATGAAGAAAAACTACATTACATGCTTGTGTCAGCGTTTTAGGACAAGAAGTTTTGTGTTTGCAAGGCTGCTTACTCTAGGTCTCATCCAGCATTCCCCAGAATGAGGCTTCCTTATTGTTTAAGCATGGACTATAAGCTCAGAAGAGATGTCTACTTGCTCAGCCTTTTTTAGGTGCAGCATGCAAAGTGAGTCTCTGCTGAAACACGGGCTGAATCAAAACCCAGTATGCGTATTTAAATTCAAAGATAAGCAATGCTCTGTTCTGAGTTGTTCATGTTGTTTGCTAGATATCTTAAATCTTGCTTCTTATTCCAAAACTGAGTAGTCTGAGGCCAAAATGTTTACAATCTGATGGGTTTTTTTAGCTGCTGCGTAGCAATGTATAATATAATTAGATATCAATTAGAAAGCGTGCCATGTTCTGTTCCCTTCTGTCGACTGCTTTCCATTTAAATGTTGTCATGAGTTAAGATAAGCAAGGGCTGGATGCCCATAAAACCTTCAGCTCTGTATATAATACCTGCTCCAACCAGCAACACTTAGCTTTCCCCATCATTTCCCTGCAAAGTAAGACTGAACTGCAGCCCTTGGACAGGTCAAATGCCAAAGGTCTTGCTGGCTTAGTGGGATTAGTGCTAATCTTAATAATTAAAGCAAGATTCTTAACAATTGTGATCTATTTGCTGCTCTGAGCTGCGTATCAGGCATCACGGCCTCAATGCTTGGTGCTACCATTCAGTGTTTCAAGAGGGGAAAAAAAAAGCCTTCTCATTCCCCTTAGGAAGATTTGTAGTGCCATAGTTCAGTATTTTTTGGCTCTACGGAAGCAACAGTTCATTGAAAATGAGAAGTTCCACCTGGAGAACAATCCGCAGTGTTTAGTGGGAAAACAGGTTTGTTGTGACTTCTGTGAACTGCTAGTCAAATCTTAGTGGTTGCAGAGCAAGTGAAACCTGCTTACATCAGGTAAGTGTTGATAGTGTGCTGCTGCTGAAAGGCTGCTTCTCAGCTGCTGGCTGAATCAGCCCTTGATAAATGAAAAATGATAGCTAACATAAGATACTTCAACCCAGGCCATGCTGCGACATCTGGAAAGCGCAGAGGAGCAGAGCGGTATGTTCTTCAAACACTAAGCGCGGTGTGAGACTAACAGGTAAGCGGCTTCTCTTTCCTTTAGTTAACTTGGTTTTAACCTTGGCCTGTTCATGGCTTATAGGGGTTCAGCAGAAGTCTAAAGCTGCAGAACAGTCTGCACTAAAGAGTCTGTCATCACAGGAGGGAACAAGCAGCTGTAAATTGTGAGGACTTGTGAGAATCTTCATGTGAGTGTTACATCTGTGATAAAACATGCTTTAAATTCAAGGATGAGCAAACATGTTGTTCCCATATTGCTAAGAGAAGTACTTAGCAAACTAAGATCTACGCCGCGAAAGCAGTTCCAACTTCAAATGCCACAATATAAACGGAGCACTGGGAATACAGGGGGGAATGTCTCCACAGTGATAACTGCGTGTTTCCAGGTACTAAAGAAAGACACACTTATCTGCGATGGTATCTTCGGAGAACTAAAATCAATGGGAACCACTGTTTTGGTGGAAACGGGTTTTTAGGCTCTGAATTGTACGCTAATATTGAAAGCCACCAAACTGAGGAAGGACTGTCCATTTTTAACAGGCACCTTCCGTCCTGTAAGATTCAGTTCAAATTCCCTGCAGGTTTTTTCCCCACCGTGTGAACCCACAGTGTGGTATTGCTGCAGCCTGATCAATCAACCCCACAGAAATGTTTTGGTTGCCATATGCTGCAGCCTGGAAGGTGCCACATTTGTACTTAAGAGCGCAGCCATATTTCTGCATTCCCCACAGAGCAAAATTCATATTTGTAACTGCCAAGTAGAAAGGAATTCTATGTCTTTCTTGGGGATTTAGACTTATTTCACTATAGCTTTACTTTTGGGTAAAAATAGAAATGTACCAATGATGAAAGTGTAAGGTTTTTTTCATTGTTAGCACAGTAATGTTTCCTAGCATTAAAGGGACACGGGACATTCATTAATACATACACACCTGCCTATGTGCCAGGCAGCACCGAGGGGATAACCCAGGCCTTTGGAGCAGAGCATGACTGCTATTATTGCATATGCAACTTGAGGTATGGTGACACCAAAGTAAATGAAAACAAAGGCCGTTAATTGCAGCGTCCACGTGAACAAGGTTATACTCAGTTCACTGGTAAGCGGTCCGTGCTGATAGCAAGTGGCAAAGCTGATAGTTCCAACGGCCACAAAATACCCTGTGGAAACAGGAAACGGTGTCATGGAGAGACAGATGGAAACTACCCTTCTGAACTTGACTAGGTGGTTGAGTAAGCTCGCAACTGCTGCATAGCATGGCGTGCTGGTTTTGTGCTTGTAGTTACCTGCATTATGGTGTATGAGCTGTGCCTTCTAAAGGCTCACGAGGTGATCTATGTGCAGCCATTAGATAATGCTGGAAGAGTTGCACGTGAGCTCTCTCCCATGCAAGAAAGGTGAGGCAGGTGCCAGAGCAATACATTTGCCAACCGGTTGGCAGTTTGTGCATCCAGTTCCCAGATTCAGCAAAATAAAAGTCATCACAGCTGCCCTTTTGCTGTCACAGGGAGAGTACATTATGGCAAATCAATGAAACATTAATGCAAAGCCTGCGGTTTCAGCTGCTCCTGGCCCACTTGATCAAACTCCTTATTTAATGATATAATGTGAGCGAATACTTACTGAGTGAATTAGAAAGTTATGGAATGTGAGAGCATCTCTGGCTCAGGAGAACAAAAGTAACCCACCAATGAGTTGCCTAACTTATTTTTAATCTTATTGGGCAGGTGTTCTTTCAACTACTAAATTATCCAGTAGTGCACTGCAGATTGCAGTTTAATATTCTTACCCAACACGTAGAGTCTTTGTTCAGACCACAACCACTGCATGTTCTCTTTGAAGCAGTAGATAAGATAAAGAGAGGACATCCAGCAGCCACTCAGTAGTATCCAGAAGGTACTGCGCTGCAAATTGATAAAAGAAATACAGAAGAAAAAGCCAGAAGTCTCAGTCAGACTCAGCACCGTTGTGTGCAGAGGAATCCACAGGTAAGAACAAATGTGGTTCTGGCAGACCTGCAGGCTTCTGCTCTGAGTCAGACTTGAACTACACAGTGCTCTGCTGCAAGCACACAGCGTTAAGTCTGAGCGGAGCAGCTGCACCCCTTGTCTTTGCCTGCTGTGACCCAGTGTCACAACCTAAGCTTCCTGAAGTGTATTTTCAATACTGTAACAATGCATGGAGATAAAGACCTGGTGAAGGAAAATTTCACATCTGCCTTGCAATTAATTCCCTGCTGAATGGAAGCAAATCTGTCCCAGCTGCCACTAAAATTACACTGCGATTTAGACTGATTCATACACTCAAAACTAAGCTTAGCTCTATGCAATAAACTCACATCAACACTCTCCTGTTAAACTCGGCAGCAAGCTAATTAGAACTTGATTCTGACCCGATTATATTTACTTGGCTCCCACACCCATTTCAGTGGAGTTCCCCAGACAGAGCAAGGTCGGAATCTGGCCTTGGACTCCTCACTTCCTCTTATTATAATGATAAAAATTATTACTATTTTGTTTTACAAATGTAGATTTACCCTTGGAATAAATCTTTTAAGTGCCAGCAGGACAAAAACTAGCAGAGCAAGAATGCCCAGTATTATTCCAGACAGGTAAAAGAAGTTGGTGCTCCTGGAAGAAAACAAGAGAGAACATTATAAGAAGTATTTTCTAAGTAGTGAGTGGTTAATAATGCCAACATTAGTAAAGACAGCAGTGATCTTCAGTAACAACATGACTGTGAGTGAGTTATACAGATAACAGGCCTGGTTTAGATTTTAAATTCATGGTAAAAAATATATAAGAATACAGAAAAAATCCAAATTACTACTATGAGATCACTGAAACTGTTACCAGACTGAGGTGGGGGATCTAATCTAGGTGTCCTTGTTCATTGCAGGGGAGTCGCACCAGGTGGCCTTTAAGGGTCCCTTCCAGTTCTGAGGATGCTATGATAGACTTTTGTCACATCGTTTTCTTATGTACACTCTGGTTCTGTCTGTTTCAGTACTGCAAGAATGGGCTCATAGATTTCAAAGGGCAAATTTTTCTAAGTTTACGTGCTGATAAAATTCTGACTTAAAAAAAATGATTTGGTTCAGTCTGGAAACTATTGGTGCTCTGCTGGTTTTGAAGGTGTCTCCTGCCAATTCATTTGTGATTCATTTTGCTTTGAAGTTATGGTTCAGGTGTTTTGCTATGCCAGTAAGTATTCTCCCTTACGGGCTATGCAAGGGTGCATCCAAAGCACGGTGAGGAAAGGCTGGCACGAAGGTGGAGGCAGATGACCTCACCCCAAGCGTTCTGCCTGCAGGGAGGCATCCCTTCTAAGACACGCAGCATCCCTTAGCGCTCAGCTCACCTCAGCAGCATACACAAGGGAGAGAGGCTTTTCCCCAGAGCACGCTCTTGCTCACTGATGACAGGCTTGGTATCACCCAGTGCAGGATGCCACGATACAAAGAACCCTAATGCAGTCCCACGGCAAAAGCTTCCACATACATCAGTCTGTCCCCACACAATGGTATAAATACATGTAACATATATTCATCTATTTAATATATATTTAAATAGACATTCATTTCCTTATTTCACTTTCCCAGAGAATCGTGCCTTCAGCTCAGAGAACAGACCAAAGCTGCACAGACTCTGGGAAAGAACATGAAAAGGCAGCAGCCAGTACTCACCTGCTCAGGCTGTTTGCAAAATGGAACAGAAAAATTCCAGCTACAAAGAAAAACAAGAGCTTTCCATCTAGCACTAAAAAGGGGAAAAAGAAAACAAACAGAAAGGGGCTTTAGACTAACTGGTTCTGAAACGCTGGTTATATTCAATATCAGCAGACAAGTCTCAGGCCTCTTACAGAAGAGATGGTACGGGCAGTAATGCTGGCAATACCCATCTATCTGCAATGCGAACAGGAAGCTGTTTTACTTACTTTCTCGTGTTACGCTCACAGCGTACAGTTCTTCCTTGAAGGGCTGTATTCTGAAGCAGAAGTCCTCTCCATATTGCTTTATCTTTAAGAAGGTTTCTGTAGATGTCTCCCGACGCCAGAATATCTGAATGGCGCAGGCAGCAAACTCAAACACGGTTTCTGAATTCCTACAGTTGTTTTTTTCCGGAGTGGGCACAAAGCTGAATGCTTTTGTGCTGTTAATTCTCACCTAAATCAAACAACAGGGCAGTTAGTAATATTTTTTAGCTGTGTAATATTGGTTATTAGTAGTATGCAAATATTGTTTAGGCCTTACAGTGTGATTCAGAGAAGTCCATGTCAGCATAGTTCTATCTGAGGCCCTGAGCCCATCCGGCTTTGGGGGTTTGGTTCCACCATCACACTTGCCCATGCACGTGGTTCTAACAAACCCCCAGCATCTGACACACCCGTGGTTTATTTTGTGGATGTTGCTCTATTTCACATTCCCCCATTTAACCTTACAACCTGTACTTGCTTCTCTTGTAGGTAACAATGCAATGTTTGTATTAGGGACAGAAAGGTGAAGAACAGGCCGAGATGTGTTCCACCTCCAAGCCTGCGAGCCAGCATCTCTAGCTAAACTGCTTCCTTCCTTTGTCCATTGACAGCTCCGCAGGAAAAGCAGAACCAGAGTAACAATCTAACACACCTTTTGTTCTTATACTGTGGATGTTCGTACCCTTCTTTGTTCCCCTCTGGAGCTGTAAGCAGTTAAGCTTACTTTCCTTGTAGATAATAATGCAGTTTTAGGGACAGAAGAGGGATGCTACAGAACGTGCTTCACAGCACTGTATTTTATATCCTCAAGCGTCTCTGAGTTGTATAAAGGCATTTGGAAGTGCAACAATACTTGCTGAGGTTAACAGCGGTCCATCGGTATGAAAGATGTGCACCAAAATAAGCAAGTTAATGCGTGTTTGGCATCCTCCTGTGACACCATAAGCCTGGCTGACATCCTCCTAATGAGGGAACAGCAAACCTCAGTGTGTCTGGAGTGAAGGAACACAGAGCTGTGCTTTTACGGCGCTCTTTCTGATACACCACCATTGAAACTACTGAGTGCACTCCGAGTTGCTGCTTTGATCTTGTCAACTGGGCATATACGCAGGTGGGCAGAGGCCAAGGGCTGCGGATGGCACACGTGGATGATCCCCTCCAGGAGCTCTTACCTGAACAGTTGACCAAATGTACTGTAAGTGCATGACCCTGTTTTGCACGTAACAAAAGCAGTCTTCATGTACTTTCTGGATGGTGTTCCCTTCTTCCAGAAGGTTACAGCTTCCCCCTGGTGAAGGAAAATTCACTTGAAACGTGTATAAAATAGAAATATGCGACGTTCTTTTTTCCTTCCTTTTGATAAATCACAAGCAATTTGCAGATAATAGAACATAAAGCCTAGGCTGCAGGGTAGCATGTTCAGCATGATTGAGACAAGAATTCAAATGACATGTCTAATCAAGTAATTGAGGCTCTAACTAAGCTGCAACACCTCGGGGGGGGGATAAAGAAATTCATGCATGGTGAGGTTTTTTACCAATGCAATCAGTGAAAGCTTGGCATCTCTACCCGTGTTTTCATGGCACAAGAACGGGCCCCTGGGCCAAGTTCCCTGCTGATGTATGTGGGTGTAGCCCTGCTGTCATTGATGCTTTCCCAGTGCTGAGTTGAATTGCGGCAGAAGCAGCAGGTAAACAGGCTCACGTACGGTGGTCATCCAGCACGTGGCACTGTGCTGACCGCAGGCAGAGTACTTGTCCCCCCCCCCAACACGGTTCTCATGGTAAAGCTTAATTTCTACCTGCAGCTTCCTTCTCCTGATGTGGTCCAGCCACATGTCAGTATGGCAAGTGTGCTGACAGCTCACAGCGGTCTGCAGCCAGGGACAGTGCGGCTCTCCTCAAACCTAGGCGACCCCTTTGGTGCGCCTTTGGGAGGAAGGCTCCTGACCCGTGCCGAGGCTGCGCCGTACCGCGAAGCCCGTCGGGGAGGGGTGGGCGGAGACAAGCCGCTCCGGGCGCCGTCTCCCAGAGGCGGCCCCGGCCGCAACCCCCCGGCCCCGCCCGACCTCCCCCCGCCCCGCGGCCCCTCCGGCAGCGAGGGAAGGCCCGTACCTGCGGCCGGCACCGCCCCGGCCAGCGCCTGCAGTAGCAGCCCCAACGCCAGCCCCGGCCGGGCACAGGGCGGCCGCCGCGGGCCCATGCGGTGACTCCGGCTCCGCCTCTAACGGCCCGGCGTGAGGGCGGGTCGGGCCCGGCAGGGGCGGCCCCGAGGGCTGGAGGGTGGGCAGGCCGCAGGGCCGGCTGGGTCCTGAAAGGGGCCTCGTGTTGTGCTGGGTTGGCCCGACTGTTCTGTGCTGGGTGAGGCGGGGGTCGGCTGCGGGGCTCCCGAGGAGCGGCACCTCGCTGCGGGCATTCCTTAGTAAAGGGCTTTTTTACTCTTCTGTGATGAACTGCGTTTCATCACGCTGCGTTTCGCTTGCTTCCCAGCTGGGACACGCGGGTTAGGCCCCTGCCAGGCGGTGCTGCTCTCATAGAGCTCCTATGAGAGCTCTATGAGAGCTCCGGGTGCAGCGCCGGGCCCTTTCTATGCCTGCAGATCCTCAGCTCCCAGCAGTGCCACCGCCGTCTCCGCGTGTGCTCCTGATGACTCAGGACGCTTCATTTTTGTCTGTTTTTCTTCCTCCTGACGTCAGCAGAAGGTAGCTCTGTTAGCAGCAATGTGAGGCTGCAGGGTGTGGGGAGCCGTCCCTCAGTGCTGCCTTGTGGGCGCTGCGTTGTGTCACTCATAGGAGGTGAGCGACAAAGGAAGCGGGGCCGAGTGCCGGAGCGATCCAGGTGCCGAATAGTTGGTTTCCTGGAAGAGAAGGGGGGAAATAGTCAGAATAACGCAGTGCTCTGTGTGGTGAAGCGCTTTGCTTGTGCCTTCCTGCGGCTGAACAAGCGCCGTGTTCCCTCTGCAATAGTCCCACACGCTTCGGCGGGTTCTGTTGAATGTTTATCCCGGCAACGCAAATGATTCCTGTTCCATAAGTACCCTGACAAACAATGCAATTTATTACCAGGTACATTATGTTGTCTCTCTGTTTGATGTAAATGGTCTCTGAGAGTTAAAATTAGACGGAAGAGCCATTTGAGACTATTTTGTTCATCTCCAGCTGTTGTGTTTTTTTCTATCAGGAGCGCATTACTTTGAAGCATTTCACTGGCAAAATACCCAGTTGTTTTTTCGGCGAGAAAAACGATCCACCAGGAGAAGCGTTGGTGCTTTTGAGGTGATGGAGGCTTTGCATGTGGTGAAATGGGGTGGCCGTTTCCCATCAAGCCCTACAGACACATCCAGCCCCTGCTATGAGGTTATGCACCAATGGTCAGGTTGTTCTTTTTTCACTCCTGGTGCTTTCTGTAGTGCTAGAAGGCAACTGTAGTCACACAGCAATTGGTTGGTCCTAAGACAGCTGTGTGCTTGCCCTACAGTACTGGGTAGGCATCAATTCCTTCCATGGGGAAAGGTCCTGGAGGCACAGGAAGATTCCAGGGCAGGAATTGTTACAACAGACACCTAAGAAGTATATCTTTTTAAAATGAAAGCTATCACAAAGAACAGGGAAAGCACTTTTACAGCTGGTTCTTTGCTTATAAACAAAGTCCTGTAATAAGTTGTATTCTCTTCCAAGGGACTTTTGCTCAATGTAGGACAAGCAGATGGTAGCACCGATGTGAGCAAGCACACGTTTGTGCTGTATGGTGAGGAGAAGATATTTGCTCTGAACAGACGTATGATAAATAAACTAGGCTGGTGGCTGGGAATGCTAGAAAATAGAGTGTGGTTGCAGGAGATGGCTCCACATTGAGCTCTTTGGGCTCCTGGGCCACTGGCTTATGTGCAGCCTAGCTTAGTAGTTACCCAAATCGGATTGCTTGCTTTTGATTACAGGGTGTTCTGTGGTAAATAGATTGGTGATCCTTGCTCAGAGTTCATCTGCTAAATAACCACGTTACAGAACTGAGCACTGCTGTTGGCATCCCAACTGGCAGGCCCAGAGCCCTGCCCGAGGCTTCATTGGTGGTGAAGAGCCCTCAAAGCTCAGAGCAGAAAGGCAAGCATGGCCTCACAGGACAGGTTTTCTTGCTGCATCTGTCCTGCAGGGAAGTAGGTCTTGCTCTTTGTCTTGAGCTTTCAAACATCCTTCCAAATCAGTGTGATTGATTTCAAGACAGATCTTGAAAGCCTGGAAGGAAAGGAGAACTGACAGATAAAATCAGTCTTCTGGGTCTGCTATTGAAATTCACAGGACGTGGTATGGTTTTGTAAGGAGGCCATGGGAACAGTGTGTTGCTTGTGGGTAAGTATGTGAGTATCTCTGTCTCCTCCTTCCAGATTTATATTCGTATTAAGCGCTGCTGCTTGTTACTGCGTTCATACAGTAGCCTGTTGTAATTGTTGTGGGATTTGACAGAGCGCTTTTGGAGAAATGAATTGCTAGCACTATTAAATAAATGTGAAAAGAATTGCTCTCTTCCCAGCAGCTCTTTAATTCCTGAAATTAAATTCCATCCCTGATGCGCTCAACTACCTTCATGATTAATGTCTGAGTTGTCAGAGGAGCTTGTCGAGCTCTCGTAGATTGAGGCAAGTTGTGAAGTTTCTGATTAAGTTTTCCTATCGCTTTGTAATCTCACTTTTGCAGTTGTTGGTGTACCCGCTGCCCGAGCCAAGGACTTCTGACAAGGTGTGTGGATGTTGGGAGGCACCTCCTCTTCACGGTGCTTGCCTGTAACCCATTAATGCCCTGAGCGTCGTGACCTGTCAACAGCCTGTTCTTCTATGGAGACCAGGTTGGTAGCCTGCTTCAGCCAAGGTTTTAAGGACAGAAGTCAAGAGAATGACTTCTTTGTAGCTGCCCATGTTACAGCCTGGCTCTTAGTATTTGAAACAACTGTTTTAACAGAGAGGATGATGAGCAAGACATGGCAATGTAAGCTACCCCAATATCAAGAAGGTGCAGGAAGGACAGCCCTTCCTACAACTCTTGGGGATGGCACAAAGGCAGCGTGTGAGCATCTTATACCATTTGACCCCATCAGTTTTGTACTGTCTTGCTGCTTCCTCTTTTTTGTGCATGCTCAGACTGGTCCGGCTCAGTGTGCCTGTTCTTAACACACCCTCAATCAAGCATTTTCAGGCTATGTAGTGTATCTTGCTCCTGTCTGGTTTGGGTTGTTCAGCAGTTCTTTACACAGCCTGGCTTTGCATACCCTCTGTCCTTCCTCACACCTGCAAGAAATTCTCAGGTTTGCAATTAGTTACAGCAAAACGTGCCATTTTGGCATTCCTTCCCTCCACGCCCAGCACTGCTGGCTCCTTAAACTTCTCTCTTTGTTGCTTTCAGATGCAGTCCTCCTCCATTTGCTCAGGGTGCTTTAATGGTTGGTAGATCTGAGGGAGGAAGAATTTCTCTTTCATGTTCAAAATAAAATATCTGACATGTTTTATGACAGCAAACACGCGTCTCCATGCACACATGCCTCCATACAGGTTATTAAATGTCTGGTTTTTCTCCTGTTTTTGACTGCTGTGCTTTTTCTTCTGTAAATGCAAACATGGGAGGAGTAAGAGAGTGGGGGATTGAGGAGCTGGGTTAAGATACATAAGTGACTTTGTGCAGTAAATGGCTTTGCATTGTATGTTACACACGGGGGCCTTCCAGTACTTTTCCCTACAAGAGATGATGTGCTGCGAGGGCTTTCCCATGTGAGATACAGCACGGCGTGCATCAGCGTCTCGGTGAGGAGAGCCAGGATGCACAGTCATCCTGCCCCTGGTAGTCATTGCCGCTCTCGCCGACACTTGAGGAATGCAGGATGTGCCTCAAATAGACCTTTACAAATATTCTTTGCTGCAGACATTTCAGCCTTTCCTGGTATTGATATTACCTCTCACTGACAGCTGGGGATTTAAGTGACTGTAAAGAGTACAAATTGGGTTTTTTTCTTCTTTCACTCCAGCAGTAAAGGGAACATTGGACTCGCTGTGCCGGCTCAGATGAAAGGATGAACAAGCCCGGGCTCCTGTCTCTGGCAGCGGCCAGAAAGGCTTCAGGAAAGCACAGAAGAACAAAACAAATATCAAGTAATACTTTCCCCTCTCCATCCTTCTCACGGAGTGAGTCTTCTCAGTTCTGGCACCTGTCCTGATAAGGTAAGGAAGAGTAACTTAATGAAGTGGCAAGGAGAGGAGGGTGGTGTTGCCTCTGAAGCTCCTCTAAGGCATGGGCTCTGGACAACGGCAGGTCAGGTTAGGTCTGCACAAGATGATGGAAACTAAGGTGTAACTCCTGTGGGAAAGAAAAAAAATAGCTTTTCTAAGCTTTTTGTTTTTAAAGCAACGCAATTTGGAAGTGTTGGCATTAGTTCCATCTTGCCAAACCTCAAGCCTGAGTTCTCAGCAATGTTCTTCCAGAGGAAGGTGTCCATAGGCAGGCGCTGCTTGCCAGCTGCTCTGGACCTTTGGCACTTGGTAGCTGTGAGCAAGCTTCCTTAGTACAGACATGCTTGCAAGCATCACTTTCTGCTTCAAAGAAGTTACAAGTACCAAACAGACCTGAGGACTTTGCCAGTTCCATAAGCCAACTCAGCTGCAGAATAACGAGGTCAGAAACAACTCAGACACCTGGGAACACTTACGAAGTACTGGAGCCTAATCACTGTTGCTCAAGATGTCAAAGGTCTGCAAACATTTGAACAATGTGTGTGAGCCAGACAGGTGTGGCTTCTGCAGCTTCAATACCAAAAGAGACCCAGCAGGCCAATCCCTTGCCTGCTTCTTTGTTTGCTTGGGCCAGGATCACCCCAGAGACAGTCCTGTGCAGGAAGGTGACCACTGCGGGTGTCACAGCTCTACTGCTCCCTGTCCCACGCACCCTGCCCACCCAGGGAACAGCATCTTCCAGCCTGTGTTCCTAACCCGATTGTGCACAGGCATGGGATGCTTGTAGAATGCTTGCTTCATAGAAAAGCAGGGTATGGCTGTTTTTGAGAACTGGATGCTTTTAAAGTGCTGTTAAGGGACTGAAACATGCGGAGCTCAGAATCATTGGCCCGTGTTGTGTAGGCACATATTTCTCCTTGGTTGGTTTGACTTCCCAGCTGGGCATTCGAGCTGGGTGTTACATCACTTTCTTATGCTATGAGTCATAGCTTTGAGAGACCATGGCTGTGTCTGCTGAAAATGGAAGCCTGGAACATTTGCAGAAGAATAGAGCAAATCAAAATGTTGTGAAGGGGCTAACGAACCATCACACACGCAGACAGGAGCAGCAAAAGCCCAGAGGTGGAGTTTCTTAGCTGCAGAGATAACATAGCCCAGGGCTCCTTCGGGATCTGTCTCTGGGAATCAGCACGATGTGGGTGCGTCATTTAGGGGGAAAAGCAGGAAGCAAGCTGAATTGAAAGCAACAGTGCTGGAATGCATCATGGTACGTTCCAGCTGGTTCTCTTTTGCTTTGGGAAGGCAAGGTTTAGAGATGCCCAGGCTAGCATACTCTTAATTCTGAGTTATTTTCTATAGCTGTTTTATGGTACCTGCTATCCTGTAGGCATAGACAGTAGTAATTACCTTTGCTTAAGACAATGCTCCACTGTTTGAGCAGGTGGAGGGATAACAGCAACATGCGGGCTGAACACAGCGACATCCTGATGCAGCAGAGGGGTGGGACATGTGTGGGGACACCACACTCTGTTAATTCAAAGAGTAATTAACCATTAAGCTTTGAAGTCTTACCCATGTGGCTAAGATGCAGTAAGGGTGCTCAGGAACAGAGGTGAGCACCGAACCAGCTCCACCATCCAGGCTGTGGCTGTCGGGCTGTGGTTGGCTGACCCAGGGGATGTGCTTTCAGTGGGCATGTGAGCCAGCAGCTCTGCTTCTGTGAGCCTGCTTGTGAAGGGGAGTGCCTCCCTTGTGGGAAATACCAATGAGATTCGAATTTTTTTGATGGTTTTGATGCAGAGCCTTCTGAAAAAACAGATGCAGAACAGTGGCGTTGTAAATACTGTGCTGTTATTACTGTTAATATGATTTCAGCATTACTAACAGCCCATGCAAACCTTGCAGGATGCTCTGCTTAAGTGGTGCCCCCTGCACAGAGATGCTTGCTCCTGTGATGCTGCAATACACCGTGCTTTCTGCTGTGAAGGCAACATTCCGTGCTTGCCCTGCACTGGCATTTTCAGGAAAGAACATTTTCAGTTCTTGGCTGAAATAATTCATCTTGGGAGCTGTGTGTGTTCAGTGAATTAGCAGCAGAACATTAGACCAGAACCAGGTCTTCTAATTAATTGGCTTCAGAAGTGTGGTTGTTATCACTTACTGCTTTTTATTTAACAGCTTGAGAATTGCAGGGGAGTTGAACGACACTTGGGGAACTAAGTTATTCCACATGTAAGACTTAGGCTTTTACAACTGGTCCCTTGTATTGCTGCATCATGAAACAGGGAGGTGAGGCAGAGCAGTGCCAGTGAGGACAGGATGTGAGCAAGCAGAACTTGAGGGGTCTTGGTTTGGTTGCCAGCCCTCCCAAGTGGGGCTTGCCTACAAGCTCTGTGGCCAGGGGCTGTGTGTTCGTACTTAGAGCTGGTATATTTCATGCAACAGAAACTCCATTGACTCCCTTAGTTAGAATTGTTAGCACTAATCCTGGCTGTTTGATTGGGTTTCTCGTGGCTATTGGGAGCATAAATGTGTTTACAGATTTGTTGTGAAAGCATTTTGGTCTGTTTTTCACACAGCAAGTCAACTTCCATGCGGCACAGTTCTGTTCAAGATGTTCCCTGTAACACTGGAATAATGTCAGATTCCATTGTGTGTGCGTATTGTTCTTCAGAAGGGTTTCATCTGAGGCACAACAAACCATGTCAGGAGAAGGGGATCTTGGGCATGCTAAGACCAAACCAAGAAACTCTGTGTTGTCACAGAGCTGTGCTTGTCTATCTGCTGCAATGTGGAACTTGTTCCCCACTACCTTCCCTCCTGCTCCCTCTAACCCTGCTGGTACCAAGTCCATCCATTCATCCACAGGTTTCCCTGCTTGCTGTGCAGCCCGCCGCAGCTTTCTGGTGCTGAAAGTTGGCCACAAACATTGAGGTGTTGCAAAGTTTCTTAGTTTTCATTCAGTTTGTCATTCAGCCTAGCTGGGCCTACAGGCTTCTCATGTCTTTGATGCAGTTGTGCTCAGCAAGGAATCTTCAAAAGCCTGAGTGTCATTTCTTAATGATGTGATGGGGAGCAGGTGAAGCAGGTGGCTGGGATACGGCTCCTGTGGACGTCTGAGCATCAGCATCCACCTGCATGTGCTTTTACAGGGACAAAGGACCACACTGTGCATATTGTGGATGGGACTTATAGGAGCCCCAGTTTGACATCAGGGGTCTATCACTCAGCGTCATCCCAGGGATGAAGTGGCCCCTAATGCTCATTGTTGAACTGCTGTGGGCTGTGTTTTTGCTTGGGTAATAATGCCATTTCCTGCCTCATGGCAGTTCAGTTATTAAAGGTCACATCTGCCTAATACTTTCAGTCTGAGCTATGACAAGCTTTCCCAGCGCTTCTATAGCAGATGGTTGTGGTATGTTTCCTTTCTGAATGATATTCAGAAACCAAAGTTTGTTCTGTAACTCGTTATTATTGTTGTTTCTACTGCTAGTAAGTCTTGTACAGGGATTACTCAGAACAGTAGCACAATAGTTCTGCTCAAGGAAGGAGAGGTCAGGATCTTCAGGTGCCATCACTGCAAGCCTGCAGCCTCCTATTCTGCATCTCAGCAGCGGATTTTCTTGTTCTGAGTTGCACCAAAGAGGAATTTCCAGCAGCGGTTCTCATCCGCTGTCTGTCCTTATGACACCTCGCTGCCTGTGGAGATGCTGCAGTCCTCAGCTGAAGCTGGCAGCGTGGTTAACAGTGCAGGTGTCTGCAAACTAGAAAGCCGTATGCTGCTGTTCCAGGGACCAGGGTGATGCACTTTGTGTGGGTGCTCAGGAGATGAGGGAGCAGGAGAAAAAGGACACACAGACTGAGGCTGAGCAGTAATCAGAACCCATATGGTAACTGACGCTAGAAATAAATGCAAGGGACTTTTGGCAATTGAGCTTTGGGTGCCTCCATGCAGGTTCCCAGCAGCTGAGAATCTGTCCCTGCAAACTGCAAGGGGCACCATGTGGCTGTGACCGTGTATGCAGGCTTCAGGTTATCTTTATAACTGGTTAGTCAAAGAACTTGGACGCTTTGTGCAAATATTTGAGAGCATTCCCAAGGCAGTGAGAACCTTTGTGCTGGTGCTTAACCAGGTGATATTTGCCAGGCTTTCTGGAGCAGCTTGAAGTGCTTTTTCAGAACAAAATCGCCTTTAACGAGCACAAGCCATACTTTGTGCTCTTCATGGAAGCCCAGCGCCCAAACCATGTTACACAGCTCTAGTTTTTGCTATGCTTCAACACAGTTAAAAGCCTGAAAGCTGAGCTGTTTTAAAGTATCCCCTAAGACCCTTGAGTCATGTAAAATCCTATCGCTTTTTTCCCTCTGGTTGAGAAGTTATGAATGACAAAAGTGCTGTTAACTCACAGATGAAGAATGCTGAGTGATGGGTTAGAGAAAAATTTGTTCAAAGCCCTTGTTTTCATCTAGATTTTATTTCCCTGGGTGCAAGTTCAACAGGGAAGGCTGAAATATCACAGCTTACCCCCCTAAAGGAGCAGTGCGCAGCTGGATCCCTTGGAGAATTGCTATTCCTTTCCTTGGTTTCTTGACTCCTCCAGGCAAATGACAGTTTTAATACTTCTCCTTTATCTAGCACAGTTCATTTCCCCACCCTCTACCAGCTCAACTTCTCTAGCAGGAATGTTGGGGATGGTGGACCAGTGCTTTCCATCTGTTCCCAAGCCTCCTGTGATAAAACGGCACCTCTGTGATCCCACCCAACCAGCTTCTGGCCCAGCTGCCCAGCCAGGTAGGCAGTAATGGGGGGGAGCAATGTGGTGTCTCCTGTATGCTTGCATCTACCAGTGCTGCTCTGCCAGCTGCTGACCCAGTACCACAAGGATAACTGTATCCCCTGGATATCCTTATTACTAGAGTAAAGCTTCCTGGAACTACCGCTTAGTTCTGGAGCTAAGTGCTGCACTGCCCTTCCATTCTGCTTTTCCATGTTTACTTCTTATTACCATTTTAATCATTGGGATGCTTCTCTTTTTAGTTTCTTTACCCTGAAATGCAGTGGTCCAACTTCCCAGATGTCGAATTCTTTATTGACCAGAAGTTTCTGAATGCCAGGGAATCAAATGGCAATGATCTGCAGGGGGTTTTGTTACCACAAGCCATAAAAACATTGAATCAGAAAGAGAAGTCTCACTTTCTATTTCAGTCACCATTTTTGGAGCATGTAAACATTCTATGATTCAGATTTCTGATGATTTCTCATGCTGCATCTTTTAGGTTCCACACTGGGTTCTTTTGTTTGTTTTGTTTTTCCTTTAAAAGGGACTTCTGAAGTGAAAAACGAAAGGAAGAAATGTAACCTAAGTCACCCCAGGCACGAAGTTGAAACTGCACGTGTTTTCGGTGACACTGTGGAGCTAAATCATTGCCACCAGACATGGACAGCAGGTAAGACAAAACCCTGCACCTCAGGGGGGAGAAAGCAGTGCTCGTTAAGCACAGCTGACCACGTCCTCTTGTAGCAGCTGGTCTGCAGCCCTATCCACTGCTCATGGAGAGGGGAAGGGAAGAAGTTGACAGCGACCTTTGGGCATTCCCCTTCTGTTTTCCTCACCACTGCATCAGACCTTCCCTTTTGCAGTACACGTAGAAGGTCAGGAACAGCCTTGACAACATCCCCAGATGTGTCCTGCTTTCAAAATGCCTCTTGTTGAGCCTCTGTTGTAGTGAGCTGATAGTAATTTAATGTGAGATAAGTTTCACGTGCGTTAACCTGGTGAGCTAGGTCTTGTTGGTGCTGTAAATAGGTCTGGCTGTGGAAAAGGCTTTTGGAGCGAGCAAAAAATTGCTCTTAATCAGCTAAATATTCTGAAAGCAGAAAGGGCTGTAGGGGAAGTGAACCTAGCAGCTATCCGTGTCTTACTCAAATGAGACCACGTGCATTCTGCTTTGTTTCTCAGCAATCCCTCCCGAGAAGGTTGTGTGTACATCTTACTTCAACACTTGTACGTGGCCTTTCCCACCCATGTCCAACTTGTGCAGAGCAAGCCACAGGCCTGTCACAGAGCCCTGCATCTCATGTGCTTGTCCCAGCCACCAGGTGCTTTCTGATAGACAAACAGAGGTCAAATAAATAATATCTCACTTTTGAACAGAAATAGAAACCTGTCATCATGGTGCTGGGCTTCAAGAGCTGCAGAGCACAAGCTTTCCCAAGCTGTATGGCTGAATTGTTTCCTTCTTGGTCATCCATGGAAAAAAAATCTAATTGGAAGATGAGAAGCTGCCCACTTTAGGTTCATATATGAATAACTTTAGGTACCTGTACTAGCAAGGGACTTTCTGAGAGATCAGTAAATAGTTGGGCCTCTTCAGGGAAATCTGTGGCAAGCAGGTCATTCAGAAATAACTTTTGGAGGCAATGGGAAGTGGGTGAAATGAAGTAACAAACAGCTACTGAAAAAAACAGCTGATGGGAGTGTTTCATCTGATATCACTAACTGTTAGTTTTCATTCTGACCCTGTTGTTTTCTTCTTTATATAGCTCGTAGAGTGCCCTGAAGTTGTCTCCAAAGGATATTAATTTTCTGCTGGCATCAGAAAGGTTGAAATGATACTTGCAATGAGGGTAAGTGACTCCCTTGAGGTTTTTGGCACCCGCAGCTCCAGACTAACTGGAAACGCGGGCAATTAATAAACCAGAAAATCAGTGCCTCTCGGTCCTCCTTGCTCGAGGGAAGTCGACAGGACCTTTGTCAGTAGGATCAGAACAAGGCCACAGAGTGTGCCCCCTAAGGGACGTGCATGTAGGTAAGCTCTAATAAATATAAATGCCAGCTCGTAGGAGTTCTGATCAAGGTCTGAAGTAGACTGAAGCAGAAAACACTGAACAAGAACTGGGATCCCCCACAAACAGGGAGGGGGCTTCAGCCACTATGGGAGGACTGCCACAGCCACGTGGTGCTGAGTGAAACTTCTCATCAACCAGAAAACACGTTGGTTCTTGTTGTTGGGGATGTAAGGCCATCTGAGCTGGTAATGTTTAAGACATCAGAACTTATTCCTTGTGAAGCCTGGGTGGTAACTGGTAATGAAGGCCATGACAGCCACAGTCTTTGGTATGCTGTAAGCTATGCAAAATCTACCTGATTCTAGCTCATCTGGAAGTGAAAACATCACTAAAAGTGCTGGGATGGGGACTGAAAGCTACATGCTGTAAGCCAGACTGCTTCCCAGGGTCCTCTTAAAGTTCTCATGCTGTTTGGGAGTAGGTCATAAGGTCTATTGTTCTTGTCATCAGTACTTTACCTTCCTTTTCTGTGTTTGCACAGAGAACCATTTGCAATGTGAAATAGTGCTCTACGCTGACAAAGAAAGCTGACCAAACACCCTGTTACTTGGATGAAAGAGCTCTTTAGAAGATGGACAAACGGACTCAGAGGGCAAAAGAGTAATGGCAACCAAGTATGTGCATATACACACACCCCTATCCACGCTAGTATCTCTTTTGAAAAGCAGTGTTCTCTTCCTCGCCATCTAACTTGCTGTTTTCTTTCCAGAAAGAAAAAAGTCCTTGACAGAATTTAAGTGATGAGTAATGACTTTGCTTTCTTCCATTCCAGCTGCCACGCAGGCACATATGTGAGTCTCTGGCCCTGCAAATTTGAGCGTTTTAATCTTTTCTGGTGTCCCACGCCTGTCCTGTCACCTACTGTTGTTGCGGTTAAGTGCATTCTTTAGCCAGGTCTGCTTCTCTTAGTAGTTACGGAAATAGTATTTATAGGAAGCAAGAAAATACACTGATAAACAGCAGTGTGCGTCTGGGGATAATGTCAGCACTACCATCAGAGTCTTGCTATTCCCTTTGCGTTATCTTTGCTGGATCCTCTGCCCTTCCTTACACGTGGGCTTGAGGAGGTGGTTGTTTTGGCTGGAATTAGAGAGGCACAGGTGGTATCACCAGCTGTAAATTGGAGGAGGCACTTCCTGATTATGACCACTGCCTACACATAAATCGCTGCCAAGAGAGGAGCTGGGAAGCATCGAAGCCTTCTCCTTACTTGGAAAGAGGGCCTCAAGTGTAGGCATAATTCCCCTCTTCTGTGGTTGTTGTTTTTTTTCCACTTAGAGGCTTTGGGGTTCTTTGTGGGCTCTTGGCTTCCCAAAGTGCTGTGATATGAAAAACCCTCAACTGAGTTTGACAGATGGGTAAACCAAAGCACCGAGTACTTCAGCATCTAACACTGGGCACTCAAATCCTCTTAAAGGCACTGGGAGCTCAGGAGGCGTGTGTGCAGGAGGCATTTGAGAGCCAGGACTTCATCAGAGATTCAGGTATTTGTTTGACTGCAGCCAAATGTCAGCTCCTTCAAGTGGTGAATGAGCCCTTGATCTCTGTGAGGTCAAGATTTTTGCCTTCTGGCTTTACATGTTTGTGGTGAGAGACCTGTCTAAAGCTGTAGCAAGCACTAGGGCTCGGGTGAGGAGTTTGGATGCTGTTTTTGGAGAGCACTGCTGGCCGTCTGTAGTCACCCTGCACAGACTGCCACAGTGCTGCTCTCACTGCTAGCAGACACACATGGGTATAGCTGTGCTTTACTGTCAGGTTAAAGGGTTTTTTTCCCAATTATTGTCTAGTGCTCATTTCTCTACCCATTCACCTGTACGCAGTGAAGACCTCTGCTGCTGGCCCTGGTTGTCTGCAGGAAACTTGGGGTGTTGAGTCTCCTCATTGACCCATTCATTGGGTTCAGCGTGCAGCCCCTTGCTGGCTCATGGTCTCACTTTCAGGGTATTTCTTCCCTTTTAACCCAAAGCATCTTAAATGTGGGTCCACTGAGTGTGCAGATGGGAGAGCAGGGAGTGAGGGAGAGGTGTCGCAGCATCAACCCACCAACGTGTGCTGCTCACCCACGCGCATGGGGAGAGGGGGAGATTAAAAGATTAAAGTTACAAACTGCAAACCGCCCCAGGCTACCGCTGAGATCTGAGTGACTGCCTGCGAAGCCAAACTCCCACTCCGGAGGTGCCGTGCCACGCTCGCTGTCACTCACTCCACACTTGCTTTCTCCTGCCATCCCTTTCTGCCACTGGCTTTGCTATTTTTACAGGCTGAAAAATTAAGTCATCCTCTGGTTGGGCCATAAAGGAGGGCCCTCAGCATCTCGCGGTTGTCACTGCAGGGCTCACGGGTGCAGTCTTCTGCTCCATCATTGCGCTCCTGTACTTCTAGGCCTTGAAGACTCCTCCATCAGCTTTCTGCTTTGCCTCATTTACCCGTATCACGGCCAGGTTTGGTTCAGGACTGGCGTGGGAAGGGCTGCCATTTGCAGCACTTAGGATTTCAGTAGCAACATGAGGAAGTTTGTAATGTCCTCAGTGCTTTCTTGCCCCTATGGAGAGGTGCGAATTAGGACTTACTCTGCCAAGCTTACCATTAAATATGTCCACAGTTTTCCTGCCATTTGCTAAGATCTTCTCACTTTCTTTTCTTACCCTTCATTAGAACTGGGCAAAGATTGCAGCTTTATGGCTGAAAGGCACATAAGGAAAACTAAGGTCTGGGAGCTCCTAAAGAGTTCTTAGTGCTGTGCTTGTGTTGGTAGGTATGATGCAAAATGAAACAAGGTTATTTTGATTTGACTGTAGCAGTTAAGCTGAGCCAAGGCGATGATTTCATTTCATTCTTGGAGTATTGAGCTCTGAATTATTTCTTTATCCCAATTTATCTGTGACTGTATTTGAGTTTGGGGGGGAACCTTTTGTCACAAACGGGCTGTTTCAAAGGGGAAAAAGAGGTTTGGCTCTGCTGTTTGGAAATGTTGAAGCGCTTGATTTTGACATCTCCCAAGTTCCTCCTCCTCCCTGTGCTTTTCAGATGAAGGTATTCCTCAGGCTTGTGAATGTGTTTGGTTCCCTTAGGGTTCCTTATTTAATCTGGTCTCCCAGCCATCAGCTATGCTGCCCGGCTCTGACATTGTGTGGAGGTGACAAAGGAGCAGCGGGACCTTCTCCCTCCTGCATGCAATGGTGCTCGTTGCACATGAGGTGGTGGGACAGCCCTACTCCTAGCTTGGCTTTCCTGCTGAGGACAGTGGGAAACCTGCAGATCAGGACACGTTTGGGTGATTCGTACCTGCCCTTAGATACCAGCATTTCTTCTGGCGTGACTGGTTTCTCTCATCTGCTGCCAATGGTCTTGTCAGGGCAAACGTGCTGAGCTGATGGGATGCCCTGGTAGGGGCAGCTGCAAGTAGAGCTTTACAACCCTGCTGCCAGAATTAACAAGAAATTGGATGCTGGCCCATGAAACAGGAATGCAACTATTGATGTGAAGGAGTCAGTTTCCCTTTCTGCCCCAAGGAAAAACTGACTGTATGTAGACATACAAGGACTTGGCTACGTGAACATAAATTTACGTGCAATTACTGGAAATGGCTTCTGTCCACCTCCCTTCTCGTGCCAGCCAGAGCCCTCGGCACAGTGTCAGGCAGGTCACGTCTGCATCGGGATCAGCAGCCTGCTGGGAGAGAGCTTCACCATCTGAGTGCTCACAGCCCCTCCAGCAGCTCACCCAGCCCTTTGCCTGCAGGAGCTCAGACTGCTTGGGCCTGTGCTGCAGAGGGGGCCAGCAGCAAGCTCTGTGTTTCCCAAGGGATGCACAGTTCTTGGTAAGAATCTGACTGTAGCATGCACGGCTAAAATACCACATTGGGCACAATTCAATGGAGTCATTTCCACATTCGTTCCCCTTCTGATGACGGCTCAATGAGAAGTGTTTGCAGGGTCATGCTTGCACAGGTTTTGGTCTGTGATGAGTCTGTACCAAGTGGTGTGCTATTTTATTTACATAGGATTAATCTCATTCAAATGACTAGATGAAATCCTTTCATCTTCAGGGCACAGGAGGTCAGAATATGATGATTTTATACAACTGCTCCAAGCCATAAAATCTGTTCATTAGACAATCAATAGGAATATATCACTCGCAATGTTGATGAGGTAATTTCCTTCTCTGCTCTGCCCTGACCTTGTCTTCCTGGTTCACACTCTCGTGTGAAGGTGAGAAGCCCTGAAGTTCTCCTGCACACCCTTCCATTTCTTAATTCTCACCCCAGGTTTCTTCTGCCTCGATTGCCCCCGATCTCAGTTGTAACTTATTGTCGTTCCTTTTACTTTGAAGCCGCTCTCTGATTTACATGCTCTAAACATGCAAGTTCTCTTCCTGAACTCTTATTCTAACCATGCAGTCAAACAGGTGGTGCCAAAAAAAGCCCCACAGTGGTCTGTATTAGTTCTTTGCTGTATTGCACAACTTCATTCACTTATTGTATAGGAGACAGCAGGCTATCCAGGGCACTCCAGCCACAACACCCTGCTCAATAACGTATCAAATAAAGAGCTTATGTCATGCATTTTTGCCTTCTCGGTTAACAGCAAACAGTTTGAGGGTTTTTCCTTCCAGCCATTCAAGGCATCCTTAAGAAATGTGTTTCAACATGTACCTTCCTTAATGCTGTGTGCATTAGGGCCCAGCCACCAGCTGTGACCTGCTAGAAGGAAACAGACAGCAGCGAGCTGGGCTGCATTGCCAGCCCTGTGCTCTGCTCTGCCTCCTCCACCCCCTGCAGCTCTTATGGTGGCAGTCAGAGCCCGAGGGACCAACCACGGAGCTGTGCTGCATGGAGCTCTTTGGGGAGCTGTACCAGCTGCTGTGTTGGCAGCCTTGCAATTGCCTCTGGATCAGCCTTGCCATCTCATCTCCTTCATAGAGTTGCTTGGTGCCGATTTTCTTATTTTCTTGATCCTGTGGAGCTCGTATCTTGCTCGGATTCCTCACTGTGGGAGTCAGTGGGAATAGAGAAATCAGCTGGGTGTGACTTACACGTGCAGAGGGGTGCTGGCTGTGCACGGTAAGGGCATGAGTGCTATCTGCGCCTAGCAAACCGTCCAGCCATCTGTAGGGACTGCGGCACCAGGAGCACAGGAGGCAGGGAGTCCTTAGAATGGTTATGAGTTTTAAACCTGCTGATAGTGATTGCACAGCCTGCCATCGGCGGCGGCTGCGTGCCGTGGGATAAGCGCGGGACCGGCCCGTTTCCCAGCTCCGCTCGCCGCGGTGCGAAACCCGCCCGCTCCGCTCGGGAAACTTTCCATCCCGACGGATCGCGGCGGTGCTGCGGTGCCGTGCGGTGCTGCTGTCCCGGCCGTCCCCGCTGGGCGCCCCGCTCCCTCTGCCGCTCCCGCCCCCGCGCGGCGGCGGCCCCCGCCGGGCTCTGCGTCACGCGGCGGCCGCGCGTGGGCGAGGGGGCGGCGGAGCGCGCGCGGGACCTCCCCACGTGACGGCGCGGGCGGCGCAGGCCGCTCCCTCCTTCCCTCCCTTCCTCCCTCCTTCCTTCTCTCCCTCCTTCCTTCCTTCCTTCCCTCGGTCTCCGAGCGAGCGCGGAGCTGGGCGGCGGGGCGGCCGCGCGGCGCCCCCCCCCTCCCCGGCGGCGGCGACAGCGAGGACGGGCTCGCCCGGCCGCCCCGTCCATGGGAAAGGAGGAGCCCGGGCCGGGGGGGCGCTGGCTGCAACTTCGGCGGGGCTGAGGCTGCGGCGCCGGGACGGCAGCGAGGGGAGCCGCGGGCGGCCCGCGGAGGAGGCCTACGGCGGGGTACGAGCGGGAACGGGCCGGGTGGGCGGCCTCGCGTTGGCCGCTCCGGCGGGGGCGGGCCGGGAGGAGCGCTGAGCTGCGGGAGAGCGGAGCGGGACGGGGGGCGGTGCCGGGCCGGGCCGTTGTGGCCGCCGTGCGGGAGCGAAGGAGGTGAGCGGGGCGGTGTGCGGCCGGGGTGCAGTCGTGGCCGCCCTCGTACGCGGTTGCCGCGTGTTTCGGGTGCCTTTAGGAGTTGCACCTCGGTACCCGAGCAGGGATCCCGCCAGCACAGCTGTATTTTGGCGCAGCTCGGAGCCAGACGAGACTTGTTTAATGTTCGAAGTCTCGCTGCTGCCGCCGCATTCCGTATAATTTTCTTCTCCTGCGAAAAGTCCTCTGGAAACGCTGCAAAAAGATGCTTTCTGAGGCGGAGACTTTTGCCTCACGTACGGGAACGCGGTGCTTCCCCCTTTCCCCGTTGGCTCTCCGGCCCCGTTGTTGCGCACCGGTACCTCCGAAGAGGCGGTCGGGTCGGGCTGTGGATGGAGGCGGCGGTCGGGCGGTGTTGGCCGCGCTGCCCTTCGCTCCCGGAGCCGCCGCCGCGGTCAGCAGCAGGGCGGGGGCGGGGGGTGCGAGGGAGGAGGCGTGGAGCGGAGCCTGGGCGAGGGCAGCGCTGGTCGGAGCCGTGATTTCCTGGTTGCGGAGCGGCCGGCACGTTGCGCAGCACGACGTGTGTTCCAAACGGCTTCTTCTGACACGGGGAATTTCCTGGCTTCGTTGTTCTGTGCGTGGAATATGTAAGGGATGGGAAGCTATCCTTGCAACCCCTCGCACTCCCTGGTGTTGTGGCCCTTTGCTCTGAGCGGCTGGAGTAGATTGATATGCTCGCTGTACAGCAGCACGGCATTCAAGTTGCTATCAGAGGAGCTTCTCGGGTTGTTGCAAGCTCCCAAAGCAGCTCATTTAGGGTGGCCATGGAAGACGAGGAATAGGAATGCCCCTGGTGCCCCGGGGCCTCCTGAGGTGCTCTCCCTGCTGAGGAGCATACGCAATTGGTGGTGTCTGCTGCTTGCCCATTGCATAACCCTTACTCATGCCTACCCTTTATCCCCAAAGTACTGTCCCTGCTGCTTTCAGAAATGGCAGCAAGGCTGAAAAGCACTCCTTCAGGCCTCACAGCAGCTGTTTAAACACCTCGTGAAAGATGGGTAGCACTGGTACCCTGATGACTGGCTGCCCTGCGGCTGCTCTTGCCTAATAGGCAAGCAGTGAGAGCAGCACCGTGTCCTTCGGTTTAGGGGCTCTTGATTCTGGAAATGTCACGCTGCCATCCAACAAACCCTTGTCATTGCTTGTCATCCTGTTTGTCCCGGTGACCAGCTCACTGCCTTCCTGGAAGGGCTGGGCAGGCAGCAGAGCTGGCAGGGAGAGGGGCCATCCTGTTGGGAAAGCTCCCAAGTGCTCAGGATGTTGTTGGGGCGAGCGTGGCCCAACCGGAGGAGCTGAGCTTGGTGAGAGGTCAGAAGGGGGAGTGTTTGAAAACTGTCTGCTCTGCGGAAACGAGGAGCGATCTTACATGGAAAATGTGCGTGGCCCTCTGAGGAGTTACTGTACTAAATTTGGAAAGCAGAATTGGGCTTCAAAGGATGAAACGAGGGGATTTCAGTCTTGCTTGAGATGCAAACCTCGTCGCAGTCTGAACTGCGGACTCACTGCTGACGCCTCCATAGTACATATTAATCCAGTTTTATCTGTCATGAGATTTATTGATTAGAGCCTCTAGGTAAAGGCTGCTCATGGGCTATGGCTGCTTCTTCCAGCCCGTGGGTTGGAAAAATTAGCTCCGTGCTTTGCCTGGAGCACTTGGGCTGCGTGTAATTTCACTGCCACCTTCATCTCACAACTCAATTTGGTTCCCCGCACAAAGCCCGTTTATGTAGATTTATGTAGATTCGGAGCAGAGATGGATGTCTCTCAGAGAAAATGGGTGTTCTTGTAGCAGTTCTATAAACAAGTTGATCTGTGGCATTGATAAGAGGAAGGCAACATCATTTGAAGCAGGAGGGTAGGAGCCATAAAGTAATGACAGTTTGTAGAGTACAGAACCATGTGCCGCCTAAAGGATTTCCTTTAGCAGTGTGCCTCGTCTTCCTTGCTGCTGCTCCCATCTCGGACTGTAGGCAGTACTTAACTGTTGTCCTACACTTAATGATTTTCCTACAGCTCAGCTCTTATGTCAAAAAATACGCAGCTCTTTGGCATTCCAGGTGCACTCTGCCAGTCCTGTGCTGTGGGTACATTTTTCCTTTGCGTGTCTTTAAACTGTTTTCCCCCCACTGTGCTCTCTAAGTGCAGATTTTGGGGTGTTACTGTGTTTTCTATGGAAGCACGTTGTGGTTGCAGAGTAATGCTAGCAGACCAGCCCATTGCATGCTGTAGGTCCTGTTGATTGGTGGTCCAGCTTAATATACTAATACTGGAAATTATCTGCTTGCAGTTGTGAAAGCAGCCGTGTAAGCACGAGATCTCAGAGTTCTCTGAAGGGTTTCTTATTGGTGGGATTATTGTGGATAACCTGGCTTTAATGGAAACACTGTTCTCCCAAGCTGAAACCTGTACAGATGGCTTTCCTGCAGCTGTAAGGATAGGCGACTACTGCTGTTCGTCTCTTGGGAGCCTTTGGAGTGCAATTGCTGTGTAGCTAAGTGCTATTTCATCTCGTAGGTATCAACGACCCACTGCTGTTAGCAGATGGAGCGGGCGGGTGAATTCCAAGTATTGTTTATAAACTACATGTGTTGGAATCCATTGGAGTTCTTGTTTCGTCTGCGGGTGTTGCTGCTGTGGTTCAGATCAGTGAAGGCGCCGGATCCTGTTGATGTTAAGTGATAAAAATGGTTCTGAATGGTGCCTGGTTCTGAAGCAGCCCCTCGCTGATCCAGCTTCGTTCGTTCTATGCAGTTCTGTGAAGCATTGCTTTCTTTTTCTGCTTTCCTTTCCCAGTCCTCCAAATAGTTATGGAGGGAGACGATTCCAGAACTAAAAGAGAATCAAAGCTGATGTGTTGGTATTCACTAATTCTTTTGTGATGGTTTCGATCTGAAGATGCAAAAAACAAGCGGAGTAGAAGCAGTGAGCAATATTGAGTGACATTCTTGGGAACAAACACGAAGCGGGAATGCTGAAAACAAGCCGGTTTCGTGTTTGAATCATCTTCTTTGTAGGTGCATCGCAACTATCTGCTGATCTGTTTTGGCACAAAGGTTGCAGCTGAGCCTCTCGTTTGATACTAACTGGTCAACAGAAAAGAGCGCCGTCACCAATTCTGTCATTTCCTTTTGTGTTGTAGTAATGAGCGGGGGGGAAATCCCATCCTTTCAAGTTGGCAGTCGAAAGGAAGGGTGCAAGGAAGGGAATGCATCTGAGCGTCGGCGTTCTGGTGTTCATCTTCTCTTTGCTTTTGCTGTCTGCAGGTTCTGTCATCCGTGATGGCGTCAGCGCTACCCAGAACCCTCGGGGAATTGCAGCTGTATCGAATACTGCAAAAGGCAAATCTCTTGTTTTACTTCGATGCCTTCATTCAGCAGGGTGGAGATGACGTCCAGCAGCTCTGCGAAGCAGGTGAAGAGGAGTTTTTGGAGATAATGGCTCTGGTAGGCATGGCGAGCAAACCGCTTCACGTGCGACGGCTGCAGAAGGCCCTGAGGGACTGGGTCACAAACCCTGGGCTCTTTAACCAGCCTCTCACTTCCTTACCAGTCAGCAGCATTCCTATCTATAAACTGCCGGAAGGGTCTCCTGCGTGGCTGGGGATATCCTGCAGTAGTTACGAGCGGAACAGCGCTACCAGAGAGCCTCACTTGAAGATTCCAAAATGCGCTGCCACGACGTGCGTGCAGAGCGTGGGTGCCAGCAAATCTGATGTGGTGGGGAGCTTATCGCTACAGAGCAGCAGCGAGCCGAGGCTCTGGCAAGGACATCACACCACAGAGAGCGAGCATAGCCTTTCCCCGGCTGACCTCGGCTCTCCCGCTTCACCAAAGGAGAACAGTGAGACGCTGGATGCCGCTGCTGCTCTGTCAGTTGCTGAATGCGTTGAACGTATGGTTCCCTCCTTGCCCAAAAGTGACTTGAACGAAGTCAAGGAGTTGCTGAAAACTAATAAGAAACTGGCAAAGATGATTGGTCACATCTTTGAGATGAGTGATGAGGACCCTCACAAAGAGGAGGAAATCAGGAAGTACAGTGCAATATATGGCAGATTTGACTCAAAAAGAAAGGATGGCAAGCATCTCACTCTCCACGAGGTAAAGTCCCTTGAGCAACAGTGGGCTTCCTCCCCTATCCCTGCACTTTTTGTGAGGGGCTGTTTATAGAATACACTCCCCATAGGCTTTAAGCACTGGAATAGCAAACTGGCGTTGCACTGAGCGTGTTCCTCGGGACTCTAGGCACTCAGCACCTTTTTAAACCACTCTTGTCTTCATATTCCCTTTGAGCCTAAGCTGGTTGTTTAGAACAAGACAGCCAGCGTAAGTGCAGGCAGTGAGGGTTGTGAGAAGGACAAAGTACTGTCTCCAGTAATGATGGGTGACTGTGTTCTGAGGAGTTGTCCATCAGTACCTGCATAGTATCTGTTCCTTCCTGTCCTTAACAGTCTGTGCAGGCCTCCTTTGCTTCTATTCTGGCTTTCTTGAGGCTCGTGCTGTGTGTGTTGTAACGCAATAGGTGTGTCTGTGCTGGGAATGGTTCCCTAATGCCAAAGTACAGTACAAGAGGAGAACAAACATGAAGTCAAAGCAGTGCCAAAACAACTGTTGATATGAATGCTGCGTCAGCGTTTTTACAGTTAACTGAGATTGCAAAATTTCAGTTGGATTTAAAATTTGGCATGTGAGACTGAGCTCCCAAAAGGGAAGGCAGTGTTTATGCTATGGGAGTGCCAAAAAAGCTCTACTGGCTTTAGCCTTTTTTCACTTCAAAAAGGAGTTCGGTAGGTGTGCTACCCAGAGTTCTACCCATCAAACCAGATTCTCTTTGTGTTGTTGAGGGCATGGCCAAAAGAAAACTAATTCTTTACGCTCCTGCTTATGTGTTTTGATTTAGAAGGCAGTGCAGGTTACTAGCAGTGACTTGACAAGGGCTCGAACAGCGGAGCAGGGAGACCCTTGTTGGGAACTTGTCATTAGTCAGCCGTGTTTGCACTGCGTGTTTTCAGTTGCACACCTTTCACTTGTTTGCTTTGTGACTGTGTCTATGAATACAATGTATAGGATTCCAATATGGAAGAACAGATGTAAGTGGAACCTTTGTCCCTGTCCTTTCAGAAGTCTCTCCTTGTAACAGAATATGAGGTGAAGGCGGGATTTGAGAGGCTTAATTGTGAGGTGCCCAGTGTGTGTTGCTGCAGCTGGGACTGGGAGAAGGGGATTCTCCTTGCATGAGGATGGGTGCAGTCAAGGCCTGCAGCACAGCATGTGCAGCCTTGTGCTTCTTCTGCCTCTTTCTGTAATAGAGGCTGAAGAACGTAGTCTGAAATCTGGGCAGACCTCTCCTCAGACAGCAAGGTGGGCACTGGGGGGTCAGTGTGTGTATTAGGTGTGCTGGGCTCAGAGGTGGCTCTCCGAAGTTGGTGCTGTGAACAGTGCTTGTTTGGAGGAGCGGGGTGCCAAAGAGCTGGAAGAAAGCAGCACTGCTCTGCCCTGTGTCTTAGTGCAGCTTTACAGATGGTTGTAAAACCGTGTTTAAAGCTGGAATGAGAGCATGGTTTGGCTTTAGGAAATACTTCTATCGCTATTATGACTAAGGGCATGGGATCAAAGGAGTGTGTGGTTGACTTATGCCTCACTTACGCATGTGAGGCCTCACTGAACTTGATGGGAACTGCACACATGCAAATAAGAGGAATTTGCTTGTAATTGGTTTACTGTTTGCTTGAAGAGGCTGGATATCACAGAGTTTTGTCTCGAACGGTTTTCTCTTGATTCTTCTGCATTA
Organism: Excalfactoria chinensis; assembly: GCF_039878825.1. NCBI lineage: Eukaryota > Metazoa > Chordata > Aves > Galliformes > Phasianidae > Excalfactoria > Excalfactoria chinensis. The sequence continues at coordinate 30,378,610 of NC_092831.1, forward strand.
AAGCAAAAAAAAGACACCGATACTGCATGACTGCTGAGACTGTTTGTTGTTTGCAGTTTGGTAAACCAGAGTTGGCCTTTTTGTGAGTTCAGTTTCAATGGATTTTTATTCTCAATGGCTTAAGCATTTAGCTGCTCGGAAGGAAGGACCCTGAACGAGCAGGGAGGTAAGTTTCTGCTCATCCGGCTGTGATGTTTTTGCACACGTTAATACATTCCAAGAGTGTCCTTCTGCCTTGAGGTTCAAAGTTTCTCCTTGCAGCTGGCAGTGAGCAGCTGAATAAACTTATCTGTGAATTTAAAAGGCCTGAGTAGTGGATAGCTTCTTAAGGTAAAGATCAGGGCACTTCTGACTCCTCGAGCAGTGTGGAGTTGCATGCAGACTTGCCTTCAACTTGGTGGTAAGTTCCTGAGAGCGTTCTGTTACTGTGTGACCTCTGTGGGATCCCAAGGGGCTTGAGCAGCCATTAGAGACCAGTGAGAACTGGAACTGCTGAGCTGTTCTGAAAGTACGTGCTGTTGGCAGCATCGTCTGTGTGAGGCGCTTACATAGCCCAAAATATAATGCAAAATCTTTGAAGCCAAGAGGCTTCGAAACTATGAAACGTGCTCTCCTTAATCCATCCCTTTGTCTCGGTGTTGCACATCTTTTCAGGCAGGGAGAGCGAGTCGTGTTTGGAGGTGGAGTGAAGGAAAGGATGCGTGTAAAGCGTGGCCTTGCACTCAGTGACTCTTCCATGTTTGAGTCACATCTGTAATTGGCGTGTTGGTATTTCAGTACTTGTCTGGGTACCTATAAAACTGAAAAAAATCCTGTTTATTAGTGGTGAGAAACAGGAGTAAAAAGTACAAGCAATAAATTCTGTCCAACTCGGTGTCTTCCTTTTGTTGACTCACCAAAACAGTAAGGCTTAGTATTTAATTATGTGATTCTAAGCGGGGAGAGGGAGGAAGGGGGGAAGACTATAAACCCCATTGGATGGGAATGTACCCATCCTTCTCTGTGGTGCCTGTACGGTCACGTACTGCTCTGTCATCAAGGCTTCCAGCATACAGAACTGTGCTATTCAGGCATTCAGTACTTTCTCACTGCAGGATTGTGCCTCCTGAAAAGGCAGGAAGCCATGATGCAATTCAGTAGTCTGGGTCTGACCTCAGAGGAGAAACCAAGAAAAAAAATCAACAAACATTTGTCTTTTCTTATGTATTAGGATAAACAGCATTTGTCTACAAGTACCCAAAGTGTTCAGCCGGTTTAGCTCTTTGCAACCCTTACTGAGGGATAAAAAACTACTCTGAATTATGCTGTAAACATTAGTCATATTGTTGTTCATCCTGTGCAAAGTAATAGCTATCACTGACAGAAATTAGCGCCTGCTTTGGATGGTAATTCTTGCCATAGGTGCTGTGTTAACCTTTTATTTTGGTATTATTTTTCCTGGGTTCTTTGTGAAAAAGGTGGCCATTATAGCAACAGTTCCTCTCCAATGGGTAATAGTTGGTTATTTTAGCATGTTGTTCTGTAGGAGGGTGGTAACCTAGAGATGGCGCACAGGTTGAACTGCAGCTTCCCACCCTTGTTCATCTGATCTGTGCACAGAGGCTGAAAGCTCAGGCTGCATATCCAGCTGGCCTGTTAAAGACATGATTGTGCTCTGCTGAGAGGCTTTTATTCCAAAGAAGAGGGAAAAATGCTTGTGAAATAACAAGAAGAGCAGTGCTGCTCATTGTGAGGTTTCACTGGGCGCTGGTTGCTGAGAGAATCTCAGCTCTGCTGATGCGTGTTTTTTTCATCTTCCCTGGAGAACTAGTGTGGCATTAGACGTATCTTCTCTTTTGGCTGACATCAGGAACTCTGCCTAAGGATGGCGTGTTGGTGTCATCCTCGTGCAGTGTGATGGCAGCTTCTGTCCTTCAGAACAGAGGACAGAACAGAATGGAGGTGCAGTGCTGAGCTGCTGAGCTCCGGCTTCATTCAGGTGAAATGAAATGCAAGGAGAAAGAGCATGCCCTAGCATTAGAGGTCCCTTGTGTGTTTGTGCCCAGCTTCGGGCATGTCAGCCTGCACACCGAGCTGCTGCTGTGTGCGCTGCCATCTCAGCAAGGCAGGGACCAGGGATGGCACAGTTGGGCATGTAAAAGGTATCTCAGTGTGCTTGAAATATGTAGCTGACTTTTCATGTTGGCTACCCTGAGACTAACACAGAATGTGTTGCTGATGGCAGCAGCTGGTCTGAGGCTGTGCTCACCTGTGAGAAGCCCAGCCCGTGCAGGGCAGCTCCCTAATGAAGAATCAAGATCTGTGTGCCCTCTGCAAAAAGGACCTGGAATAGTGTTACGTTGTCCTCTTGCTGTCACACCGGGTGATGAATGCTGGCTGTACTTTAGTTGACGAGACCTTTCCACTTCTTCCTCAGCCCCTGTTGGCTGTGAAAGGAGCGGCCGGAATCCTTTTTTTCCTGCATCCCAGTGCTGTTTTTTCTCATTCCATCAGTAACGATGTTGTTTGTCCGTAGTGTTGATGGCATGCTTTTCAGACAGCGATGTTGTTAAGCTCTTACAGTTGCTGGCAGTATCACCGCTTTCTATAGGCGACTGAAGTACGTTATGAAACTGCTTTGAGCCTTAAGGCTTTTTATTATTTTTCTCTTTATCAAACTATTGCCAGCAACAGAGACACTAGAAATGTGTCCCAGCAGGCTTGGGGAAACATCCCTGATTCTAGTTCATTTGATTCATGTCTGAAGATAGTCTTCACAAACAGCAGGGTGAGAAGCATCGCTAAAAAGAAGTTCAATCGTTGCTTAAACCGTCACCTTGTATGGAATGCATGCTGTATTCACCAGGGAAAGCCATCTGTACCCACTATGGCAGATTTTTTTTCAAGTCCGGGGCATATTGCGGTTATAAAAATAGTACTCCCTGTAAACCAGGCTTTGGGAGCCAAGCAGTGTGAATGCTCAGAGCTCCTGTCTTACACAGAGGTATAATTAAGGCTGGGTTGAGGCACAGGCAGAGCACAGCGAGGGCATTTCAGTGATGTTTTACTTTAAAGGACGTTCAATGCGCTCTGTGTCATTTCTCAGAAGCTGATGTGTGTCAAGGATATAAATAAATGGCAGAAACCCTCTGGGCTTTAGTTCACCATTAGAAGTAATCTCGCTTGCCGTTGAAATCTTACAGTGTTTCAAAGATAGTACACGAGATCACAGATCTGTTTTTGTCTTTAATTTCCAGCTGACAGTTAACGAAGCAGCCGCTCAGCTGTGTGTGAAAGATAACGCGCTGCTGACCAGGAGAGATGAACTCTTCGCACTGGCTCGGCAGATCTCTCGAGAAGTGACGTACAAGTATACTTACAGGACCACCAAGTAAGGCTCTAATTAACTGTAAAGACCTTAATTGCTTTCACAGCAGTTCTTCTGAAGCACGAGAGTCGCTTCTCGCTCTCTAGCTTGCAAAGCGCTCTTCTGAGGAAGGCAAGGAAGTGCTGTGTAAGTCCTGGAGCTTTTAAACTGCTAAGATTTAGCTGTTTTGAATCACCTTTTTATTTGTTGTCCGGCGTACAGATTTGGCAATGATAGTGCAGGTGGAAAGGCATCTGAGAGGGTAGAGTTTCAAGTATTTGAGTGTTTCAGGGTTAATGTAAATCGGCGGAGTAGCCAAAAGCTTCCTTATGTGGGGTGTTTTTTGGGGGTGGTTGTTCTCGTTGCTGGTTGTTGTTTTTAAACGTGCAGATTGAGTCTGCTGGTTTCCAGGGAATGAGAAAGATAAGATCATAGGGAGTGTCTTACAAACTTGGTGGAAACAAACTGAAGCCGAATCCTCATTTCAGTTGTTGATGTTCTGTTTGGTGAACTGCTGTGGGCTAATAGCCAAAGCTTCTGATTGCGATTAAAAATGAACTTTACGCTGTTATTTATTGTTTCCAGATACTTTCTATGCATCGCTTTCACATTTTAACTCTGGCCTTTATTACAATATCCTTTCAAAATTCGTTTTCATGACGCTTCTGGGGGCTTTTGTGGTTCTCTTATGCTTTCCTTCCTTCCTTGCTGATTGTATGTAAATACAAATGTATTCTGGGTAGTCAAAGTAAAAGGTGTTGTTACGCTTCTCTGTGCTCAGGCAGATTTCCTTTCTGTTCAGAAGGAGAGCGCATGAGTCTTTTGACACTTGTGAAAACAACACAAGGCACTTCTATTCTCCTCTATGCTCAAGTGGCTTTTAGTGCCGAGTCCAAGTGAATCGGGTGCTTTTCTGTGCATCTTAGTTCCTTTTCTCTGCATCTTAGTTCCCCTTGCTTTATTTATTCATTTGTTTTCCTCGCTCTCGCCTCTGGTGATCAGGGTTAATCTGATGTTTACTGATAATGCGTGTCTTCTCTTCTAGATCTAAATGTGGAGAAAGGGATGAACTGTCACCAAAGAGGATCAAAATAGAGGTATGATATTGTGGCTCCTGTATTTCAATCTCAGCGTGCTAAAATGTATTTGTATTGTGAAGGGATGCGTCCAAGGAGCTTTGTTAGAAAAATATTTGGCCGACAGTTGATGGGCCTGAGAGGGAGAGCGAGAACCACTGCTGGAGTCTCTGAAAACATCTGTGTGTGTTGGAGGAATCAGTAGGAGCGGGGGTGAAGAGCAGGGTTTGCTTTATGCTAAAAGCGCTCTCAGTGTCGTGCACTCAAGATGTGTAGAAGGAGGAGGAATGGGACTGAGTGGTATCCTGTGGTGGCTCAAACTCAAGTGCTGTTGGAAATGTCTTCCTTTTAAGCCTCTTGCTGCCTGTCATGTTACTGGATTTTGCAATCAAGTTCGGACCTAAAGCACGTGTATACCTGGCTGATCTATGCGGTTGCACAAGGTTTTGCTTAGGGAAATGAGTGCTGTGCTTTTTGTCAAGTTGCCGCTGCTGAGAAGTAAATCTGAGGGCTTTTAAAAAGTCACTTAAGCGAATCAATAAATCGTGGTAAATATGTGTACCTGCGTAACTTGCAAGAGAAGCAGATGTTCCTTTCTCGTTTTTTAAACTAATAGCTGTTCCATTTTTAAGCAGGTCTCGTAATTTGTTGGTGCTGTTGTAGGGATGGTTATTGTGCCGCCTGCTCCAAGCGGTGCAAATATAAATGTGCATTAGGATGTAAGCTTGGGACTGAGCTAGAATTGCACGTCATGCAGATATGTGATGTTCTTTAACTGCAGGGTGAAGCTTTATAGTGTTCTGGAATGTGAATTGTCTGTGGTGAATGATGCACCAAATGCAAGGCTCTCATTTTTTCAGCTGTATTACCTGTACGAGGGCTTTTCCTGTGCAGCAAACCCCGGTGGGAGCACTTAGCTTTGAAAGGGCAGTTCTGAATAGGTTCATAGGTGTGTTCTTTTGTTATCGCTGTTTCAGTTCCACCGGTCTACATAGTTTGTGTTTATGGAAGGCCAAGCTCAGGCGCACACCGAGCATTTACCTGTGGCTTTCATAGTAATTCTGTAATGCTATTTAAATGTGTTGAGGTGCGCTTTGACCTCTGCCTGCTCTTCTGTCTATAGGAAAGAGCTGGTAGAAGCTTTATTGAATGATTTTATGTGCCTTCACTCTGTTGCCAGGCTTGACAGATTCATTGCACAATGGTTGTTTGGTTTTCCCTTCTCTTTTATCCAGCCTAGCCTTAATGGGTAAGAGCTGGCGGGGAGCTGCTCCTCCTTTGCTCGAAGTAGTGTTTCACAGACGATTAGATTTCAGCATTAGAAAGCTTTTCCTTCATTCAGTGATAATTGATGATGAGCAAGTAACTGAAGTGACACGCTAAGGGAGGAGGTGCTTTTTTTTCCTTCATTGAAAGAAAAAGGAAAATTAATAAGCAGTGAGAAACAGGGGAGGAAGGAAGAGTAGGTCAACCCCAGGGAATCTGCCTTCTCTTAGTTTTTGGATGATGAGTCTGGCAGCTCTGCTCTCTCAAGGCGCTATTCAGTTTGGTAATTCTGAGTATGGATGTTTACTTGGTGTTGTTTTTGTCTCAAATCGACAGTCATAGTTTAAAATGCATGTGCAAACTTTGTGTCTTAGTTGTGCGAATCACTGCCTCGGAAATAAGGCTGTCTCCAAAATAAGAAGTTGAAAATTAAGGTAAATGAAATTAACTGTCGTATAACGAGATAGCGTTATTAGCTATGAAATGCCAGCTGTTGTTATCATTGTAAATGCTTCTTTCTGTACAAAGGAGAGTCTTCTGAGCTCCCCAGAGTAAATGGTCACTGCGGTGCATTACGATTCTGAGGTACATTGCAACCTACGGATCTTTTTCAAAGGTGTTTGGTGGTGGGGAGAGGCAGCGTTACTCAGGAGCTCACTCTTACATCTGGTACCTTGGGCTCTTTGGGGCTGCGTTTTGGAGAGGAGCTCATAACCTTTTTAGTAAAATGGAAGGGGCAGTAAGTGCTGCAAATCTCTTTCTTCCTTTCGCAATAAATACTCCTCATCCTATTTCTGAAGTTGTATTACTCGATTGTGGCTCAGTTAGCTTGCTGTCATGCTAATAGCTGGATGCTGTAGATGGGAATTTTAGGTGACTTGTTACTGTTAGCCCTGGCTTCTCTTGTCCTTTTTTTTTGCCAAGGTCATTCTGTGCTCCTGTTTTAAAGCTGCCCTCTGTATTCTGATTCACCATTCCTTTGCCCTTTAGTCACTAATGTCTCTGAAAAGCCTCGTCTAAAATACCAGCTTGAATTTGGAATGGCTTCGTGCCCTTTTTTTGCCTGCTGTGATAGATCACGTAGAAAAGATGAGTTCATTTCCTGAAATGTTACAACGCATTAAAAAACAAAAAACCCTAAAAACTCTGAAGGTCACACTTGTGCCAGCAGGGCTGTGTGTGCAAGCTGAAGCATGGCTGGGTTACAGCCGCCTGTGTACATTTATCCTCTTTATGAATTTGAAACTCGCATAAACATTACAAAGAAACAATATGGCACGAATTACATCAAATTACCTGTAAAAGCCTTTTCTCTTTCCCTTGTGTGCTCTCCCCCTCTTGTTCACAGAGTGGGTGGGCGAGCTGTGGGTGTGAAGTGTACAGAGGAGAAGGGGGGGGGAAAGAATTCCAGGCAAATGAGAGACTAAAGGTGCAGAGGGAGTGAAAAAAAGGGAGTGGAGTGAATTGGGCTTTAGCAACAGTTTTTATTACAAGAGAAAAATAAAGACTTGCATTTCTTAGGTCTGCTCTGGAGGGAAGGCAGAACAGATGAATTGGGGTGGAAGCTGTGCTTCCTCTTGTGTCTCTTTTGCATGGGTGTTGTGGGGCAGGGGCACCCCTTGTTTTGTCATCTGCCGTGACTCAGTACCAACAGCACTCCAAGCGATGAGCTGTTGGGGCAGCACTTAGACAGCAAAATAAGTCACAGGTGTATCACGCACTGGGCTCAGATAGAGGGGCTGCTCAGCATCGTGACACTCTCTGTTGGGATTGATGGGGCTCCCCTCTCAGTTACGCCGCCAACAGCCAGAAGAGGAGAGAAACAGAGAGCTGAACGTGGCCTTGTTGTCCCTGGGCTTGTGGCAGAAGGGAATTGCTCTGTGCCAGCGCCTCCCTTCAGCTGAAGGAGAGGGGTGGGGAAGGCTTGCAAAAGCTGATTTCACAGTGCTCTGTGGGGGACGCAGGAAGGAAGGGAAAAAGTGGAGGCTGTGAGGAAATGTCTTCCCCTGGTGCCAGTATGGATGGAGGGAGAGAGAGAGAAAAGGCCCACCTCCGTCATTGCAGAGACAGTTGAGAAGAAAATCAGGCTAAGTGTGGGATTTTGCTGTTTTTCTCGAAAACGGCAAAAGCAGTAGAGTCTACTGTTTGCATAGGAAAAATGTCATTAGAGGGAGCAGAAAAGCACATGTGGGACTGGGAACATCTGCTGCAAGAAGCCTCTTGAAAAACAACTGAGCATCAGCGCAGCGAAACAGAGATTCTGTGCTGCACAAAGCAGGATCCTCTTGTGTGGAGAGGGAAAGGGAGACATGGTGCAAAGCAGGCCATCACCTTGCATGGCCAGGCCTCGGCCCCATCGTGCTGCTAACGGGAGCAGCCAGTGGCAAGGAAGGCCTCCGGGGTGCTGCTCCACACTTAGAGTGTCATCAGAGAATCATATTTAGGAGTGATGGGTGACGGTGCGGGGAGGCCTGCTTGTAGGAAACAGCCCTTGCTGTTATATTGGCGTGGTTGTGAAGAACTGTGTTCCTGATTGGGTACAAAAATAGGATCCTCGAGACGTTTTTGTGTATTCCCTTTTCATCTGCCTACACACGAGGATTTTTCCCAAACAGATTCAGGTCTAGCTGTATGAATATGGTCAGCGCTCATGGAAATGCGCTGCCAAGTCTTTGTTTCTAGAGGATGAGGCTTTGTGGCACTTTACCTGGTTATGAAATTTTACATACTTACCCTGTTTATTTTTCCCCGAGGGAATACGTTGGGTGGATAAAAGCCTTATGCAATGATTCACACGTTCTTTTTTTTTTTCTCCTGAAGCATAAGGAATAATTTACTGGCATTAGGCTGCAACGAGGGTCTGACCACAGCCGTTCAGGTCATTTTGCAGCACCCAGTTTGCACAGACCTTGGAGTCTTCCCTGTGGTTTTTCTGGAAGGCCCCAGTTGAGCTTTTCTTGGATGATCATTTATTTGTTTGGCTGTTGTCAAAGTTGTTTTTGCTTGCATACGCTTGCCTCCAGAAGCCGACGTGAAAGTTAGGATACTTGTAGTACTTCTGATACTTAAATAGTTACAAATGTCACTATTTTCAGGTTTGAGTCTATTTAAGTTCTCTAGTATTTTCTCAGATCTGTACAGTCCCCTATACTCTGCCTTTGTAGTTGTTTATGGATATTCCTCTGCTTTACATGAGCTTCAGTGCCAAGCAGGATAAGTTTCTCATCTTGAACCATTGCTCCGATGATTTATTTATTGTAATGAAGTCTGGCAGGCTTTCACACAAACTTTATTTGCTTTATTTGTACATATGCAAGTGGCAGGAGAGATTTGCATGTCATAACCATTTGAGGCTGAAAGGATCCTTGAATCCTGGTTTCCCAGAGCACCTAAAATCTTTGCAGCGTGTTTCATTTGGTTACATTTGTATGGTTTCTGTGTGCAGCATGTTGAGTTTTAGGAGGATTCATTCAGTGTCTCAGGGTTAGCACAGCCATCTGCTGTGCCTTGGTCTTTGACTTACTTACGTGTCTATTTGATTTCTTAATCTCCAAAGCTGCTGTATGTAAAGAGCAATAGAAATGATAGGCTTAAATCTACATGGCAAAGATAGTTTATGTCGGTGACAACAATACTCTGAATTCACCTGAAACTGAGAAATACTGTTGTCTGAGTATGGGACGTTAGATGTATAGTGGGTACTATAGAGAGACTGTGAGTGTTTTAGACACCAACTTATATGTAGTGGTTAGCACAAGCATCTCAACTTCAGTCCACAGTGGTAAGTTTGGGTTGGGTTGTGGTGTTCTTTTGAATGTGTGGAGAAATGGGGTGCAGAAAAGATTAATCGTGTCTTTCTCTTGGTGTTTGGTTTCTCCTTGTGCTCACTAGGATGGTTATCCTGACTTCCAGGACGCAGTCCAGTCGCTCTATCAGCCAGACAAAATGCCGCTTGCTTTGGCTAAGGGAAAGAGTGAGGATTTGGCAGCTCTTAATTCCCAGGTAAAATATCTGCACTACACTGTGTATGTAAGAATGACATAGGCCACGTCTTTGTACGTTAATTTTGATGTGTATTGGTTTGATGACTAAAGCAATTAGCTTCAGTTTTCCAAGGCTACCTAACTTATCTGTGATCGCATCACACTTAATTTGGAATTACCTTCTGAGACTGTTCACACAGTGTTACACTTTTAAGCATGTTAGCTCTGAGAAGACAAAATGTAGCTTAGAGAGCTTGAGAATACGAGATGGCCTGTTGGAGCAAGCAGGGTACTGTTGGTACAGTGTGTGCTGTGTAGTTGAATTATTAGCTATAAATGGAAACTTGTTGAATCTAGAGAATAAATAGAGTAGGACATTTTGGAGTCCTTGGTTCTGACATTTCTTTTTAAGAGGAAAGTCCATTTGATTTAGGAAATAGAGAACTTCTGGATCTGAAAGGATGCATTGCCTTTCTCAATAACATTCAGCTTGGTTAGGAGTACAGCATTTTCACGCGTGTAGAAGGCATTTAATAGATGAAGACAAGTTTCCAGTTCTTTGGTGTTGTTTTTTTTTGTAGTCTATCCCAGCCTTGAAGGCAAATGTAATCATGGAATTTTCATGTAAGATTATGTTTGGGATCAGTGCTTCTGCTTTCTGAGACTAGGTATGTTATCCTGGCTCCTGCGTTCTTCTATTGCAAAGCAGCATCCTGTTATGAGAATTCTGTTTTTTGCTACATCAGAAAGCAGCTGTGCTGCGTTTTTGATGTCACATAATGATTAAACGAACTTGGTTTTACATGCATTCGGTCACTGGTCAGTGCTGTGCAGCAGGGGAACAGAGATTTATTTTAAGCTCAGATGGACCCTCAGCTTCTGTGGTATTTTACAGAACAATTGTTGCAGTTCTCTCTATCTCAATTAAACAACAAAGATTGCGGGAGTCAGATGTTAAATATTTTACTCGTTTAAAGATTGCTCTTCAGTTTGAAAGTAATAACAGGACTGACAGAGTAGCAAAATCAGAGCACAGTTGGAAGTCAGTATGTTTGAAAGTCGTTTCTTTTTTAACCTACTTCCCAAGACCAAGCTTGAGCTGTCAGCATTCTTCTGCAGAACCTGATGACCTCCAACTAGAGCAGGTTATCAGTTGGGTTGTTAACCCTCCTGTCAGGGTCATGGCTGTGCTGGAGAAGCTCTGCTTATTCTGGTCTGTTAGATTGCCACCACGTTTTAGTGTTGAACTATGCAGAAGAAGCAGACTGCTGTGGGAAGGCAGGACTCCTGTCATCTACCAGGAAGAGCCGAACGCTCTGAAAAATGACCTCACTTCTTCTTGGTCAGCATCTCTACTGGTTGAAACAGTAGGAGTTCACCTGGAGGAATGAAATGTCTCATGTTGGTCCTAGCAGTTAATTTGACATGCTTTATGTTCTCATGTTCACCATGGCTCTTCTAAGCAAACATTATTGGCTTGTGATATTTTCCCTGTTATGTTTTTGCACAATGCCTATTTACATTCTTAAGAACAAGACGATATTGAAAGTTAGAATTTTCTTGGCGTTGGATTCAATGACAAACATTCAGACGCCATCTCCTCCCACGCTGCGCTGCATTGTTTAATTTCACTCTCGAGAGGTGTATAGGTCTTGTTCTTCTTCTAGACAGACATTTCGCACCTTTATCCCCCACAAACATACTGTCATCCTACACTTTCAGAATGGCAGATTTTTAAGCTTGTGTAGTGCTGTTTCTTAAAATAAAGATTCCAAGATGTCTGGTGAAATCTTGGCATAAGTTCTTAGCAGATGTTGCCATCACTCTTGGAATACTTTGCGAATACATGTATTTGAGCAGAGCTGGGACGTGATTTTTCACTTCTCTTGTGATTCTCTTCATGTAACTCACAGCCCTGAAGCGCAGGAAGGGTGTTTTCAATGTGTTTTCTAAGAACAGAATCTCGCATTGCGTTTTTGCATGGATGAACTACTGCAGCTCAGATTTTAAGCCTTCTTGAGTGACTCAGTTGAACGGTATGGAAATTTTTATGGGTGCAAAAATACTTTGTTTACTTGATAGGTTTGAAGAAACTGTAAAGCACACATCTGTACATGTGAGTCAACAAAAATCTACATCTAGGCTGCTAGTCTTATCATCTGATATTGTTTTTTCCATGTTTTGACTCAAAAGATGTATGTATGCTTTATTTGCAGTCTGAAAAGGTGATGGCAAAACAGATGGAGTTTCTTTGCAACCAGGCTGGATTAGAGAGACGTCTTTCCACAGGGTGTTACAGGCAAAACTCAGAAGAGCACAGCCCCAATGGCATGTCATTAGATAATGTTGATGGACAAGGTATAGTAGCTTCCAGGCACGGTGTTGCTGTCAGCAACTGCATCTGATGTTACACAACCTTTGTCAGTGGTGTTATTTATCTAGTATAGCACAAACAGAACGCCGAGCACTGAATGGACAAGACAAGATCTCTGCCCTAAGGTGCTTACGGTCTAAATAACACAGTTGGGTGTACGGCCAGATTCTGTTCTGTTACCCTCATGCAGCTGGGCAGACTGCTTTCCCTATAGGTAACGTGCAGGGAAGGAAGAATGTAGGGATAGTTAGTGTTAGTGAGGGCAGTACTTGTCTGTAGTTTTATCGTACCCTTTGAAAATAGAGCAGAGTGCTCAGGTTGTTGCATTTCATTTATTTTCCTTTGTGGAGATGGAAGGTAGAGCTGATAGTGCAGTTGGTACCACCCATCAATCCTCCCCCCCACCCTTTTATTGTGTTAACCTATCTGTGCAGTCTAGGAACAAAACTTGAGTAGCTGGCTATGTAAATGACTATGTAAATTCCTTAGAAGCAAGCAGATTCTTATAATGTTTGTAGTAGCTTGTTCTTCATAAAGCTTATAGTTTTGTGGCGATCTGTTTGATTTACCGCCTGGCTGTTCACCAGCTTGCATTAATCTTAAGAATGTTTAGTTTGTTTGACCGGTTTCTGTTTGGATTTCTGTTAGTGTGTTGTGAAATGGGAGAAAATGTTAAGTATGGACAAGAAATGCAGCTGAAGATTTTTTATTTGTGCTTTTAAAAGCTGGATTTTTTTTATTATTCTTTTCAGAAGCAGTAGAGGGAGAAAAGGGAATGAAAGCGAGTAAGCATTAAAACATGGGTTTCCATTTGTGTATGTCGGTCAAGCAGTGCAGTATAGAAGTACACAGAAAGAGTAGGTGTGTGCATCCAGCTCTTCTTGGTGTTGTGAGTTGCTTCATACCATTTTTGCATTGTGCGGCAGCACTGGGGATTTCTGGGATCTCAGTGGGCTTCTTGAGCAAGAGATATTTGCATGGGTACAGAAATACCCACTGCCTGTGGAATAGTCTACATGCCAGCATATTCACATAACACTTGTTCTGCTAGAAGTCTTCGCAACAGATCAAATTTAGGATTCTTGACAAAATTAGTCGCTTTTGATTTTGTTTTTTATTATTGCTCTCTTTTTTAATGCATCTGTATTTCACTGTGAACCGCTTCCAGGTGAAAGACCGCTGAATCTCCGGATGTCAAATCTCCCCAGTCGACAGCTGCAGCACATTGCACTTGATGGAGAGCAGCACGTTGGGAAACCTCTGTGCAGTGAATTGATCCGGCTTTACCCTGGTGGTGAGGCAAAGTCCCAGTCCTCAGGTTAGTGCTGTCCTTTGTAAATTAACCCGTGTTTCTTAGCAAACCCTTGATTAACCACTCAATGCTAGCTGTCTCTTGAATGACGAAGGTAGTCAGTCTGGAACTCCTTGCATATAACCTTTTAACCAAAGCTTCAGACAAAGCTTCAGGAGCAGTGTTACTTCTTAATGGAGAAACAGGTTGCCTGTTATTTGGGATACACTTAGAAGATGCAGTCACTATATTAAGACAAAGAAGTTCCAGCAGGTGTCTGTCCTCAGGGAGGTACTGACCCAAAGTTCTGCTGTTAAATGCTTAGCTTACAATCTCTCATTGATTGTAATGTGGCTTCAGTCTGTACAAAGGAATCAAACTGTAAGTGTAGTTTTCATAAGAAGACTTTCTATCCTGCCCGGCACTCTTTCTGTACTGTGTATCATGCTGTGTGTGCTTTGAACTGTGTCCCATTCACTGACTTGTACTCACGCTTGCTGTTCCCTTTGGCTGTGGGAGAAAGTCTTAAGTTTCATTGTAGGCAGCAGGAACCCTTTGTGCATGGGTGGTTTCAGTTTCACAGTTGGCTCCTAAGGTAAAGCCAGGAATTCTTGAGTTGCTTACAACTTAAGAAACAGTAATAAAACTCCATCTGAGTTTGGAGAGTGCGATGGGAAGGATGTTATAGAAAGACAAGAAGAAATGTGCCAATCTCATTTTGGTGCTCTGAATGCTCGGTTCTCTTTTTTGGTTGTTGTTTTGTTTTTTTTTCTTTCCATTTGACTGTCCCAGTCACCAGATGAAATTTACCTTTCAGATTTCTAGTCAGGTTTGCATCTCCACTAAGCCTTGCTCCCGAGGAGAATGGAATTAGGTTTGCAGTGATGGCGCTGTCATCACTGTAATGAGGTTATAACCCAGCTGGGTTCAAACCCACTAGGAAGAGGAAGAATTTATCCATTTATTCAACTTTTAGCATACGTACAGCTCATGGACCCTTTTTTTGTTGTTGCTCTTGAAGTAAGAACAGAATATATTTGTTTCCAAGCAGTATTTTTAACGTCTCTTTTTCTTTCTTTTCTTTATACGCAGAAGGCCTTGGTATCTTAAAGGATTTTCCTCACTCGGCTTTTAACAACATAGAAAGGAAGGTCATAAAAACAGAACCTGAGGATACAAGATAGTCATCCTGTTCTGGAAACCAGTGTCATAATAAGGAATGAAACTTCACGAGAGAAGAAAAAACAGCCTTAATAACCAGTGTTGCCTCATTCAAATAAGAGATTTCAATAGCCAAAGCCTAAGAACTGGTCCAGTAATCTGTGGAAACAGAAAAGCAAAAGACACTGCAAACTAAATACAGTAATACAGGTGGATAAACATTCCTGTTAAAGTGGTTTTATAACGTGGAAAGATTCACAAATTAATATTGTGGGTCTGCTTTATTTAAGAATGTATTATGTATTTGTATAACTTATCAAAGTAAATCTAGATGTCGGGACGTGTATAGAGTCCAGTAGATGTGGCTACCGTTCATTTTACTTGAAATTTCAGTGTCTACTTTAAGTGTACCTAGCATAGACCTGGTTGTTAAACATTAGAATTACAAATCCTTGGGGAAGTAGGAACATGAGCACCGTGACAGAATAAGCAGCAAGTTTGCAACAGTGTTTGTAGGAAAAATGGAGGATGGATATAATATCTCTTGGTTTAAAATGTTAAGTGGGTATAGCATTTGGTAGGCCTAGAGCGCAGTTCTCTATCATAGCAGATGTTCTTGACGCTTGCTATTGTTACATCACTCTTGATGGTTTCAACAGCCTTTGTAATGCACTTAGAGTAGAATACCTATCTACAGTTCAGGAGCGTAGAAGACGCCAGTTAGAGTATGGAAGAGTCCATATTAGTGGTTCCCATTTTGATGTGAAGATGTAACCATTTGATACACCTTCAGTTTATCAATTTCAGTATGGTTACTGAAGTTGCATCTGATATCCATAAACCATCAGGTCTTTTGGAGGAGAGAGACGAGGGATTACGTCTTCGGAACGTGACTCCTTATTAAGTGCTGTCCAGCCCGCGTGATTCTATGAATATACCGTATACTGCATTCAGTATGCCAATACGTTTCTTTATGTATGTGTTTAATTAACATCCAGATTCTTTATTTATTTGACAGTTGTTTTTTTTGGTTGTTGTTGTTTTTATTTTGTACATTTTCACTTGTGCAGGTGTCATTTTATCTGAGGAAAAACAACGGGCTTAAAGGGTTGGATTTTCCCTTGCCGTGTTTGCGTGCATCTGTCTTTCCTCTGCGCGCCTCCCGCGTTAAGGATTGCACTCCTGCAGTCATAATAGTTATACGCCTTAGTTTCTGAATGCAGTTTTTTCCTACATTGTTTTCTGTAGGAGCGAAGGAGGGCGAAAGGACATAAGTTACTGTGGGGTGGGTAGGTTTCCACGTTCAGGTGTGTACTTCATGTCTGCACTTTGCTCTGTGTCGTAGCTGTGTATTAATTCGGTCACAGTCCGTCGTACCCAAGCGCTCTGCGAGATGTGAGCTGAAATGTCTACACTGCAGTCTCTTATCACTGTAAACATACCTAATTATTTTATCACTTTTGATCTGCAGAACAAAGCTTTATAGTAGAAACACCGGTAAACAACTTTTTATACCATTAAACCGCGTTGGGTTTTTTTAATTTCCTCGAACTGTGTGGTACTGTTTCACTTCCTGAAGTATCTTGCTTCAAGTGAAGGAGTTTGCAGCTCTGCTGTTAGAAATAAGAGATGGGATGTGTAGTTGTGTTTCCTCTTTCCTGTTGTGTGAGCTAAGTAGTATGGAGAACTCTTTGGTTTGTAACGTTAGCCAGTGCACTGGTTAGTAGCTCAGTAGTTTTCATGAGACTCTATGGAACTTGCTAAAGGACAGCTTAAGGTTTGAACTGTGCAGCTTGAGTAATAGAGCAGCAGGCCTCGAGACGTGCAGGAAATGCTCTTTTTTCAACGTCTCAGCCGTTGGGTTTGGATCACAGAAGAAGCTCTTAAGCTTGCTGGTCTTTTCAGTTGGCGTGAGAGGAAAGAGAAAGAAGTTGCTAAGCACCACGTTGTTTCAGTCGAGTCCAGAACTTCTTTTGTTGAACACTAATGTATTAAATTTGCTATAAATTAAAGTACGTAACAGTTCTATTTTTGAGTTGTAAATACAGCACTCTGTGTCACAGCCCCTTGGTTATCTCTAGGACGATATTTCAGTTGAGAAGTCCAACAGGCCATTTCAGTCTCGTCAAGCTGGAAGCCATTTATTTTTTTTTAATTTACTGGTTTGCAGCTCTGTCTTTTTTGGTTTTGTTTTTTAAACCCTGGGAGTGGAGGCGGGGAGGGCAGGGGGGGTTGGGTGGGTTGATACATTCCACAATGGCACTTAAGTTTGATAATAGCAGATATTCAAGCGATGGTCCTTCCACGACAGAGGTCTTGGTGGACTGCAACTTGGCTGTTGGGTGGAGTCAGGGGGAAGGTTGACCCACATCTGCTGTGGGCGGGTTGCTGGATTCGGGGTACTCTGGATCAGAGGCCAGCCCTGCAAATGATGCCTGTTCTTATTCACATGTTTATATTGTTGCTACAAAATAAAATTCACCGTGAGAACTCTTTTAGTTTCCCCAGGGTTGTTGTTGCTTTGTTTCCTTTCCTTTTTGCCCCATTGTGTTCTCTACAGGGAGGTAATTGTCTTGGGATAGGGGAGGAGGGAGCATTTTGAACTGCAGCTTGCTGGCTGAAGGCAAAGGCTTTTCCTGCTCCTGTGGTTGAATCTGCTGCTGTGGGTGGGTGGCCTTGCTAGGTGTGGGTGGGCCAAGGCAAATAAGGAGGCAATTAAATCCAGCAAGGGGCCGCAGCCTGGCAGGCCTGCTTTACACCACTCTCTTGCTTACCGATGTCCGTCCGTTTGCTTGAGGATGTGACCAATGCAGAGCTGTGAGGAGATGACAGGAGGCAGTAATGGGAAGTCAGCAGAGAAAACAGCACTAGAAATTGTGTGGGGAAATGGGGTAGGAAAAGGGAAGAGAAATGCACCTGGGGGGCAGAAGTGCAGAGAGAAAGGAAGAAACAAGCCATCCAGGTTGCAGAGGGGCCGTGCAAGTCTAAAGCAGAGAGAAGCACTCAGCCTGGTGAGTTTGATCCTCATCCCTCCTCCCCACCCAGGCAAGAAGAGCTCAGATGTGGGGAATCTGAACAAACAGTTTAAGGTTTGCTGGTTTTTTTTCTGTGCTTAGAGTATGATTGTGCCCTGTGCTAGAAGGCGGCGTGGAAGAAGCAGTGAGCTGTGCACCATGTAAGTGTGCTACTGTGGGACAGAAAGTACAAGGCAGTTACTACAAGGCAGTGTGTGCAAAGCTGAGGGTCGGCTGCAGTGCAGGAAGGTCTGCTCAGGACTATCCCTGTGACTATGGGGGGCTGTGGGGTGAGGCGGGGTGTGTTGGCTCCCAGCTGGGTGCAGCCCGTTGCTTCTGGGTGCTTCCTTCAGCTAGCAAAAGAGGAGAAATAACACAGGGCTCTTTTCAGCTTGTACAGAAGGGTTGAAAAGATGTTGTGCTGCCGTGATTCAGTGGGGAAAGGATAAATCCCTCACATACACCTACGCGCCACCACGAACAAGAACTCTGTGGGCAGAGAAGGAGCAGAACACGAAGCACGCATTTCCTTGTGCTGGTGGGGAGGGACGGCTCCCAGTGCCCGACGGCTCCGCTCTCACCCTGCCTGCCCGTGCAGAACGGTGCTGGGGGTCCGCACGTCCCAGAGAGAGCAGCAGGAAGGGCTGCTCCACCTGCACCCTGCCAAGGGCTGGGCCCCCTCCTGCGTGCCCAGGAGCTGCAGTCAGCGGTGTTTGCTTCCTGAAATGTGTTCTGCTGCTGCTTGGTCAATCTGAATCCCGACTGCATTGTTTTAATGTGTGCGTGCTCAGTTAAGTTCTTAATGCCCCCGGGGATTTCAGACAGCTTCGTTCTCAGCGCCGTTTAGAAAACTCTTTAATCACCTTGGAAAAGCCGGAGTAGCCAAAACTCGCTTTTGCTTATTATTTGCTCACAAACGGGCTGTGTGAAACGTAGCGGCGCTGGGTTGTACAGCTGCACAGAAGCGCCCGGTGAAACCCAACACGGGAAGAAACCCGTTTAACTCTGCATGTGCTGCAGCAGAAACGCGATCGCGTTTTCCATCAGCGGAGCGGGCAGGGTTTTCCGAGGTTCCTGCTCGGCCTCGCAGCCCGGTGAGCGCAGGGCAAACCGGCGGTGACACGGAGAGCGCGTCGTGAGCTCATTTACGCATTCTGAAAGCCTGGAATGACTCACCGCCCCGCCATCGGGAACTCGCGCTTTGCAAATCGGTGCTTGACTGCTTAAACGGGGCCGTGTGAAACGCCCACGGGATCCTGGGCGAGATGGCCCTTCCTGCTGCTGCTGCCGCTCGTAAACGCTGTGCTGCACAGGCTGCTCGGGAGCGAGCCGGCTCGGTGCTCCGTGGGCTCGGGGCTCTGCCGGCACAACCAGGCTTTGGCTTTTCTGCAGGCGCTCAGCCCCGCGTTGAATCCCTTCCAGCCATTTGCATGCGGCTGGGGAACTGGGAGAGCTCTGTCCTCACCTCCGTGGCGGAGACACCGGAGCCTGTGAAACAGGTGGCGAGCCTGTGCAAAGGGAAAAAGCCCTGCAACCCGAGCGAGAGGCTTTTAATTAAACCAAAAAGATTAGATCAACACAAGTATTACAACAGGTGGTTAAATCCTGCGGCGAAACAGCCCTCGCTTTGTTCTCCGTGCTGATGCACGGGCAGAAACCTTCCGTGGGGCGAAGGAGGAGCCCTGGGTGCCACGGCGTGGAAAGCAGACCGGGCGTGTATGACTCTGCCTGGCACCCGTGGCTCACGGGCAGAAACGTGGGCACGCAGATGGCCGGCTTGCAACGCAGGCCCTTCATCACGTCTGAAGTTTGCATTCCCACGGCACGGGGCAGCTGGTTGGTTTGCTGCTCGCTGCGGCTGGCCGAGCAGCTGAGGCGCTTCTGGGCACCTGAGAGATGGTTTGCTCAGCAGACACTCGCTTGAATTTGGGCACAGCCGCCCACCTCTTCGTGCTAAGGTCCCTGTTACTGAAACGGCTGTGAAAGCTGCTCCTTGCGGGCTGCTGCAGCCCGTTCAGGGGAACATAGGAAGGCTCGTGCTCTCCAGCACCGCCTGCCCCCCTCCCCCCCTACAGGACCTCTCTTCCGACCCGGGGCTGCCGCCTGGGGGAGGACAGATGGTCCCAGTGAGCGCGTAGGACTGGGAAGCGGGCGCTCCACATCCCTTCCCGGCGCCAGCAGAATCGTGCGATGTGGCACCACCTACGCCTTCACCCACGTCCCCTCCTCCTCCTTCCCTATCGCTTGCTGCCTTCTCCAGGTCATCTGCTGCTGCCTGTAGGATAAGGAGCCCCTACAAAGCAAAAAAGGCGACAGATTCTCGAGCCTGGCCTGTCCCCAGCATCTCCCCAGGCTCCTGTGATGGGAAGGACGCGTGCTGCCCTGCAGCAGCAACAGGGCTGTGAGTGCTGTGACAGGGAAGATGCAGATTTGGCTTCTCTCAGGCAATGAGGTGATTTTAATCCAGTACAAATGAGATTGGATTCGGTAAAGACAGGAGCAAAGTTCTTACCCTGTCCCCTTTCCTGGCAAGGAGAAGCTGTGCATTGCACCTGTGTGGAATGGAAATCACCTCAGAGAAAGCAGTTGGAGATTATGTCCTTCTGACACTGTGGCAGCCATCCCTCACCCAGTGCTGGAGGTGAGGCTGCACGGCACAGAGCACAGTAGACAACCCCTCCTCTCACCTGGTGGCAGTGCTGGGCCTGCTGTCCCCCAGGGTTGGCCCTTTGGGCTCCAGGCACACTGCTGGCTCAGACTGTACATACAGCCAGCCTAAGCCCTTTCTGCAGGGAAGCCTCTCATTCCCCAGTCTGTCCATTCAGCCAGGGCTGCCCCTTTGCAGGAGCAGAATCCAACGCTTGCACTAGTTAAAAGTCATGCAGCTGGTGGTGGCCCTGCCCTTTGATTCGTTGTGATCTCCCTGAAAGGCCTCCTTGCCCTCTAGGGAACCATAAGCTCCTCCCAATGGAGTGCTGTCAGCAAACTTAATACGTGCTCACATCTTGTCTCTGTGCCATCACTGAAAACCTTGCAGAGAACTGGCCCTAACGCAGAGCCCACCTGGCAGGCTGGTGAGCAGCCTGCTCTGACTCCATTTGCTATGGCTGCCCATCACATGAGTAACCATGGCATCACCTCTGCTGGGACCACTTATCTCACTGTGCCACCGCACAGGACGAGGAAGGAGCAGGATGCATGCCTGTGGCTGTCTGAAGGGCTAATTGCCCCATCCCACACTGGGTTCATCACCTTTAGATGGAGGATGGAGCTCCACCTCCCCTCTCCTTTCGGTACAAAGGTAAGGACAACCAGCTCTCCTCATCTGGCATCAAAAGGTGAGAGAAGGGAGGGGGATGGTGCCAGCTGCAAACCCTGACCTTTCAGCTGCAGGTTTGGGTGTTCCAGGAGAGAGCTGGGGGTGAGAGGATCATGGGGAGCAGCTGCCACCGAGCCCCTTGGAGAGCACGGCAGAGCCAAGGTGAGCCGGGGTGGAAATGTCTCTGCATCTCACGGCACCACAGTGTGCATGTGAATGAGGAGCCCAAACATTCCCACTGCCATCAGCAGGATTTTTATCTGACTGAGGGAAAGGGAGCTGGGGAAGGACCTCGTGTTACTGAATAATCCTGCAAGAGGGGAGAATGCAAGAAGTAATTAAATTAAGTCTTATTTAATACTTGGCTCGGGGTTGGGGTGGTAATAAAAGAGGAGAAAACGTTTCCTTGTTGTAATACGGTACGGCGTTAATTAAAAAAAGCCCCAAATGGTTGCCATGCCAAGTTCCATTAATATCCAGCTGCTGTGCTTTACATCTCCTGGAATGCAGGAGCCATCCTTGGAGGAAGAGATGAGAGGGCAAACAAGGAGCTCTTAGTCCCCATCTTTTGTGAAATCAAGAATCATCTGTTTCTTTGCGGTTTTCTCCAGGCTGGAATATCGGAACAACAGCAACAAAAAAACACCCTTCAGTTTATTCTTTTTGAGGAGAATTTGGGTGTTCCATAATAGAGATGGTTTGCCATTGCAGTCCTTCACGTCGCAACTGCAGAGGCACCGCGCTGTGGGCCTTACAGCTACTGACACATCCCAGCATGACATAAGAGCTTAAGCAATTATTTCTTTAATTAAGAGCAGCTTGTGCTTGACGCTGATTGAACAACCTTCCCTTTGGGCCTAGATGAAAGTGTCTCGGGTCGGTGTGGTAAGGAAAGGATCTGACAGCTTCGTAGGGCACCAGCAGGAGCCACTTTGATCTAGGCACAAAGGGAAGATGTCTCGAATGGTACCAGATAACAGCTGCTCCTAGTGATTGTAATGGAAAATAAAACGAGAGTATTTCATCTATTATTCCTGTCATAATATGACATGATACAATAACTACTGCTGACATCCCGTTTAATAGGTAAAAATACTGTTGTGTGAGGGAAACTCCGTCAAATGAGACTGATCACTGTTTAATGTAGAACCCTTCATTTGCAGAGTCTGAGTTTTCCTCAACCCATGTGTTTGCCCTGAAGGTTGAGTTCTGTTGGAAGTGCCTTTGGGATAGAAAGCATCCAGTTACATCTGTGATTAGGGATGATATAAGAGTGTTGCTCCCTGTTGCTGGGAGGAGGATCCTGATGTGCTGGGGGTGCTGTGAATCACCTGTGTTGCTGGCTCACTTCATGGCCAGGACCCACAAGGGCCCACGAGCCACTTGCCAGCAGCGAGCTGAGCCTTCTATATCTGCATGAGGGGTTTCTGGCCAGCCTCAGCCCCAAGTGCTCCAGTGAGGAGCGACAAACAAGACTTTAATTGTTCCCCTTACGCAGACTAGCTCCCAAAACAGGCATTTGGCAGCCCTGGTGGTGTTCTGTGTGCTGGGGGGCGTAGCCAGGAACTAAAATAAGCATGTCTGTAGGAGGTGGGAGATAGGAAAACTCTTTTTATATTACTACCCTTGCTATATTAAGAGCAACCATTCCTTTCTGGGCTCAGAAAACATCTCTCTCTGCTTTTCCTCGGCTTGCAGCGATCTCTCCTGGTTTCACCACTCAAAAAACAGGGTTTAGAAGCTGAATCCAGGTGCTCTCCGCTGGGCCCTTCTGTCTGAAAAGCTCTCAACAGGTTGTACCTGGGAAGAAAGCCGTACTCCATGTCAGGGGACAGAGGCATGGCTGCCCTCTTGTGTCCCACAGGGATGCCTCGGGCTTCACCCACGTCCCCTTGTAGAGTAAGGCTGTGGAAATGCCCTGGTCATGGAGTTAGGGCTGAACTTTGGAGAGCCGCCTTCTAGACCTCAGGGAGCTTCTGCTGAGATGCCCCGGATACGAGCTCCCTGACAGCCAGCCAGTGGAGGTGTCTCATTGTTTTCTACTGTGTTTCTGCTTTTCTTCAGCGTCTTAGGTCCTGCTGGTGCTACAATGGGAGACCAAGGCAAATAGGAGAGCGTCCTCTATTATAGCAGGATAAGGGGGAAGAGAGTAAAACCTACTGGTTTTCTACCATAGGGACTGCACTTGCCTTCTGCTTCTTATAGAAACAAACTACACAGGGCATGCTCCAGTCACTGTGGTGAGTATTTTTCATCACACATTTCCCAAGGCAGCAAATATTCCTTGTGAACTGTTGTACAGAGACAATCCTCTGTCTTAATACCTTTTCCTCCTTCTTTTCCCACTCATTTGTATTTTTCAGCTCTCTAGAGCAGGGCTCTGGTGCTGTTTGGAGCTCCAATTTGATAACATGGTATGAATACAGAGTAACTTCCTGCAAAGAAGAAAGAAGGCAGAAGATATCTTATATCACAGATCATCTTTGAGTCTTGCTTGCCACATCCCTACCATCCTTAGTTACTTGTAAATACAGCCATTTCTTTTTTTCTATTTCTTTTTTTCCCCCCTCTCATTTAGCTTGGAATTAAAGTGCACCTGTGAAAGTCAAAGCAGCTGTTGCCCATTACCTGGGGTTAATAAGACTTGCCCTGGGCAGGCTGGGATACATACAGGAACTTGCCTGTTGTTGGAGAGTAACTTTGGTAGAACTCCTCTGAAAAGAAGCTTAAAAGCCTATTTTTTTCTGTCCTTTTTATTTGCTCTGTTCCTTTTGCTGCATCAAGACCTTTCCTTGGGAGCAAAGGGGCCGAGGTCGCCAGAAGGAGGTAATACAGCTTCATTCCTTATCAAGGTTTGGTGAGATTTTAAGATGTCTTTGTTGCTGCCATTGTTTGTTATGCAGAGGTGAAGTGCAGGTGAGGTTGGCACTTGTCTTGCAGCTCGTGCAAGTTTGGCCTGTTGCCACCCACCTTGTCTTGTGTTGAGCTCATTTGCACTGCAGCAGGATGTCGGCAGTCTCTCAGCAGTGATTCGGTTCCCATTTGTGCAGAGAGACGCCTAATGGGTCTTAAAGAGCCGGGAAGCCAATTGTGGGTGTATCCATACTCAGGCTGTGCTTTGCTGGGTCGTGTGTTCTATCTATAGGAGGTGCTATCGGCATTAGTGATGTTAAAGAGGTGGGAATACACTCTGTGAGTTACATGTTGCTATTGAAATGTGAAGGCCTGGCTCTCAGGAGTGACTGTGTATGGCTGGTTTAGGTATGTTGGCTTTATGTGCTGAATCATATTTACTCTAATCTGGTTTACCAGTGTTGGTACATGCATGTGGTGCTGCAGGTGCCCATGGGAATGATGCACCCAAGTCCTGGCTATTGGGAAGTGTTTAGTTGGGCAGCAAAACTTGGCTTTTGGTTGTGCTTTACAGCAGGGGGTTGAGTTCTACTTGTACCTATGGAGCAAGGGGAGACTTCTGAGTCATTCTGTAGCTTGGAGTGACTGTTGTCTCCATGTTGCCAAGCCTATCAATTAATCTGTGTTGCTGGTGGCAGCCTGGCTCCAGCTCTTGCCAGAGCGGGCGTTTCAGTGCTTGGTACCACTACTTTGCCAGCTGTAAGGTGAGGAGGGGGATACCTGCGTTGTTGAAGTGGAGAAGGCTGCCTGCTGAAGTGCCTCTAAATGACGGGGAGTTTCAGAGCGTGGCTGTGACTTCACATCTGAGAATAACTCTTTCCTTGTGATATTATTTTCAGAGCACAACCAGTTCTGTTTGAATAGGAAATAATGACTCTCTGGGTAACTCATTTATGGCAGACGCTCCCAGGAATTCTCTGCTCCCACATAGCCGTACGTCGCAGCGGGGTCCGCTCTCTGCACAAGCCAAATTCATGCAAAAACAACACCCGTGCGGGCTCCGGTCGGCGGGGCTGAGATCAGAGACGGCTCCAATGAGTCACAGGATTCTATGGAAATAGATCAAAGTAGCAGCACGCGTTTGAAGGGAGCGTTCGGCGGGGAGCGGAGTTTTTTTGACAACTGCTCTGAGCATGAGTCAGAGCGTGGGCCGGCGTGGGAGGCTGCATCTGTGGGTGTCGGACTGAGACAGACGCGGAGAGATGGCTGCAATTAAGCATTGAGTGAAATGGCTGCGATAGTAAAATGAACTTAAAGGCGCAGGCTGTGAGGTAGCTCCTTCCTGGTGGCCTAGTGTGTGTTCAACCATTGATGCTGTGCTCCTGCTGATGTGGGAGGGAGCTGGGTGTGCTTGGGGCTGGAGGGCGGCCAGCAAGCAGATGGGGATGGGTGACTGGGGGGCACCAACCTAGCAGGGGAAGGAAATTGGAGAGGAGGGAGGGATGGGAAGACAGGAGGCAAGATGAGGAGAGAAGATCCAAGTGGAGTGAAAATGATTGCAGAACACCCACGTGTTTCTGTGGGGTTAGGGTCATGCCCACATGCTCACAGAAAAGTCAACTCTTGTGGGTTTGCTTTTCTATTTCTTTTTTTATGTTAATTTATTATTATTTTTTTAATTAAATCCTTTCTGTGATGCCTATCACTGCTGTATCTAAGGCATCAGATCCCACTTCAGCTTCCTTAGGGAGACCAGGGTGATCTGGTTCATACAGCCAGGCCTTGGCCTGTTCCTGTGCCCGTAAGCTTGAAATTACCTTAAAGGAAGAGGATCTTGTTTTTCCTCTGCCTTCCAACAATGGCCCAACTGCCATAGGGGTGATGGGGTAGACGGAAGTAAAGGGAGATAGTCACCTGTCTCTCCGCCTCAGCTGTGTGCTTGGAGATGCTTCATTAGGAAAGGCAAGGCATGCTTGGTGAGCAGGGTGTTGTTTTGCTTGAGACCAACATGCTTAACTTCTTCCTGAGCGATGCTCCAGGGTGGTCTCAAACCCCTGCTGGGATGGCAGTGGTGTTCACATAGGAGGACTGGGGCTTGTCTCCCCTTGAGCCTTCTCCTGTGTGTCAGCTGGCAAATAGCTTTGTTTAAGAAAGATTAAAACAAGTACACGATATCACGGGGCTTTTCTTCTCTGGGCATTTATCTGCTCTACGCAAGGGGTGTTTTATGGTTTACTGATACACAGTACTGAGATGCTTTGCAGACTGCAGGGTCGCTCGTGGATGCAATTGCTACACAGAGCACACTAGCAGGGAGAAAGGCATCACTGACTGTGAATATGTTTGCATCACAAGCCATGGACTAGAAAGGGGGAGAAAACAAATGGCTATGTGACTTTTTGGAGGCAAAGAACTATTTCTATCTGTTCTCAGATTTGGATGCAATTGCAGAGTATCTGAGCTCCAGGCTTCACCTACTGCCTGTGGTTGTCATGCTGGCAGACAGGGGCTGCTCCCCACGTCTCAGACCTGTAATTTAGCTGCTTCTTTTCTGTGACGCTTGCCTCTGCTTTAATTACAATGATCACACCATCTGTGATGCTGCTGAGGACGGGTGGCTGTTGGGTGCCTTTGGAGCCCTCCATACTAGGGGAGTTCGTTGGGAGCCACAGATTTGTGCTTGTTGTCTGCATCCTCTGCATCAAGCATAGGGGGGCTGGGGGGATGCACTCCCTGCCATAGGCATCCTGGAGCTGCTGGTCATGAGGCCAGTGAGAGCTGAGATGAGAAGTTAGAAACCACAGCAGGGGGTGTGGAAGCTTTGCTGGAGTGTTTTGTTTCAGTGGAAGGTGCTTTTCTTCATCTTTTTTGTTTTATTGGAAATCTCTCCTCTTGCTTGAGGCTTTGGGGGGGGGGGAGGAGTTGGAGGGGGTTGGAAATGCTTGCCGTCATTTCTTACAGATGAATCATATCTATTTCAAGGTGTTCCAGGTCAGCGTAGCCTGTGCTTGTGTAGATGGGTCTGTGGGTGCTGGCAGCTCTGCAGGGGGTTGCTGAACATCAGTGCCCCCACGCACTCATGGGGTTGTTGAAAATCCATTTATATGAAACATCAGTCTCGCTTGTTCTCCTTCTGCAACAAATATGAAGTGTAAGTCTATGGGGTTTATGGAGAGGATGCTCCCTTTAGAAGAAAAAGACAAATAATGTCAAAATTGAGGAAGATTTCCATTGTCGTGAACTGTGGTAATCCGTGTCTTTATTTCATGGTGTTACAGCTCCCTTGATGTGCTTTGCTCCTGCTCACAAGAGTAGCAGCTGCTTACCTGGGGAGTCAGCACAGGCAATGTGCATTTACTGGGAGTGAAGGGAGTAAACATTAAGGCAGGCAGTGGTAGCTTCTCCGGAGATGGAAGGCAATCATCTGAAGCCTGCAGTGCCACTGAGGTGCAGAGCTCACTGTTATCACTGCTGCTGAGGTCTGTTTTGCTGTGGTCAGTTTTGCCTCTGCTAAGGAAATGGTGGCAGAGGTTTGAGGCCCTTTCTTGTCACAAAGCTCTGAAGGTTTTCTTCATGGAGATGATGCTTGGAAGATGGTGGCAATTAGCATAGCTGGTGTGCAGCCATGCTGAGGTCCTCAGCTTTTGTGGTTATATGACTGAGAACAGACGGGGGCTCCGTAGGATTCCACTGAGGGAGACCAGCTGTTCAACTATCTTAAAACAGGATGCAACCTCTATCTGAAACATAGAAATCGTCGTGAGCTGAGAAATAGT
Source organism: Excalfactoria chinensis (assembly GCF_039878825.1). Lineage (NCBI taxonomy): Eukaryota > Metazoa > Chordata > Aves > Galliformes > Phasianidae > Excalfactoria > Excalfactoria chinensis. The sequence continues at coordinate 30,406,069 of NC_092831.1, forward strand.
TAACTGACTGTGATGTTTGTTCCCTGTTTGCGTCTTGTAGAAGGATGCTTTATAAATTCAGTGCTGCTGAACACAGGGAAGTACCACCTGGCGTTTGTAAACACACAACAATATCCTTAATGAACCAGGTGAGGATCAGTGGGAAGCACATTTTTGCCCTTTGTAAGTAATAAATCATAGTTGGCAGAAGGGTGGCATGTTCTGCTAGAGACATGAATAGAGAAAGGCAGCTTCTTGAATGCTACCCATGTCTCCTATGCAGTTGCAAGTCACCTGTTGATGGTCACAGCCCTCACCCAGCTGAAAGACAGCTCTTCATTGTCATTAGGACTCTGGGCTCCAGACAGGTTTGAGACAGGGACAGGCTTGCTCTGCGTGCCCCTGGGTGCTCTGTGCCTCAGTGAGGGGATATGTAATGTCATCTGAGACAAAGCCTTATTCCCATACAATGTCTGCTAGTAGAAATTTGGCGAGGCTGACCCTCAAAAACAGGTTATCTGCCTTTTATATTTTAATTTTACCATATATATTAGTGTATGATATATATACTGCAGCTCTTACAGCTTGCCCATGTCAAGGTTCTCAGCGTTCTGAGTCAGTATTCTCACAGCTCTGACTCACGATGGCAGGCTGGGAGGTAGTTATCCAAACAGCTTCTCTCTCAAATTGGTAGGCTTCACTGGTTCTGCAGAAGATGAGCTTTCTTGAAAGAAACGAACTAAACAAATTCATCTTTACATCATCTGGGTGGCAACAGAGATTGTTCGGAATGTGAACCAGTGAAATGCCGTTGCTTGAAAGGAAGGCGACCAGACTTGTACATCAAAAGGTTTTTAACCTCACCACGTTTGATATGATGCTCTATCATTTTATTATGCACATGCGATCAGCTTTGTGAGAACTCTGCCCTTTACAGAACTGTACCAGTCAGCTGCATTTAGGGAGGAGGTGATGGAGAGCAGAAGAGCAGAGACCCTTGTGAATGTGGTGAGGTCTGCGTGTGCTGACCAGAGCCCAGTCAATGTCTGTTTGGCTGCTCTGGTGCAGGAGGGCATGTTCATGTGCTCTGGCTGGAGCGGAGCAGGAGCTGCAGGCACTTTAATGGGGGAAAAAGAATGTACATAAGAGAAGTGTTGTGTGTCTAGTGCCCAGTAGTGCTTGCCAGGGGACCACTCTCTGAATGAACAGAACTGAAGCTTGCTCTTACGTCTGGTATTGCTCTGCATCCATTGCATGCCTCGAGTGTGTCCTGAGTGTTGCAAATGTTGTTTTACAGTGGGTTAGTGTTCTTCAACCGGCTGTTTAAGAAGCATATTATTCAACAAACAGCAGTCGCATGCATTCACGTCAAGCGAAATCGTTCCTTTAAAAGGTTTAGTTGTCAGGTGTTCATTAAAGTGGGTTTCATGTTGAAATGATAGTCACTAATACGGTGAAAATATCTTTGACAGCTTTCAGGGATTTTTTTTTATGGTGCATTGTAGGAATGCCGCGTCTCCACTGGTATAAAGATGTCATTGCAGACCTACATTTCTTGTGTCCCCCTCCAAAGAAAAATGAATGCTGTATATCAGTGCTGCATGCAGGAGGAAGGATGGACACACTGTAAGGTTCTGATGTAAATAGGGCGAGATGGACCGAGCCTGTGGGTTTAATATAGGGCTCGGGCTCTCTGCTAGTCAGGCAGGTGCCTAAGCGCAGATTGAAGCATCTCACTTCAGACTAGCTATTTCTGAACATCCTGGCCCCAGCTTGCAAATTGATGGCACTTGGGTTTCAAGGAGCAGATGGCACTCGCTAGTGATCTGGGACAGCTTTGTCGCTTCAGTGTCAAAGATATCTGAAATGCCAGCTGTGTCTCTTTTGGGTCAGCAGAGGTGAATGTGCAGTGATGTGCTGAGCTTTGCAGTGGCGGGGAAAAAAACAGGCACTCCTTTTAGCATTGCAGCGCTTAAATGGCTTGAAATGTTATTTTCCCTTGTTTTTTTTATGGGAGGAAATCAGCTACCCGTGTGTATTGCTCACCTGTCTAAGAAATGTGAGTACATCTGGACTGTAGCTGGTGCATTTCAGCACTTGAATCTGGTGCTTGGGGTAGGAGGCTGTGGCAGCAATTTGTGAGCACGTTGCAGCCACATCAACAGGAGCCGTCACTAAAATTAGCAGCGTTAAATAAGTCCAGAGAGGAGAAGTTGCCGTGCGATCATTTGCCCTCCATAAATCAAGTGACTGGGCTGGCACAGGAAGCTGCCAAGCCAATCAACAGTTGGAGTTTGACTGGAGTTTGTGCTTATTAGAAAACAGGTATGGTGACCGTTCCTTGGCTTGCTGCATATGTTGCTGATATTCAGTTGTACTTTCTATAGACAAGTATCCTCTTGTTGATTGGATGATCCCTTCGCAGTAGTTTAGTTGAGGGCACGGCCTTCTTTTTGACTGAGTAGGGCTGCCGTGCAGAAAGGAAGAATTTGCATCATTTAAGCTGAAAACCAAGCAAGAAAGCCAGTCTGCAGGCACACCCTGCTGGCCTGTGGAGAGAGTGCAAAAGGAAACGGTTATGTCACAGCTTTCCTGCCTGTTTATGTTCTATGTGGACTTTTTTCCTTCCTCTCTTGCACTTGGTTCTCATTTGTGAAAGCAGAAGTGATGTGTGAGCTAAGCCTGCCAAAGAGGGAGGACTTTTGCAGCTCTTCCCAATGCATTTCGAGATCGTTCTACTAGTCCTGAGTGACTTCAAGAAGGGTTTTATAACACTTATTGCTCGAAATGGTCAAGATTTAGAGCAGCCTGTGTTTGACGCATCCCTGTGCCATAACAGAGCTGAGCACTGCTGCAACAGTGGTTGTTTTCAGGAAATTGAAGTGGTTGTTTCAGCTTGAAAATGACAGTGCTCTGGCATTTCTCACAGGCTCGTAGGTGATGATTGTCTCCATGTGGCTTTCCAAACAGAAATAATAATTGACATGTAATGGAAAAAAAGGGCTTGTTTTATCCCAGAATGAACTCCTTACTGGGAGCAGTTACATAATTGCTAATGCTGTTAACAGCAGGGTCAGATTGCCTGGGAGAATCAAGTGTCTCCCAGTTGCATCTGGGCTAGTATTACAGGTGATGTTTTGAAGCCATAAGCAAGCATTGGGGATCCCCATTAGAACCTCAAGTAGAGCCCATTTTGAGATGTTGCCATATAGCTGAGCATCAGGCTTGGTTAGAGCTGTCAGGACTGAGACATCCTTGCTTATTAGCTCTGGAGTGGCTGAATAGACATTTTTGTCACAACCCATGCTACAGTGTCTGCATGTTTTCTTAGCAGCACAGGTTTCCCCTTGCTGTGCTTGTTCCTGATGCAGGTAAGAGCAGCAGACCCAGAAGCGAGGAGGTGCTGCAGGCCCTCTCTGTCTCTAGCCTTAAATGGTGGCAGGTGCAGGCTGTCTCAACCCCGTAGTGGTGGACAAGCCTTGCCTGTCCCCTATAGACTCTGACATCCAGCTCTTTTCTCTGAGATAAGTACTCTGTATTCACAAGTTACTGCCCAGTCTGTTATCTGTAATGTATTCAATTGCTACAGCTTCCAGAAAGCTCAGGAGCTGAGCTAAAGCACTGCAGCTTGAGATGCAGTATCAGCTTCTTCCTGCAGGCTGTGCTTACGGACAGCTTTTGTAATCAGCCGTCATTGTGCTCTTAGTCCTGTTCTGCTTCTTTCACCTTATGTATGTTGAGGAAATCATCATTGCTTGCATTTGTATGTGCCTTCAATGAGATTATAGCAACTCAGAGTAGGATAACCAGTGAACAGCAAAACAACCAGCATATAGAACAATATCCCTAAGAATTATAAACCACACAGATATATGCTTGTATAAGTTTATGATACCTTTATTAGGTGCTAACAGTGTGTGAAGCATCTCAACGACTGGGAAGACAGATTCTTGGCCATGCAGGACTTGGAATGCAAACAAGAATTTGGGAAAGGGCAGCGATGGTTATGCCTGAGCAGTAATGATGTTGGCTGCATCATCTTAATTGGCGTGAGGTAGATGCTGGGGCTTTTTCTGTTAGGTTTTTTCCTTGTTTTCCACGGTTGAAGGTGACCACCAGTAAGCACACCTGCTGATGTGTTGGTTCTCAAACTATATGCAGTGAGAAGTTGGGACTGATTTCCCTGTTGCTATGTCTCGGGCTGCAGAATGGACAAGAAATTGGAATAAGGCATGCACAAAAGGAAGCATGGAAATTAGCTTAAAGCAAGTTCATCTTAGAACAGGTTTTATGTTGTTCTGCCTGAAGGCTTTTGCCATGCACTAGAAGACAAGCCATCAGAAGGTTTCTGCATAGCTCATTTGCATTGGTTTTTCAGCATGTTCCTCACTTGGTTTTGTTCCTCCTTGTCACATACGGAGAAAGCATTTTGTTGGATTAAGCTGTCACAGTGGGATGTGCAGTGGTGCTGCATGAGGAAGTTACAGTAAGTGTCCCTTGCACTGGTCATCAAATAGTTTTGTGTCACAGTTCTTCTCCTCCTACTACAGATCTGGCCAGTCAAAAGCATGGTTGTGTCTTCCAGTAGCTTTTATGATCCACTAGCTTTAGTTTATGTTGCAATGGCATTTTTGAGATAACCATTATTTGTAATCTGTACTTATAGGACAAAAGCAATGGGAAATACACACCCTGTTTGATAGACAAGCCTCCTGTAACACAGTGGTTCTAGCAGTTATTTAGAGCAATGCATGCAGTGATGCACAAAAGCTTCAGATTAGGATTAATTAATTTTGGGTGGGGAAGGAAATCCACCATTGTCTTGTCACATGTCTATACGTTTGCTTGGTGAGGCTCTTGCTGCTGCCAGGGTGTTCTCCCTCTTGCTGAGCACAGCAATGTAGCTTGCTTTCTGAACAACTGCTTTTTTGGGTAGAGAATCCACCAGTCAGTTTCAGCAGGTGCTCATCTGAGTCCCTTCCCTCAGGGAGCTGGCACTTAATAAGAATCACAGAGTGGTTTGGGTTGGAAGGAACCTTAAACATCATCTAGTCCATGGTTTAGGGATGCCTTACACTGGTATAAGTTAAGCCATCCTGGGTTGCCCACAGTTGATCCAACCTGGCCTTGAATGCTTTGAGGGATGGGGTGCGATGCTGCTCCACCAGACACAAACCAAATGCAGTGGGCAGCAGTTACGAGGTGCTGGGTTTCAACTTACTGTTTCATCTAACATTACTTATTTATTCTTGCTCTGACATGATTCCATCTGAATGCTCTTGGAGCTGGGGAAGCTACCACGTCACTTGTGGTCAAATGGTATTTCAGCTTTGGAAGTGAGTCATCCCGTGTGAGCCAAGGAGCACACAGTGACTCCCTTAAATTGCATAGCAGTGACTTGTGCGTGAAGCTCCAACCCCAACTTTTGAGCCGAACAGAAACAGACCCACAGAAAAATCAACGGGGATATTGCTGATCATCTACAAATAAACACTAAATGCTGCTGTTTTGCATTCCCAAAGCTATCTCTGTTTCCCAGCTGCTTCAGCTGGGAAGGCTGAAGGCTACGGAAACTCTTGGCTGCTGGCTTGCTGTCCTCAGCTGCTCTGCCTGCTGGAGGCTGTGGTCTTATCTGTCTTGCTGCTTTGAGAGTTCACAGAGCACAAGAAAACACTGCCCTAATCCAGCATGAAGAAAAGCATGTTTTAAGGCAAATGTTTAATTAACTTAACGGTGCCACCCGTGAGGTGTTAATTGTTAAAACTTCAACAATTGGGTTCTTGACACAGAGTAACTTCACCTTGTTTGTCATGAACAGTGTGTTTGTCTTCACACTGGTTTTTACAGCCCCTGCGTTTCAGGCCATAGTTGTTTTTGGCTGAAGGCTTGCAAGGGAGCTAGCTAAGCTGGACTGTGCTATTTCTGATGCTCCAGTACCCTGGGGAAGGGTGAGTAAGGACTCAGTTCAGCCTCCTGCAAGCTCAGGAGGGATGGTGTTGGATGGGGATTCCTGTATTTTCCATCATAGCTACAGGAATGTCATACTGAGACATCAGGGACCAGGGCTGGCTGGCTTAGCAGTGGAGGTATCTGTAGTGGTTATGAAATGCCCCCAGTACCTCCCTGTAAATATGTTTGGACAAAACCAGTTTTGTTGGAAGTATGACCAATCTTAATAGGTCTGTTGCTGCCTGCCGTGTGGCCGCATGACTGTGCTGGTTTTTAGCAGCTCGGCTGGGGAAGTCTTTAACAAAAGGAGCCTTGGTCTAGGAGGATAAGGTTGCTTTTGTGAGTGAGTCCTGAGCTTGGAGCAGCACGCTGTGGCAATGCTCCTGCTCCTTCTGGTCAGAAGCAACTCTTGCATGTAGTAAAGTTCCCTTGTTCATTTTAGGTAAAAAAAAAAAAAAAAAAGGGCCAGAAGTGAGGAATAATCTGAAGCTTGCCATGCATGGGCTGCCATCCGTGCTGCTGAGACTCCCAGAGTCCATAGGGCAGGGCAGAGGTGACTGAATGCTCTGAGAACTCAGAGTAAAAGCTGGTGTTAAGTGAAATCTGCAGCTCCTCTCAGTGAAGGATCAACAGCATGGGAGAGTGTCACTGTACGCTGCGGTGGGGGGGGGAGCCTGCACAGGAACATCTGATATGAGAGCTCAGTTACAGCTGTCAGATGAGCATGAAGCTGCACTGTGGGAGCAGGCTTCAGGGTTGCCTCGTGTTGATTATGGCTCTATACACTGTAAAAATGTACATTTCACTTAAATCAGTCAGTGTTTTCTTGCTTTCTGTACTCACTGTGGTGCCCGCTGTCCTGTTCCCTTTAACAGGTCCTAGTAACCTGCAGGTGGTGGGAACCAGCCGCACTGGGGCTGTTGGATCCGGTGATGCACATGGTTCTCAGGAAGGCTAACCTTGCACACCTCCATCCCAGGCCAGAGTTAATAATTGACATTCCTTAGATGCAAACTGCGTGCTTCTGAGAAAATACAACCAAATAAAATACCTTCTTGCCCTGAACAAATGTTCCTTTGCCTGAAGGGGAACTGATAATGCATAACTTAAGCATGTAATTCCAGGGGAAAAGGTGTAAGCCCTTCTGTGTGAGCTCTAGTTAAAACTCTGGGTTCTGCTTCTCTAAAGCATTGCCATATTGGTAAAGATGGGAATTGGAATCGTGTCCATGCGTTTAGGCTGAGCAAGTCTAGGTGCTGTGTATGACTGCCCTTCTTACCCATCTTTCTTTGACTTGGTTGAGGAACGATACCCAGGAATCATGTCCCTGATACTTCCCTGCTGTCCTCAGGTGGCCCCGGGTAAAAGGTTCTGCCATTCCCTCGACTGTCTGGACCCACGATAAGGTCACGGCGGCTCGACTGCAAGCTATTTTGGGCAGGGCTTTGAAAGTCAAGGGTCTTAATTACTTAACTAATACACTCCCAAGTGTTCTCATAGTTGCATGTGATGATGTTTTTTTTTCCCCTGATTTTAATGGCTTATATAACTTACACAATGAGAAAAAAGTGCTTAAAAGTGAGGAGCCACCACTGTTCAGGATTAGCCTGCCTGTGTGTGTGGCCTTCAGGTTGGTGGTTGTTGCTGGAAGCTGTTACACTGTACCAGTGACAGTAACATTTAACATGTAACACGTAGCAGCAGGCTTTAGGTGGCATCCTGAAATCTGGTGTGTCAGTGTAGTTATTTCCAGGCAGAACAGGTGGATGTGAAGCGCCTTATTGTCCCAATAACTTAACTCTGGGTCTCTGTGGATATTCCAACAGTAGAATCTTGCTGTGTCCCTTTTTATCCTCAGCACAAAGTCACAGGGATTGTTTAAGAGCAACTGCGATTCACAGCTGAACATCTTGTCCAGCAGTTCCATGGCTTGGCATCTCTCTCAGCTTAGTACAGCCTTCCTGGGCAGGCACAACCTCTGCAAGGTCTGCAGGGTTGGGAAACAGGCTCGGTGTTTTGTAGCACTTTGCCCAGGGTTACAGAACGATGGCTTTCAGTGAACACTTGAAACACGATGCATATTTATGTTGTGTAGAACAAAAATCCTGGCTGCTCTTGTTCTGGTGGTTTTATCCAGAACTCAGGTTGTTTGGGCCTGAGTTTGTCCCAAGGACATGCACTTGCAGATTCCAGGCATCACAATTAGGGTTGCAGTGGCTGTCAAATGACAGCCTCTCTTTTATCTTGGGTACTCTGGCCCTGGTACTGGCAGGGCTTTGGGGATGTCCTCTCCAGTGAGCCAAGAGAGGTCTGCTGTGCAATGTGAGGATTTGCACTGTGCTGAGGAGGATTAGGACAGCCTCCTGGCTTCCCCCATGCTAATCTTTCAGTATGCTTGTGGGGCTTCAGCGGCCAGCCCTGCTGTGTGTCCCTCCAGTGGTGTAACATGAGCGATGGGGAAACTGAAGCCCAGCACTGTGTGGAGCAGCCACCACCGCAGAGCGTGCCATAAAAGCCAAGGAGCCCCAGTTTGCAGCTTGCAGCTGCTTTCAATATTTCCTATTTCCTGCATGGCGGCATTCATTTCCTTCCAGATCTCACTTGCCTGGAGCACAGCAATGTCTGCTCCCCTGGGTTTTGTGAAAGATGCTTTTCCTCATAGGCGAGAAGGCTATTTTTTGTTGTACTGGTCCTAGTGAAGGATTTCAGTGGAAGCTTAACATCTCCTATAGCCTTCCATAAAAACCGTCATATAGCTTTATGTGTCTTCTCAGCACATTTGAGGACTGAAGGTGTTTCAGAAGGCTTGTGTAACCATGAGGCCCTTCAACAAGATGGCACGACAGTTAGCACACGCACAACCCCAGGACATTCCCTTCTGCCCATGGGGAGGCAGAGTACCATGTACTCTCTGCTTTGGGTTAATGTGTTGCAGACTGCCAGGGTTCGGGAATGGGATTCTTCCACATGTGGCCCCCACCTGAACACCTCCGGCAGCTGAAGGTTAAGCTGTTTGAGAGCCAGCTGGAGCAAATTAATTCCAAAACATACTTGCAAAGGTTGTACCTGTGGCCTTGGTGGCACAGCTGCTTGCTACTCACACCCTTGAAGTGAGCAGAGCAGTAGGTGACAGGCACAGGGAAACCAGCCCCATCCTGCTGTGGTCAGGTTGAGGCTGCCCTTCCCTGCCATGACTTGCTCCCCAGCACAGGGAGCCTGGTGCTGTCCTTGATCTGTGAGTGCAGTGGTAGCTGCCTGGGCACCGCACTGCTCCTGCCCTGATCTCACACACAGAACTCCTCTGGTTTTTAAGAAGGGAGTCTGAAGGCACCGATAAATGGACACTGCTAATTAAAAGTGCAGAACGGACAGAGATAAGGCAGCAAGAGTGCATGGCTATAACGCTATCAGGGTGCTCACTTTGATTGTTGTTTAAAGGGCAGCATTTGATCCAACTGCGTGCCACCAGTTCTAAGATTTAAAAACCATTAGCAGCCTTTATGTTTTGTTTTCCTAGAACTTCTGATAGTGATGGAGAAGAGATCTGCTCCTTTGGGTTTTCTCTTAGAAAATAATTGTGTAAGCTGATTCTGAACAGTTTATTGCTGTTCAGCTGGGCTGTGCAGGGACCCAGAGCTGAGCCAAATATTTGGGAGATGACCAGCAGCATTCCAATGTGTGCATCCCTCTGCTCGTCCTGAACCACACAGCCATGGGGCTGAGGGCATAATCTTCACATTCAGGATGTTTGTAGAAGAGCATTACTCACCAGCATGTGAATTCAGATCACTTCCAGTTCTAGCAATCATTAATGGCTATTAGTAGATTAAGGACAACTTTTTATTTCAAAGGGTAGAGTTGATATGGCTTTGCTTAGAGCCATGCCATCTAGTTGTCACGTTTATCTTTGCAGTCATCTGGCAGCACATCACTGCGCTCGTGCTATCTCGACTCTGAATTTCACCTTCCATAGTAATAAAAGCTGTTGACATACCTACTAATGTAACTGATATGTAAAGCAGAACAGAATGACTCATTGTTTTGAGTTATTTTTTTTCAACTCCTGCTTTCTCTATCAGACCGAAGCCACAGAGATATAAATTAGAGGAGAGATAACCAGAGGAAAAGGATATACAACTGTACGAGGTGAGGGGAACAGAAGCTGAACTGCATCAGGGTATGTACAGTGGAAGCTGAAGGAATAAACCAAACAAAACTCCTTGATTAAACATAACCGGGTTAGAGACTTAATTTTAAGTAACGAATGGCAATCTCCACCCTGTGAGTTTTCACAAACTGGCTTTCTGTTGGTCTCCAGTGCTAAGGACATCTCAGGTCTGTAAAACACTGGTTGATATTTGCCCAAGTGTCTGTAACCCTGCAGCAGAGGAGATGTGACCAGTCAGAGCTGGGGAGGAAGCAGAACTGTGGCTGGGTGTTTTCAGTGCAGGTACATATCAGCTCTGTGAGCCTTTTGGCCCCAGATGCACAACACTGTTCATTTTTGCATGTGTTTGCTCACAGTCCTCTTCTAGCTGCAATATCCTAAGGTGGCCTGGCTTTCATTTCTCGGAAGCCCCACTGCTCTCCTGACCTGTTTTTTGCATCCTCAGGTGTCTAACGAGAGGATAGGTTAAGGCAGCATATGTAACAAAGAGAAGGGAGATAAAAATGACTTTCAGACAGGCTCCTGGGAAGCTGTGCTAGCTCTGTTCTCAAATCAGGCCCATCATGTCTTGGATGACTGACATCTCTGGGGGATCTTGAGGTTATTTCACGTGTGAGGTTGTGACAGAATAGGGGCTGTGTTAGCAGTTCTAGAGCTGCTTACGTTTCCTCCTGAGGTCAATGGATTTGTGTTATGCAGACAGGCAAGAGACTCAGCTCTGTGCTTTCTCGTGAGGATATCTAACTGCCCACAGCTCGCTGTGCTGATCGAGCCACCCGATGAAATGTTATCTCAGTATTCAAAACATTCCAGCACTTGGTCATCCTTTAAAAATGGCCTGGGACAGGAAGGCTGTGAAGTCCAACAACATCCCCTTCCTGTAAGTGCAAGGCCAAGCATAGGAAAGAAAACTAAGTTATCAAAATCTCTGGCTGCTTCTCTTCCACTGACCTGCCCTGTGCCATGTCCTACCCCGGGCTCTTCCGATGTTTCACTGACGTGTGGTGTGAAATTCCTCTTTCCAAAAGAGGAGAACTACTGTTTCTCAGTGTTGAGCCCGAGCTGCTTCCCTTGACCAACTACAACCCATGTCTGAGCAGTGCTGTGAAGGGCTGTGGCTTGTGTGTGGGAAGGAGTGGCTGTGCCTCCCAAGGTAACGGAGCTTGAAGCAATTTCCACAGCACAGCCCAGACAGGCGAGGCAGAAGCCCACGTAATTGGGTCTAATACTGCTATGGAAACTATGCCGAGGGCTAAAAATATGCTTTAAAAACCAGAGTCTTTTCTTGTGCCTATTTCCAAGCTGTGTATGAGAAGATGATGTGCTATGGAGTTGTTAAGATGATGTGAAGATGCTCTGTGACAGCAGTTAGCTCTAAAGCACAAACCTTCTGCTTTCACAAACGTTTCAAATGCACCAGAATTCACTTAGGAGTATTTCCAATGTCGTCTTGTGAGTTAGGATGAATGCACACATGCTTAGCCACTAAGAAAACGTTTAGCAAAACCAGCTGCTTAATCCGGGCTACTTTACAACCTTTAGTAATTCTTTTTTCCAAGACACCTGTGCAACCAGTTTCTCATCCATGCAGTCTCCACTGATCTATCACTGTGGGACTGCTCAAAAGTCCCTGTTCAAACACTAAACGTGGCTGGAGTCTGGTGGCACGCTGCGTGCTGCATGGTAGTGTTGCTGGAGTTGCTAGCACAGCGTTAGCAGTTGAGGATCAGGGCCAGGAGGAGAAGGTCAAGGTTTGCTCCCATGCCCTGCCTGCTCCGATGTTAAGAGCTGGACTGCAGCTTGGCAGGGGTCAGCGGGGTTAAGCATGTGACGTAGTTGTAGTTTGAGTGGATGGGTTTTGTAATGTTATAATTTGGATATGTTATAGAGCTAATAATGTGCAGTGTGTCGGAGGCATCAAGGGATGCTTCCTTGCAGGTAAGCTATTGGGCTCCAAAGGCGAATCCTGTGATGTGGGAAGTGCTTTGCATTTGAGAAATGCTACGGCCAACTATGTGCAGGACAAGTGACAGTGCTTTGTCACTGGTGCCATAATGAAAGGAAATGGTTTAATAGAGTAGCAGAGTAGACTGGGCTAACAGGTAGTCTTCCCCAGTATGCAGGTTGGGAAATGGGTCAAAAGAGAAACTGCTTGCTCTGTTATCTGCCCTGAAAGAGCTTTGTATGCTGTCTGTTAGCCATGCAAGGAACATTTCCAGCCCCTTCGGTCCGTCTGTAAGTCAGTCTCAGCAAATCCTCTGAATGTTTTGTTGCTTTCCTTTGAATTGATTCCTGACTGTCTTACTTAACCTGGAATTGGCAGGATGAGAAAGCAGCCACGGTGTCATTATTGTGCTTCATGCTGCAGAGAGAATCTCAAGTTTTTGCTACTGCTTGTTATCTTCCAGCTAAATTACTCTTCTGAGCTTTTTTCCTCCTTGTTGGATTTCTGAGCTAATATGTCTAAACATTGTAACCACTACTTTGTTTAATTAAATAGTAACTTCATTTACTGATTGTCCTCTGCTCAGACGGAGGAGGCTGCGTTGTATCCTCTGTACAACCAACAGGAAACGTTTCCTGTGGCGAAGCACCTTTCCTTTGAACCATATCAAAATGTTATCCCAATGTATGCCACGTTAGCTTCACAAATGAAGGATATTGCTTTTAGGGTTTGCTGTTAGAGTGAATAGGAATACTCAAATATGAATCAAGATTGGGGTTTCTGGTCCTCAGTTCTCTCGCGGAAAGCATTACCCGGCAACAAATGAAATGGAGTCAACAAAACCATTTCAAATAGCAAAGTAAACAGTTCGTGGTGTAGTCAAGATAATCCTTAATTTCTGCTGCTTATCTGAGATCTGCCCTGCGGATCTGATGGGAGGATTTAACCTTCATGAAAGCTGTTATCAGTGGATGTGCTTGAACTGGGAAGACCTCTTTCCACCTGCTTTTCAGAGCCCTTTCTCCTAGAAGATTAACGCTGCTATGCTCCTTTTAGAAAGAAAAACCCCTGAAACTAGGATTATTGTGAGAGGGATAGACTGCGTGTACTTGGCTACAGGGCGGCTGAAGGAAAATACTTCAAAACGATGTCCATTTAAAAGAACATTTTTTACTTGTAATTTTTATTTTTACTGAAGGAACATCATCTAATTGGCTGTCGTAGTTCTTGGTTTACATAAAGACATGAGAGCTGCATCAGTGACTCAAAGCTAGAGGGAACTTGGGAATTGAAGTTTCTTTGCCACGTGTTGGAAAGCATTTCTGTTATCTTCTGTTTCTCTGTGGATACCGTGTGAAACAAAAAACTCTCTTCTATGTTTCTTAGGGTCTCGTTTAAAAGAACAAAACCCTATCTTGAAATTAAGATTCTCTGACTGTTGTGTATCAGGCCGTAAAGTCTTCATCTGGCATACTGGTGCCTGTGGAAAGAGGGGAGAGAATCTCCACGTGAGTCTTAGTGTGCTTAGTAATAGCAAGAGCCTGTGGTGATGGCCTGAAATATGCAGCAAAAGCTTTCAGAATAGGGAATGAGTCACTGCTGCCCTTGACCTATGTGAATCTGAAACTATATTTACCATTCGCATTGTTCCCGAGTTGTATTTCTTGTTCCACGTGCAGGGCAACTTGCCTTCTCTGCCCCGAGGAGCTGAAACATACCAAGAACTTTCCAGGGAGGTAAGGTGAGAATTTGTTTCCTGAAGTGAGTTTTAAGAGAACCTTTATTGAGGAACTCTTGTGCTGGGAGATGACTAATGTGAAGCTGATAGTAAAAGGTTAAATAGAGGAATAAGGCAATAGCATACAAAGCAGAAAAAGGAAATGAGTAAAAGAGTTCATGCAGGGTCAAGAATGCGTAACACAGGGTACTGTTATGAGAGGCAACTATTTTTGCCAATGCAGTACTTTTTCTTTCCCTCCCACAACCTTACATGTAACGTTCTGAGTAGAAAGCAGAGCACAGAAAGGAAAGATCCAGATCGTTGCACTCCGCCTTCTTCGTCTTCCTCCCCCCCTGCAGTACAGGAGTGGAATTTGATGAGGTTTTTCAATCAGGTCAGTTGCTGAACAGCTGGCGTGTGAAAGAGCGCAGCTGTCACACCGCAAGTATCACCTTGGCAAGGCAAGTCGGCAGGGATCCCTGTGAGGGCCTGCAGGGCTGTGTGTTTCCTTAGTGGCCAAGTGCACATCAGGGACACGTACACGCTGTCTGTGCTCGGTTCTGGAGCCCCCTGCAAATAGAAAGGAAAATGGGCTTGAGATACTCCTTACTTTGCAATGCATAATGTTAAAAATGAGAAACATTAGTTTTGGGATGTGGGATGGAAGTTCTGGGCTTGCCAGCAAGCCTTAGCAAATGGAAATGTAGCCTTAGTTCCAGAAAATGCAATAGGTAACTTAATAAATATGTGAGAACTGCAGGCCCTTTGCATTTCTGGATGTGCAGTAATTGTAGCACAGGATTGCACATCCCACGCTGGTATTTCAAGTTTCCTTGTTCGGGGGATGGAAAAGCACGGGTGAGCCAAGGCTCATTTTATAGGCATAAACTTGCTGGCTATCTTTATATCTGCCTCTAAAGATTCTCATAGCTGCTGTGATGGTTTATTACCAGAGAGCATTAGCGTAAGCAGAGGCTATGCTGAACGTGTATTTACTGCTGTCATCTGCACGGGAATTAAACCGAACCAGACTGAAACAAAGCACGTGGAGCGCAGCGTTATGACGCGGGCCGGGCCCGGCGTTCCGATGCGGGCCGGGGCTGGGTTCTCCCCTCACGCCGCGGCTCCCATCCCTTTGTCTCCCGGCAGGCGGCGGCGCCCTCGCCAGCCGACGTGCGAAGCGATGGTAGAAATGGCCGTCTCCATGGCAACCCGGCAGGCCGCGGCCCAGCTCTCCAGCGAGGCGCAGCCCGGGCCTCGGGGACCCCCGGGCGCTCATGGAGCCGCCCCGCAGGTGCCGGCGCGGCCCCTCGCCCCTTCCCCGCCGCGGGGGGCGGCGGTCCGTCAAACTTTCTCCCTCAGAAAATGGAGGCGGCGAGAGGAGGAACGGGAGCGAGGAGGGCCGACCTCGGGGCGGTCCCGGCCTCGCCACGCGCCGCGGGCAGGCCGCTCCCCTCGGCGCGAGGGCGGTGCCGCCCCGCGTCCTCGCCCGCCTCCCTCCGCGTCCCGCGCCGGGAGTGGCGTCCCGCCCAGCCAACGACAGCGCCGCCTGCCTGACAGTTAGGCCGCGGCGACCAATCGGCAGGCCGGGGGGGCGGGCGCAGCGGGCCTCGAGCGGCGCGGCGGGCCGGCGGCAGGGCAGTCGGCGGAGGCGCAGCATGATGCGGCTGTGGCGCGCGGCGCTGCTGCGGGAATTACTGCTGCTCGGCCCGCCGGGGGCGGCCGGCGGCGGCGGGCCCGGGCCCGGTTCGTGTTCCAGGCGCCTCCCGCCGCAGCTCGCAGCCTTGGGCGCCGGCCCCGTCGCCGCCCGCCGCGGTCCGGGCCCGGTGCGGGGTATGTGCACCCGCTCTGAGGGCGCCTTGGAGGAGCCGGGGAAGGGGGCCCAGCAGCCGGCGGCCCCCAGCGAGCCCCCCGACGGCGGCCGCAACAACAACCACGGAGGCGGCGGCGGCAAGGAGCTGGTCGGAGGAGGCGGCGGCGGCGGGGGAGAGAAGTGAGTGCGGGCGGGGCGGCGGCGGCGCCATGTGAGCGCCCGCGGCCTCCTGACACGCGGGCGGAGCGGGAGGGGCGGGCGGGGCCCGGCAGGTGCGGGGCTGCGGGCGGCCCGGGGGGGAGGGAACGTCGGGCGGGCCCCGGGTGCTGCCGCAGGAGGGCTGGGGGGGCCGTGCGTGCCGTGGGGGTTTTACTTATTTACATATATGTGTGTTTATTGCTTTATTTTCTCGGTAGAATTGGAAGCTGTGTCATCTCATGTTAGTGATGGAGCACATCTATCTGCGGGGGTGGCGGTGCGCGCTGTATTGCGAGCTGAGCTCTCTGCGGGGCCCTCACCCAACGGCTCGAGGCGGCTCCGGAGCACTCTGGGCGCCTCCGGCTCTTCCCAGCGCTGTGTCCGGCTGTTCTTGGCCTTAGGCTGCAATCTGCTCATCCCCCGCACCCGTCTGCGTTGGCTTTTTGAACGCGGGCTGGGCTCAGCGTGCTGAGCCTTTTCTATCTTGAACAGATAACTGCAGGCCTCATGCAGATGCATTTCTTTCCAGTGTGCTTGGGAAGTGCCCCTTCCTGTCTCCTAGGTGGCCCGTGCATCTTCTCAGTGCTACCTCTGGGGTGGCCTAGTTAAAAGCTAATGCCAGGCTCCTTTCCCCAGCTTTGGTGTGCCTCTTATCTAGATGAAGAGAAGGCAGAGAAGACACGAGATGAGGAAGGAGCGCCTTGCTTTAACATGCAGTCAAGCCTGCGTTACTCTCATGCTAAGAGGAAGTCAGAAGAGATTCCACGAGGTCAGGCAGGAACTGCAGCTCTTGGCTTGTACATAGCTGTCCTTTGGAGAGGGGTTTTGGTGTGAACTTATGCTCTTTCAGCCTGTAGGTAGGGGGAGAAGCTGCCTTGGTCTTTTCCCTCTCATTCCAACAAATGTCCAAGTTGCTGGGCTTGGGCCAAACCTTTTGTGCATCGAGTTATGGGCTGCTTGTGAAGGCATTGTTTGTAATTTCAGCTAGCAGGCTCCTTAATCGTGCATGTGTATTGGATTAGGGAACCATATAGGATGTAATACATATAGATAGGTATATTATTATAGTTATCCTGTCTTTCATCATTTAACCTCCTGTGTGCATTAGCTGTAAGTGCAGTGTTTTGAAACAGAAACCATTTCTGGCTGTGCCTGAAGTAGGGGTGGCCTGAAGACTTACTTCCACTTTCAATGAGAAACACAGGCATAACCATTGAAAATATACAGAAGAAAAGCCCCAGTATGGCAGCTGTGGTGGTTGCAAAGGTGTTTTTTTCATAGACTGAGCTTGTAGAACAGCTTCTGCTGACCATCAGTTATGGGAGCTGTGGAATTTCTGACACGTGGGGAGGCTGTAGTCTCAAACCAGTTAAACTGTTCTCATTTTTTGGCCTTTGATTCAAGTATGTGAAAGTCAGATAGTTGTGCTTTGAGCATTCCTGCATGGTGAGCAAAGAATCATTGCTTGAAACCTACAGCGTGTAGTTATCAACAAGTAAAAAGCTGGAAACTGTTTCTTTGTAATTCAGGTTGGGCAGGAATTCCTGGTGGCTCATCGGCCACACTCATTCTAATTCTACTGTGGGACTGCAAATATTTTACTAAAGCATTTGTACGTGGTGGTACCTTACACGTGGCTATCTTTGCTATGTTAAGAAAGCACAGGGTGCAGAAGAAAAGTGTTTCAGCAGACAGGTTTCTGGGCTAACAGCTAGCCTGGGTGAGTGCAGGCTGCGCTCTGCTGCCTGCAGTCTGGTGCTGTCCATTAGTGCAAGGGTCCATTAGGGCAAGGGCTGCTGAGCTGGTGGGTGGGGGGGGTCCGTTTGGAGGGCAGCAGTCCAGTCGCTCTGCAGGCTCACCTGGGACTCAGTACGTCTTGGAAAGAAGAAATGTCTGAGGTTAAGCTGAGAAAGCAGCCATAGATGGGTAATTCTGATGACTAAAGCTTGTGGATTAGAAGGTAATCATTGCTTCATGCTTAGGTATGTAAAACACAATATCCAAGTGCAGTCCTAAATGATCCTGATACAATCTTGTGTAATGCGAGGTAGTGTCTACTTCTGCTTTCAGTCTAACTGTGTTTTCCTTCTTGCATTTTATACTGGACAGTAATAGGATCACATGTAGTTCACCTTAGTGTAAGCTACTTGTGAATTATGTGGACATGTAGTAAGGTGAGGGGGAGGAGCAAGGCAGTGAATTTCCAAGTATAACTGACTTATAGCAGTGCTGGTACAAGCATATGGAATCCAGCAAAGCGAAGCATAAGATTTGTTATCATTGTCATGTTTTTCCCCTAGAAGCACAAGAGAGTGCTAGTGCTCCCTTTCAAGGCCACGGCTGAATTCTGGAGATAACTTTCTGAATTTGTTTTGCTTTCATACTCAGGCTGGATTCCAGTGAAGTCACTCTTGGTTAATCAGGCAGCAGTTCATCTCACTGTGCTCAGCTGTGCAGGTGCATCAAACTGTTGGGAGTTTTCATCCATCCCAAACTTCTCAGCGTAAGATTTTGAAGCAACAGTTCTTGGTTTCACCAGGGGCACTTTGACATCTACTCAGACGTGGCCATCTTTGGCCTGAATGTTATCAGTGTACGGCTTTCTCTGGGTCTTCTGAGCTCTTGGGTAAACGGTTCTGCACAGCTGCTGGTGGGCTCGCTGTCCGACTGGGCAGCAGCCACTACTTGGTGTGACAACTTCTGCAGGCTTCATATTGAGCTACAGACAGCAGCCCTGGCAGCTTTCACTTGTGTCTTCTGGTTAGTAGTGTGCTATCCGTGAGTAGCCTTAACATGACTTCATACCATTTTTTGTTCAGCACATCCCATCCTGCATTGTGCTGGTTATGCCAGGGGGTAGGAGTGTTTCTCTAGGAGAAGGACTCCTTGCTTTTTGTTGCTCTCCCTGTGTGAAATGAGTTGGTAACCGCTGTCCAGCTGTTTGAAGGCACGGTCTGAGATGAGAAGTCAGCCACTGTATTTGATATTGAACTTCTTGGTTAGAATCATATTTCATCTGCTATTAGAAGAAAATCCCCTGCAGTTTGGAATAAGCGCTGTTCTGATGTAGAAGGAAAAACTGGGGGAGGAGTAGGGATTGTGAAGGCCTTGTTTTTGGAATTCATGCATTCTGTTTGCCTTGCTGCATAAGAAACAGCGTGGAGCAAACTGTGGCCTTCCTTCTAGCTCACAGGTTGCAGTACTGCTAGAGAAGGCTAACTGTACCTCTGGTTTGGTTTTTTCCCTTGTTTTCTTTTTTTGTTTTAATTTATCAGGCCGTTATTGACATAATGGATTAAAGCGGAATTTCCACTGTAGTCTGGCTGTTCCCTTGATGTGAGAAACGTGGCTCTTTCCAACCAGTGCTGAACGCCGCTATCTTGCTAAGTGTGCTCACGGTGCCAAAATACAGCTTTTAGGTAAAGCAAACATGGGTTACTGACATCAGTGACCCAACAAACTGCAGAGCAAGCCTTTCTACCTCTGTTTAACCGATAGACTTTATCAAAAGATGGACTGTTTGACACCGAGCTATTTGCTGTAAATATACCTAGCGCTGTCCTCTTTGCTTTGGCAGTCCGTGCAGAGCCGTTGTTAAATTGAGCTGACTGAC
This sequence comes from Excalfactoria chinensis, assembly GCF_039878825.1. Lineage (NCBI taxonomy): Eukaryota > Metazoa > Chordata > Aves > Galliformes > Phasianidae > Excalfactoria > Excalfactoria chinensis. Next base: position 30,425,454 of record NC_092831.1, read on the forward strand.
CCAATATTGAACAGCAGCAGATGTGAGAGATATGGAAACTATTTCACTTTGTGCTGTGGAAGCTGCATCTCTTTTCAACCGATGGGGAAAAAAAAGCAGATAAAAATCTCTGTAATGCGTCTAAAGCTTTTGTCTGTTTTTCTGCCGTCTTCCAGAGAGGAGTTCCGTGTTTGGAGTAATCCTGAGTCCAAGTGGAACAGGGAGGTTTCCTCTCCCAGAGCTCCGTCAGGCCGGTAACAAGTCTTGTTGCGTAGATGTTCTGTAAAACATCAAGTAGTTCTCAGCACTGAGCTGTGTTAAATGCTCTGTGTGTGCGTGGGTGAAGCGCAGGGCTGTAGAGTGGCTCTGTAACCCTGCATGGCCCTAAACCAACTAGATAGCTGCTGAGCTGCAATGCTGCTGCAGGAGGAGAGTTTGATCTGCATGTGGGTTGGTTTGGTTTTGCCACCTTGGTCTGGGCATCCCAAAAGACTGGTCTCTCCAAAGATGAGCAATGCAGTGTGCTGCGTGGAAGACGTGAATTTTCTTGAGGAAAAAGGGTGTTTGCTTGAGGTAGCTGTTAGTGCCCGCCTCGGTTGAGCTGCCAGGCTGTCTGTGCATTAGTCAGCCAGCACTGCTGTTAAAAAAATCCAGGCTGGAACACAACGAGAGTTCTGTGGGCTTACAAAGATGTCTTCTGTTCGGAGTATGGAAGTACAGCGTATTACACTGGAAAATGAGAAGTGAGGTTTTTACTGCTGGTTCTAACTGCTACTTAGGAGGAAGGGGGGGAGGTGAGTGCAACCGAAGAGCTGCAGTATGTTTAAGAGGGTGTATGGAGATAATCAGGTTTTTATTAAAAATAATGAATCATGAGTGTGACCTGTTGTTGAACTGCAGCAAGCGAGTGCTGGGAGGAGAGGGAGGCGTTGCACCCATCTGCAAGGCTGCGTTGGCCACCCGCATTCTGTGCTCCACTGCAGGGCTGATTTCTGCAGCTCCCAGCCCTGCAGGCAGCCTCACTGTGCTGCGAGGGGCTGTTGATCTCAGGAAGCTTCTCCTGAGCAGGAGTTCTACTTCTTGTGTGTGCGCAGCTATAGAAATAGACAAGATGCCTCAGAGCGGTCTGCTTTTAGGTACTAAGTTTCAATCAACAATGTGGATGTATTATAGCGTAGTAATAATGTTATTCGATTATGGGATTGAGCTGTAACATTAACATGTGGTTAACATATTGTGAGACTGCATACTCTGCATTTCCCTTTTTCCTTTATTGGGAAGCATCAACACACTACACTGGCCGCGTTGAAACTGACGTCAACACTTGAGGGTACTAAAAGGAAAGATGTGGAGCCCTTGGCTGCTGTTGCCTGTAGCCCTTTGTGAGCACACGGCTCCTAGAGCAGCCTTTCAGCTGTATGTTGCAGAGCCGGGCCCAGTGGAAGTCAGGGGACTGACTCAGCCTTGTGCTTTGACCTGCTGCAGGGGTGTCGTGCGGTGTCACAGATAGGAGAAGCTGTGAGCTGGAGGCAGCTCTGTGTTACAGCATGCTTTTCTGGGAGGAATCCGATGGCTTTCCTTTGTGCTTTACTTAAAATGGAGTGTTAAGTTAGGAACCAGTACAGATGTACAAGAAGTATGCTTGGTAGTTAACACAGGGGAGAATAGGAGGGCCACTGTTTGGTATTGATAAACATACTGACTGTTTGAAGGTTTATCTGTACTGCATGGAACTTACACTGTCTGCGTTGCTGCTTCTGGTGCGTGAGATAGTTCCTGTTAGTGAATTATGCTGCAGATGGCTTCACTTGCTTTCACTGCAACTGATGTGGCCTACATAAGCTTCCAGAAGGACGGGGCACTCCCAGGAGTTCCTAAAAATAGGATTATTTTGAAGAAAATAATACGTATGCATCACCTCTTGCCTTCTCTTGTCTGTGTAATTCTTACATCAGTCTGCTCTTTGAGCTTTGTTTAAGGCATGCGGGTCTTGGAGTCTGAGGCATTTTTATCTTCTATGCAAGTAGCACTTCTGTCCTCTGTAGCATCAAGCAGAGGGAAATGCAATGTATCTGCCCCAGAGAATGTCTAAATACAATCTTAGGAAGAAATTTGTCAGTAAAAAGGTGTGTGTTAGAAATGTTTCTAAAAACATCGTGTATGTGTCTCTGGTGTTACAGTTTTTCCTACCTTAATCAAAGTAATTGAATTAAACCCTTAGCATTGATACAAAAAAGATCTTTGGAATGAGTAGCAGTAGTTACGTCTGTCATTAAAATGTGTTTCCTTGTGAGTACTGAAACTGCATAAACAGAAATACTCGCTGAACTGATATGTGCATGCTTGTGTTGTGCTTTGTTTTTAGTAAAGTGAAGCAAGGTCTCCTTCCTAGCTTGGAAGATCTGCTCTTCTACACTATTGCGGAAGGACAAGAGAAAATACCGGTGCATAAATTCATAACGGTGAGTTTCTTGTTCCTGGGTGCTTTGTGAGAACTAACTGCTACAGAATGGTTTTGTTTTTTTTTACATTCTGGATGCAAGAATACCAGTGAAGGTATTGATGTTATAAATGGGTTGCTGCAATGAGGAGTGTAACTTTTCCTCTTCCCCAACACTGTTTGTGCAATTGAACGAGGATTCTTGTGCTGTCATTTATTTGCTGCATGAGAGAAAAAGCTTCAAAGCTTCTGTGTCTGTGGCACAACTCAGTGATGTCTGCGCTTAGACAAAATGCATTTGGACACTGTGGATTTTGATCCAAACCTTTAACAGCAGCCCTTTAACGTCTATCTTGATTATCTTGTTGTCGATGCCTCCTGTGGCAGATAGTTTTTACATTAATAAACTACACCGAACAGCGGAGATCTTTGTAATAGCATGTTTTCATTTTAGTAATTAATGTCTTATTGTGGTAGGCACTCAAATCTACAGGGTTACGTACGTCGGATCCCAGGTTGAAAGAGTGCATGGATATGTTAAGACTGACCCTTCAAACAACTTCCGACGGTGTTATGCTGGACAAAGACCTTTTTAAGAAGTAAGCTTTGTTGTCACTGTTACTGTACATATCTGAATGAATGTTCTGTGTGTGTTACTGACATCTGTCTTGGGAGACACCAACAGTACATAGTCGTTTAGTAGGAAGGGGTCCAAGGCAGATGTTGTAATAGTCATCAGTGTTTCATGTGTCAGTGTGTTACCTGTGTGCGTACCTGACCCCACCCTGCAGCTCTTAGACACCAAAGAAATGGATGCAATGTGGGTTATTTTCAATGAGTATGTATATCTTCTGCCTTTTCGCTTTTAATCTGAAGTCAAGGGAGCTGCTTCTGTGTAGTTCAGATCATTTTGGTACTGTTATCAGAGATAATTCTTTGTGAATATATGAGAAATAGCGAAGCTGAACTTAACTCTGCTATACAGGGATTTGAGCTGTAGACACTTCTTTGATCTGTTTCGGAAAAGATTTACGTGCCTTATTTTATTGATAGTTTAAGAGAAGTCTGGTGTCATTTAGCTGAACAATATAAGCACTGTTCAGCTTGTCTTCGGTTCCTTCCGGGCGCACTCCTTCACTCCCCTATTAATGGCTTTTGTGTGCCATAAGATTATGACTTCAGTTGCTCTTAAATCTTGAAGTGGAGTTTGCAGTCTATTTTTGAGTCCATTTTTCTTCCATTTGCAAGGTAAATGATGCGATACCCAAAAGTTTCTTCTTTCAATAAGAGCTTACTTATGTCATAATGATACATTTCTGTTCTGTACAAGCATTTTTTTTTTTAAAGTATTTGAGGTAGTGATATATTGTGTTCCTTCTTTTGTTAGTTTGTTGTGTGTGTGCATAGGTATCAATGTGGGTATATATTCACACACATATAGGTAATTGAGAAGAACTAGCACTCCTTGTGTACACATATGCATCAAGAAAATATTATGGGGAATGGAGATAGCATCAACTTGACTGAATCAATTAAGCCCTGTCCGAATTATCCATCAAGTATTTTGGGCCGCGCATCTGTGCTATCTTATCATTGTAGCACAAGTTTGAACATATTTTTACTGATTATATTGGATTGCAATTTGACTTAGGCTGTCTTATTTTGAAGGCTTCTGGCTTTTTGGAGTTCTCCATTTTAGACAAAGACGTGGAGGAAATTGCCATGTTGCAGTCAGAACGATTCCAGTTTTTTGTCTTCCATTTTGGAAACGTAGTCTGGACGCTGCCCCAGTTTCAGCCTTAAGGCTTCATAATTATCTTGACGCAGGTGTTCATGTTGCATCAATGTACCATAACAGTTTTTCTTGTCGGCTTGATGCATAGCTGAGTAAAGTGTGCAAGCTGAAAAAGGTCCAGCATTCCAGTTTGCTGGTGGTATGCTTTATGTTTTTTGGGAGCCTAACTTGGGTACTAGTATAAAAAGAGCCTAGATAAAACTGAAGCTGCTAGACAAATTAGGTAGTGGTACGTTGATCAATACGCATGGCAAATAGGGGGAAGGCAGAATGGACTTGCTCTGAGAAGGGTGCGAACTTAAGTGAGATGGTAGCTATTAAGTAACTGTTACTAGTCAAATCTTCATTCTTCTTCATATTAACTTGGATTTTTAGACTTACTCTTTGTCACAAGGTACCACTTGTCCTGTTTTGTTGACCTGGAATTGTGGTCTTGCTGGCCAAATCTCCTCTGATCTGCTGGTGGGAAGCAGCAATCTGGGTCTGTTCCGCTCTAAGCATCTGTTACTGGATCTCAAACAGGCTTATCTATTTCCTGTGGAACAGCTGTGCTGCTCTCTAAATCTGGGCAGCAAATCCTGGGCAAAACTTTAATATCTGATATACTTAACCCAGGTATTATTAAATGCTTTCATCCTATTTGTTGGAGGAAATCAAAAGCTATTAATAGAAACTGAAGAGGATTTTTGCTATATTACTTTAAATACCTCTTTTTTTTTTATTCCTTATTTTTTCCTAAAGAAGTCACATTTATGTGTTTCTGAAGTGTCTAAATATATTGAATGCTTCACAGAACTAGTCTTCCTGGTTGGAACTGGAGCTTCTTGTAGTGCTTATACTACAGCTTTTGAATCTGGAAGATAAGCTAAGATCCCTTTCTATTGTATGGCTAGCCTAGCCGTTCCTCAAAATGCATGAGTTCAGAGTATCTTGTTTTAGCAGGTATCTACTTTGTTTGGGAAAGCAATAGCTGGCAGTGGGAGCCAGAACTTTAAAGAGAAGTTATAAATGCTTCAAGTTTCATGATAAAACAAATACAATGATCAAAATGTCATGCTACTCACCTATCTATCTATATTTTTAAGTTAAGTTAAAATTCAAGCTATGTCTTCCAGATTATACAGGTCATAAGACTTGAATCCTAGTCTTCTGTTAGTGGGGAATGCAGGGAGCTGAAGGACACTGGCTTGAGGTGAGATGCGTCCTAAGCTTGACAGTTTTGGCCTTAGCAGGGATGAAGTAAACAAGTCAGTTACAAACCTGTTTTGGAAAACAGTTGTGATGATTTCTTAGTTGTCACTAAAATATTCACGAGAGAGAGTGATCTGTGGATATCTATTCTCTTTGCTCATCCATCTTTCTGATGGGAGTTCATTGAACATAATCCCCTGTTTACCCTTGAGTGAAAATTGCTTGTTGAAGTGCAATACCAGTGCGTTCCTCTGATGCAAATGCATCACCTGCCAGTAACAGACAGAATTGCAGGTTATTCAGAGTCCTTGCTAAGCATACTTCTGTCTTTTCTACCTTGATTTATTTTGACCTCTTGCTCATGTGAACAGCAATGTGATAATACTGCAACCCAACTGCATTGTTAGGTTGATATCAATAAGTTTGGGAAAATAGGGATTTGAGATGGGAAGGTAGCATCCCTACCTGAAACACTATTCATGCATGCAGTATGTAATCAAGTCTATTTTGTTCTTGAAGTTTTCATAGCGCTCCATTTCTTCTGAGCCTTGGCCCTTCTCTGAAATGTAATGTGAAACATAAACCTTCTACAGGCTCTGCTGGGGAGGAGGTGTCAGCTGTGAAATATTAGAGGCTGGCAAGATGTATGTCCTCTATTGATTGAAAGTATCAGTGCTGCCATAACTGTGGCTAAGACCCCTGCTGTGTTGTCCACGTGGTAGTTGTTTGCAGTGCTTGGCTAGATTAACCGAACCCCTGTATTTAGTGCCTGAAATCATACAGTTTGCCTGGATGGAAGGAAACGCTGATCTTGGCAGTTGTAGAAATGCAGTGAGGTCCTGGACCAGCTTGGTAATTTCTGCAGTCGGTTTCTAGCTTAAAGCAATTGAATTATTTAAGTGAGATTCAGTGTAAATTGGGAAGTGCAAAATGCCCTTTCTGTTGCTTCTGCAATGTCATGTGATATCAGGGGAGTGTTTTTCAGTGCATGCTGCCTTCCTATTGTTTCATTGCTCACACTCAGACTTCTTGGGCTGTTTTAATAGGTTTAGATGAACTTCATTTTTTCCTAATGAGAATACTTAATGCTATCTAGGTGATACAGATGATGTGCTGAAGTGCATCTGAAAGTTAAACCTAATGTGTGAATATATTCTTCCTTCTGCACACGTGGCTGCCGTAATTGTTCTTAATTACTTCTGAAAAGGGGTTGAACCACCTGCAGGAAAACTGCTGGGAACAAAAATGGGCAGGGTTTTGGCAGGCTGTGTTAAAAGGGAGTGAATGAGCACAACAAATCACAACAAAACCATCTGGAACTGCTGTTTTAATGTGGACTAACAGTTAATTGCAGGCGGAGCAATTCTCAGATTGCCAGCTTGAGTGCACATAACTTCTTTGCTGTTTCCCTTCCTCTGTGGGAGGGAAGGGCAGATCAGTGTTTGGGATGGCTGTCAGTTGAATTTGCAATCAAGTCTTTGAAACACAATGGAGTCCAAACTGAAAGTGAAGCTTCTGAAAAGGGAAGGGGGTGCCAAAAGAGGATAATTCTATCTGCTCAGTCATCTGCATGCAACTTTATTCTGACCCGGTGTTGACTTCTAACCATAGGATTATTGAAGTAGTGTTCGGTGTGATTTAATCTTTAATTGTTAGGAATAATTCCTAATTGGAAGAATTAAGTTCTCATTCCTAGTGGAGGTCTACGTGGTCTTGAGTTCTCATCTGTCTGAAGTAGCAACCCACTTCTGCTTTTATGAACGCTGCAGGAAGGTTCGGTAGGAATGTTAACAGATGTGTTAATTTGGTGTTAAGCCTGCCTTTCTCTTTCTTGCACTGGGATGGGGCTGTTAATCCCTTTCAAAGCTGATCTTTAACTGTATGATAACAGCTCCCATCCTCTGCTCGCGTTTGTCCCCACCCACAGATAGAGTACTTTGCACAGCTTGTCTCACCTTGTGTTCCCAACCTCCACTTCCTCTGTTTCTCCTAGATGGAGAGAAAATGCCATTTTACTTTGTTGGTTTAAGATGTCCCCGATGGGCTGATGTTTGGAGAGTGTGGGCAATTATGTGATTGTGTTCTAGGTTAAAATAAGTAAAAAATGGTCTGAAGTGAGAGACTTAGTGTCCTTTTTAGTGTTGATTTGGGTTTATTTTGGATGTTAGCAAGGGCTTCATCAGTTTTTCTATTCTAACAACCTATGTATTTTTCAACTCAGCTCAGTTTGGTGTGTTGGCTGCTTCTTTGCTCTTTAGTGCTCCTTTGAACAAGGGCTGGGTTAGGCAACTTCCACTTGTGTTGGCCGGAAGAATTGGGTGGCTTAGTGGACCCCAGTTTCAAGTTTAGATCCTGCTGGAAGGAATATTAATGTTATTTTGCTTTACAGCCCTGCAGCTGTAACTTGAATTAAGAGCTTTAAAATAAAAGGACGTATAAGGGAATGTATTGAAACAATTGTAAATAACTTTTAAAAATAGGGATGAGAAATTGCTTGTAATAAAGACCTGTTATTTTAGGCACGAAAAGTTAATAAGAAACTGTTTAACTGTTTAAACCAAGTTGTCTTTTTGTTGGGTTTAACTGCTAATAACTTTTTCCCTTTGACTTTTTTGCAGGTGCGTACAAAGTAATATTGTCTTGCTTACTCAGGCTTTCAGGAGGAAGTTTGTCATCCCGGATTTCATGTCGTTCACTTCCCATATTGATGAGCTATATGAAAGTGCGAAAAAGCAATCAGGAGGAAAGGTAATGTTGCTTTTAAGTTCAACTCGAAGCTTCTCTGGAATTCTTGATATTAACATTAACCACATTTGTTTGTTCTTTTCAAGTAGAGGACTGCTTTTCCCATTTTTAGCAGACAAGAAATAATGTTGGTCTTTCTAATTTTACCCTAGTTATAAAGCTGCTCTGTTACTTGCTGCTTAAGTTGTCTGTAACTGTTTTTGTAACTTACAACCCGTGAGTTGTGTGAAGTAGCACAACTTTGAAGTGCTAACTGTACTGTGGTTAGTAATTAAAGTTTATACTAGTGCTCTATTTTATTGTTAGGTTGAAAACCCCCAAATTAGACTTTTGTAGTTTGAAAATCCTAAATATGCTGTAAAAATTGGGCACGGATTGCTCTCAGAACGTGCTGTATCATACAATCATAGAGTAGCTTGGGCTAGAAAGAGCTCTGAGGATAATCAAGTTCCAACCCCCTGCCACAGGCAGAGCCACCAAGCTTCACATCTGTTACTGGACTAGGCCGCCCAGAGCCCTATCCAGTCTGGTCTTGAGCACCTCCAGGGATGAGGCATCCACAGTCGCTCAGGGCAGCCTGTGCCAGCTCCTCACCACCCTCTTTGTGAAGAACTTTGCCCTGACCTCCAATCTAAACCTTCATTCCTTGAGCTTAAAATCATTCTCCCTTGTCCTATCACTATCTACCAGAGTAAGAAGTTGATTCCCCTCCTGTTTTTATAATCCCCTTGTGCTGAATGCTGAAGTTTGTATTTTCTTTGGAAAAATACTTGATCTGATAATTATCTCCTCAGTATAACAGTTTATTAGTGTTTTTAGGTTTGCTTTGTGGTGATCAGTGGGATAATACACATGTACCTCTCACATCCTCTCCACATGCAATTATTACCTTAGACATACAGTAACATACAGCTGAATGTTTCGGATGGCCTAACATCTCTCTTCTTGTTTTTTGTTATGACAGGTTGCTGACTATATTCCACAGCTGGCCAAGTTCAGCCCTGACTTATGGGGTGTGTCCCTTTGCACAGTGGATGGGCAGAGGTATATTTTTAACTTGGAAATTTTGCTGTTTTGGCAAGTTGAACTATTTGATAGAGGCAGCACTTCTTGGTACTGCTTGTTTTAACAAACAACAAGTATTGTAGTTGTTTTATAAGTGAAACTTAATTGGGTGTTATTCTTCTTTGTCTTAAACTTCTGGTGAAGCTAAATTATGTTTGTTTTTATGAAGTGTTGCTTTAATAGTATTTGTAATTACATTGTTGAGGTATATTATATTGTTATTATGAGCTGACAACAAATAAATAAAGCTGAGAGTAATTTCAATGATCACCGGAGGACAAGATAGAGGTGATGCTTATGTAGTATTTAGGTTTGAAAGCTGATCATCTTCTGTCTGATAGCATCCATGCTTTGATCTAGACATGACTTTTGCATTTTAATATTGTTACTCTACTGGTATTTTTATAACTGCCTTACATCACTCAAAGAATTTCACAAGAATATTCTTTACAAGGGAAGCGAATATATAGAAACTGGACTGAACTTTGTTGTGTTTTTTTGTTGCTTCAGATTTACTAATCTGTCTCCTGTAAGGGTGCATATGGCTCTTAATATAAGTTACAGGGTTATTTTTTTTCTTGAGCAATGACTCAGCACAGCAGAAAACAGCCAAATGTAAAGCGGTAATCTCACGTCATCTAGCTGACAAGTGAGGTAAACAATTGTGTCAGCCTCTGTGACCTGATGATGTAACGTGCATGTTTGCTTGCATCTCTACTGTACTGCAGTTGGATGCAGACATGCTGTGTAAGCTGAGTATCAGATTTCTTAGGTGTTTAGTTTGTCCCAGCTGGACGGAGCATTCTTGAGATCATTGGACTGCTTTATGGTGTCAGTGCACTGGGGGATGTTTTAATGACGTCTGTTATGATCTTCTTTTTTTGTTCCTGTATATTGCATGGTCTGTAATCTCTAAGGAGGTGCTACACAAGTTTTTTTGGTGTGCCTCTTAAATGCATTAATCTTAGTGATATGCGATACCACCATTTCAGCTTCTTACTGAAGTGGCCAAGCTGTTATAAAACAGTTTCTAAAGTAAAGAATATTCTTCTTGATTACCTTTGAATTACCATTTGCATCGTTTTGGATATAGCAACATGCACTAATGAGAGCTTTTGTAAGAGTAGGTTTTGTGGTTGTTAATCTTATTTAATTCTAGCTTATGTAATGCCAGAATGTTTCTGTGAATTTCTTTGGACCTCTCTCAGATTTTCTGCCAAAAAATAAAAAGGCACAAACAGTTGTGATTTTGCCATCAGACATGTGATAGCTTGGAACCTTTTGTTCTCAACGGGACATATGCTGCTTGTGTGAGTCATTCTCTCGAGCAATCTGGGTTAGGTGTTGCAAGTAAACTTTCTGAAAGATGTTAATTCATGACTTTGGTAAAATTCCTATGCCACTCTCAGTGAGAACAGAACTGTTGGTAGTTCAGTTGCTGCCTTTGAATTCCTAAACAGAATTGGCTCTCATTTTTGCTCCTGTATCCATCACTATGTGCAAAAGTCTGTATTCAGGTTGTCTGTTTTCAGTTGAATAAATACGGTGCTAGAGTTCTGGTGCAAACTCATTTCTTAATTAGCTCTTAGTTATATCTGTTATAATGACCACTTAGGTCTTGTTTAGTGTATGGAGGCGATGGTTAAAAACATAAAGCCCATTCATTCTGTTCTTTAAAATCATAGAATGGTTTGGGTTGGAAGGGACCGGTAGGATCATCTAGTTCCAACCTTTATGCTGCTGACTGGGCACCCCCTGCTATCTAAATGTAGCTGAAATAACTGTATTTTTTGTGTTACTAGTCCCAGTGTGCTGAAAACTGAATGAAACAACGCAGCTGGAGAATGGGAGAATTTAAGCATCTTTGTTTGTGTTTTTCCCAGGCATTCTGTTGGAGATACCAAAGTTCCTTTTTGTCTTCAGTCCTGTGTAAAGCCTTTGAAATATGCTATTGCTGTTAATGATCTTGGCACAGAGTATGTGCACAGATACGTTGGTAAAGAGCCTAGTGGATTAAGATTCAACAAATTGTTCCTGAATGAAGATGGTAAGAGTTAATTAGTATTTAATTTACAGAACATACTACCCTTTACCCCCCCTTTTTTTCTATGTTACTCTATCCTCTCAAGTCTTGCTGTTATTATCATTTAAATGTAAAAGCTCTCTGTATACCGTCAGGCCACTCAGTGCTGTGAGAATCTGGTGCTGATGCCAAAGGCTGGGGCTGGTTAGTTTACAGAGGTGAAACTGAACATGCTTTCCAGTGGATGATTCCAAATTGAATTTGTCCAGTGATTCCCTGTGATACTTATTCTTGTCTGTGACAGGAGTGCTTTAGCAGTATCTAGATAATTTCCTTTTTGAATGGCATTTATAAACAAGCATGAAAAGTGCTATTTTGAGTTATGGTAAAAATGTGGGGAAGATGAGTCACGTAACCTTAAGGGAAGTGCTGGATGTTACCTCTGAAACACAGATGCTTCCAGCAGATCTTTCTCTCCCAGTAGAACTATGTTTCTGTTGTCATGGCAATCTAATTAATAATACTTACTCCATATAAAGTTCTTGTATTTCTTAATTGTCTAGTACTGCAAAGATTTTAAGGTAGTTTTAAATCATAGTGGCAAAAACTAACAGAACAATAAATGTTGGTAAGTGTCATTCACGTTTAGGGTAAGGTCTGTGCTGTGCAACGTAAATGTGGAATCTTACGCAGCCATCTGAATACTCAATTTCAATACCCTTTTTAATCAAAGGAGGTGGTCTGCCATGCAGTTCAGATTGCTGGATGATTAAAACAGTTTTCACGCTAATTAAAAGTTGCTTCGGCTAGCTTGGGAATTTCACATAGTAAAATACTTCTGCAATATGCATCACTGGAAATGCTAACTTGTTACAGTGATGGAGTCACTTTGTGGTATTCCTCCTGCTGCTGAGTTCACACTGAAGTGTGTCTGACAAGACTGTATCTATCTGATGCCTTTTTTAGGAGGAACAAGTCACAGCACACCTGTCCTGTGTGTTAAACATTGGTTTTGTGCATGTGTGGTAGATTCTGCTTCCTGCACTCAAGGGTTGCAGATCAGTCATGCTGGCAATGCTTAATTCCAGCAATGGACAAAAAGGTCAGAGGAACTGATGACAGAAAAGCAGTGTCATTTGAGTTTACAAGCTCAAAGGAAAGGTCTGGTTTGCATAAGGCATAACTGTGTGGGATGTTGTTAGAGCAATCTTACTGGTTGTCTGGCAGATGGGAGTTATAAAGAGCATGCATGTTTTTCACTGATTAATAGTGATGTCCAGGGGAGAGAACTAAGATAACTGGATAAGTCGCTTTTTCTTTTGAGCTTAGATGCATCTGTTAAGTTTGTTAGCTTCCCTACATTAAAAGATGTAGTAGATGAGCATCCCTGTCCTACAGTACAGACAGAGCTCGGTAGTAAAGCAGCGTGTTTGCTCTTCAGGCTGCTAGGCAGGTTGCTTATGCAGGAGAGAAATGACGCAGTGCTGTGCTTAGTCAGGGCATCCCAGCTGAAATGGCACGGCTGTTACAAGTGGTGCTTTTCATTAAGGTTAAGAAGATGAATTTATTCTGAGGTATAATGAGATGATATGATGAGACAAGAGACTTGCAGGGACACCACCTAACAGTGTTTTTTTTTCCAGTTGAAGTAAATCATTGCCTTTATTTGATTAGTGCGTGTTTAGCAGTGTGTGCCTGTTAGCTTTCTGGAGCTCGATACCTCTTTTGAAGTTGAACAGATAAGCCTGTTCACCTCTTTGCAAACTGTGGTGATTGCATTTTCTGCCTTCATTCCTTGTTGTTATATGGTGTGCAGTTCCTTGCAGGTGGTTTCTCCTGGGGAGTTTAAATGAGTTGCTGCTGTAAGGAGAAGCCTGTAACTTCAGATTGGGGCAAATGAAGCGATGAGGGCCAGCGGTCCCACATCATGCTTAACTTGAGGGAATGTGGATGGGGTGGTAGGTAAACTTGGCTCCTAGGAGGGAGAAGAGGATGCATAGGAAGGGTGTGTATTCTCAGTAGTACTGGGAGGATTTCAAGACAGCTAGATAAAGCTGTGGGTGACCTGGTCTAACCTCAGCAGTAGCCTTACTGTGAGTGAGAGGTTTCATGAGATGAGTTGGCTTCTGACCACCAGTATGAGATGCTCCAAGTCACTCATCTTCTGGCAGCTTAGAAAACAGCACGGAGGTTTTGATCCTTAAGGAGGCAGAGTTAGGAAGCTGTTGAAATGGTGCAGTCTCTCAAGTTTCTAATACTGCGTATATCACATATTAAAAGAGCGAACACTTGTTGTTTCTAACTGTTCTTCCCCCCCCTCGCACCTATTTGGACATCAGGTAGCAGCAAATAATAGGAATAATTCAAACCTGTTACAACATTGAAGTATTCTGAATTGATAAGAGTTTCTGAGACACTGGAACCCTCACAGGGCGACATCTTTGCTTAAAAGAATTAATTAACAGTATTAAATACTGGGAAAAGTATTACTTGTATTTCAGAAGAAGGTGATGGAAGCCTCTGGGTTGCTGTATTTAAGCACGGCAGTGAGGAAGTCAAAGAATTGGGGTGGCATTTTATTTCTTTAAATTACTCCTTGAACATTTAAAACCACCAAGACTTGGAGAAGGTTTGTAAGTCCCTTGGGGGATGTCGATTCTTCTTGTTGATGCCACATGGATCAAATCTTGGATCGCTGGAGGAGATAGAGTGTTTTAAAGAGAGAGAACCTTGCCAAACTGAGGTATTTACTGGATTGTTAAGTAGCGTTGGGCAGTTTGATCTGAGCTGTAAAATACTTAGCAAAGAATTGCCAAAAAAAAGAGGAAAAAAAAAGTTAGATGATAATATTTCTAGTTGAAGTTAGTATTCCTTTGTTATAGTTCTATATCTTGTTTCTTATCTATCATTTTTTTTGCTTCAACCTTAGTCTGGTTTTGTTTGACAGATGTCTCTTTGGGCACATTTGTAATTGAAAACTTTATTTCACAGACAAGCCTCATAACCCCATGGTGAATGCTGGAGCAATTGTGGTCACATCTTTAATCAAGGTAAAGAAATCATTTTTAGTTTCTCTCTGAGAGTTTTAATAGAACGTGGGAAAGTATCTTCATATGTTTTCATTGGTTGTGTGCAGTATCTGATGGCAGTTTGCTTGTTAGCAGGTGGGCAAGCTGGGATGTTTTGCAAATAGAACGCTTCCAAACAAAGGCAGCTTCAGACTTACAGTTTTTATAAGTAGTAACAGTGCAGCCAGAAGACTTTAATGGTTGAGATTTTACTGTTGTTTCCTTCTTGAACTGCGTAACACTTGAAATGTTAGCAGCATGTCCCCATGAACGTACTCTGTGGCACTCTGGTATGTTTCCAAATGTCTCATGGAACATAAACTAATTTCCTGCTGTGAGGAAGAATTAGAAGATCCTGGGGTTTCTGAGGGTGATGCAGTTAGATTCCCACCTTCATTTTAAGATGAAGTCTATCTACTATTAACGTACTGTGTAATTGAATTACTTTCAACTTATGATATGCTGTTTCTTTTGGGATGCTTAATGTGCTTTCTTAAATGTGCTTGGAAACAGCCAGCTGTATTTGCAAGAGTATCAGCTGAGTAATGACTTTATCTATTGTAAATGACATAAATTTCATGTAATTCTAATACTTGCCCGTTCCTTGCTGTTTCTGCCTTTTGTTTTGTTTTTCATTGGTAGGCACTGATAGAGTAAAACCTGGCTCTTGGTTCTTTAGGACTAAGGATACCCGCTTAGAGGGCTGAGGTCATGTCAGTGCCCTGGAGTTCTGAAGTAGAGAACTTAATGCTGTTATTTCGGAGATCTAAAAAAGCCTTTGTCTTCCTTGTGTTTCAAACTTCTTTAGCTACAGTGTGTTTCCTACCTCCTGTTTCCAAATTGTTGGTTTTAAAGTTATTTAGATCATGATTTTATTTTATTTTTTTGTTATTTTATGTTTAAAGAAGGTGTAAAAACTCCTGCTTAAAGACATTTATCTTTAATAGCTGTAGGTGAAAGAAAATGGCCTTAAATATGACAGGTAAATTTATTCACGTTTAATCTTTTTCAAGGTTGACTGAGTATTGAAATTCACTCGGATAACAGTGAATTTTTAAGATATGACTTAACACACTTGTCCAATGTCAAGATGTCAGACCTACCTAGAACATGCCCTGTTGGTCGTAAGGCAAAACGCAAGCATGTGCCTCTTGCGGAGGGCACATAGTTCTGGATAAATGGTTTACTTTTAAGTAGAGAAAGTGAATTTGTTGATTGCATGTAATTGTGGTATTTGTTGAAAGGCCGGGGGTTTGTTTTGCAGGGTGGGTTTCGGTTTGTTTTCTTGTTCTTTTCTGTAATGTCCTTATTAAGAGTATTGCACTGCGCTGATGTTTTTGCATGTGGTAACTGCACGTCTAATGGACACATATCACACTTATCACTTCATTCTTTGTTTTCACTGTGATTAAAATGTAGCTTTCCGTGTAGTGTTTTCACTAAGATACCATTTATCATTTGACTAACTAACCAAACTAAACATGGTATTCTCAAACAAGTTAAACGGAGGGTCAAGAACTTCCATACAGGCTGTGTTTTCTTGTCAGATAACTTCTTCACAACCTCTTTCTTAGCGTCTTTCCTCCTAAACTGTTCAGTGACTGAAGTAACTCCAGTTTGTGTTTGATCTAATCTGACTTAGCTTTTTTTCTGGACCAAGTGGCTTCATTAACCTCTGTTCTGCCCTCAGTTTCTCTGCATTCGTGTTGTTTGATTTCAGGTGTTATTTGAATACGTTGACGGCTTTATATGGCTTGTGGAGTCCAAGATAACGAAAGAAAATAAACAAGAGCAAGTTGGTCACGTGTGACAGGTTTATGTAGTGATAGCATGTTGATAGTTCAGGGGTGATTGGTGCTGTGTTTCACCTTTATTTTACATCCCTTGAGAGAGATGTGCTATATTATGTCTTCCTCATTTATGTTTTCTTGCATCTATGACGTGGGGCAACGACTCAGCCAGCAGAGATTAGCATGTGTGCCTGTGTAGATAACTGCCCTCCAAGTCAGATATTAATTAAGATGAGCTGTGGACAAGACATGAAACTTAGAGTCACATAGGTTTATTTTTTGTTGTCAGACGATGCAGTATCTTTGTGTTTTGTGGTGGAGGAAATGATTCTTGGGGTCACAAGTCCAGCTCTGACTGCACACTTTAGAACAGAGCACAGACCCAAGCTGTCACGCTAGTACTTGATATCTCTAATAGTGAATAATAATAACAACATACGGACGTGGCAAGTCATACATTTGTTTGGCTTATTGTGTGACCTGCTCTTACCAGCTTACACGATTCTCCCGATGTGCTTGGAACGTGTTCAGATGTTGCCTTAACTTGTGGCTCTGCTCTAACTATGTTTGCGTTGCAAATACAAACTGTTTCAGCAGTGTCAAGCGTGTATTTGGAATGAAAATCTTTCAGTGAAAGGACATACTATAGTCTGGCTTTAGTTTAATTAAGATCATAAAAAGCCCTGAGGGCCTTTGTGCTTGTTTATAATTGTACGGCCATTTGTCTTTATTGCTAGCTGAGGCTATATAGTTACAACAATACTGAAATAATAGCAGTGAGAAAAATAGAAGTGGCAGTTATACCATCTAATGTGGGTAAATGCTCATAGGATAGAATACATTTTTCACGTCTCCAAGGAGAGACTTCAAATGAGGGTTCAGCTGCTGGCCAGTTTTAGTGCAGGTGTGGTTCTCTTGCAACACCCAGCTTTCTGTAAATCACACTGACTAGAAATCTTTGTCCACAGTATAGATAGATGGAAATGCTTTCTTTTCCTGTGTTTCTGTAACGTTATACTTGATTCTCAGGGCGTGACAACTACCAAATGATCTGTGGTTGTGTCAGTAGCCATGGCTGCCTGGGGCAGTTTCTTAGGGGCGCTGGTGGTAGAGGTGTGCAGGGAGCTGTGTGTGCCTGTGGAAGGAGTTGTCAGAGGAACCAGGGATTAGTTGGAAGTCATTCTTAATTTTATGTGTCAGGGTTCTGTCTGTAGGTTTTTCTAAGTGACCAAGGTTTGGGCTCCATTCTGGGGCTGTTCTGTGGGCTCTGCACAGTGCCTGTGGGCTGCAGGGGGGTGGCCTGCTCCTCTGTGGGCCTCTCTTGGGCTGCAGGGAGCTGCTGCTGCTTGTGCCTGGAGCACCTCCTGCCCTCCTTCCACACTGACTTTGGAGCCTGCAGGGCTGCATCTCTCACGTTTCACCTCTTTCTCCTGTCTGCTGCTGCACAGCAGTTTGTCCCTTCCTTATGTCTGTCCTCTGAGAGGCTTGACTGGTGTTGCTTGCTGATTTGGCTCTGTCTGGCAGTGATCCCTAGCTGATCTGACATGAGGATGCTCTGGGGTTCTGCTCAGAGTCCATCCCTGGCGCCTCTCTGCTACCAAAGCCTTGCTGTGTAAGCCCAGTGTAGGGTGTGCAGCAATACTCATTGTCCTGTCACAAAGTTTGGTGTACGTGAAGGTGAAAATGCTGATTTTTGTTGACACTCAGGAGAACGTAACTAGTAGAATAAAAAGTAGTGGATACTGTATACTTCAGAGCATTCTAAATAGGCTGGTTGAGTGTCTGTGTCCATTAGCACTGTGAAAACCTGCCTAGCTGTTCCCAGGTCTGTCTGTTGTCTGAATACAGTCTTAGGAAGCCTATGCAATTCTTGAGGAGAGGGGAAGAAAGGCACGTTAATTCCTGAAAAGTGGCTAATATTAACTACTTTTCTAACAAATATTGCCTGATTTTTCTTGTTGCAAGCTCTGGTAAGTATCCACATGTATCTCCTTTCCTGTGTAGATGTAGGCATGCAATGTAATCAGTTTTCCTCAATTGCTTTGTAGTTTTCCAGTAGAAGATTAGTAGAAGTACCTTGTTTCAATATAGGGAAGGTCACTGGAAACCTTTGACTGTCCAGAAGGGCAAACCCAAAGCCAAAACCCGATGCTGGACAGCTATAGCTTTGTTGTAGTAGTGAGCGTTTACAGGATTGTTTTGAGCTATCTTTGCCAAGTTGGATTTTTTTCTGTCTATCTAACTGCCTCAATCTTAACATCTTCAATTTCATTTTGTATTCATTTAGAAATGTTGTTTTCATATGTATATACACACAAGCATGTGTACAGTCAGTGTGTATATGAACATATGTTCCAGTAAATGCAGTAAGTGTTTGTGGACTTAGTGCATGGAATGTTTCCTTCTGTGTCCTAGACAGGTGAATTGCATCTGAAGAAGAAGAACAACAAGAAGGAAGTGTTGTCTTAGTACTCCCAGCCTCATAGAAATAAGAAGCATTTGTACAAGAATGGATGGGTTCTTTCTTTGTATAAGTGATTATGGAAACATTGCTCAGCACTCTGTTAGGATTTACATGTTGACTGTGTTTGTGTCTCTTCAGCTTTCTGGAAGGAGGGAGGCATGCACTTGTAAGCTGCTGAAGCAGGGAATTGCTAGCTTGGTCTTTTAGTCATCAAGCGTATGGAAGCCAAGTATTCTGTTTCAGTTGCATTATGTTTAATTCTTTCTGAGGTCTTAGTCCTATGAATACTGAGGCAAATATCTTAGGTGCCGTGAGCGGTGTAACGTCAGTAACAATGAGTAACAATGCTCTTGTTTAATGTAAGGTACTTATGGATGTTTGTGGGGCACGAAGGACTAAAAATGAATTGTCCTGATGTAGCATGGAGAAGGTTTTATTCATAAAACGTGAGAGTAGTAGAGAGCAAGTGCTGCAGAGAAACCTCTTTTATAACTT
The DNA here is from genome assembly GCF_039878825.1 of Excalfactoria chinensis. NCBI lineage: Eukaryota > Metazoa > Chordata > Aves > Galliformes > Phasianidae > Excalfactoria > Excalfactoria chinensis. The sequence continues at coordinate 30,444,509 of NC_092831.1, forward strand.
GATACAGAAGGAGTTCACATTGGGTCTTGCCCACAAATGGTGTAGGCTGCTGGAAAAGCCAGGTTTTTATTGAAGGGCGAGGAATTCTTTTTTTCAGCTGGGAAGAACAAAAAGTCAAGTGTGATGTATTTCTGTTTTGGCAGAAAGCATGATCCCTTTCTCCCTCTTTCTATTTTTTTAACCAAAGAAATTGTTTCGATTTATTATGTCTAACCATACAATTATCAATGCAGCGTCCCGTAACTAATGCTGACCCACTTTCCCAGAAAAGATGTTCATTGTGCATTTGAAAGGTTTGAAAAGGTTTTTGTGGTTTAAATGTTGTTACATATTTTACAGCATTAGGATCTATGGAATATTTTGACAACTGCAACAGTTCAATGAAGTTGGTAATTTCTTCTTTTAATTATTTTTTCATTGAACAGATTTGGAGTTAAATTTGTAAGGCTTGTGTTCTGGTATATATTATACAGGAACATTTTGATGATATGTCATATATATATATTTTTTATTATTACAAATTAGCTTGAGATTGATTCTAAGAGTAAAGCTGAAGCATAAGGTGACTATGGGCGTGTAATTTGGACAAAGCAGCGTGGTGTTCCTTTTAGCTAGTGACCGTACGTGTATGACTGCACTTCTTGTAGCTGAGTTGGTGCACGGGCTGCAGAGACTACTTGCAGCACCTTAATCCACAGCCAGAGTGGGAAATGAGGCTGGCTTAATGCATTTCATTTAGTAAAATGCTGGTTCATATTCAGTTTGTTCTACTTCTCCCCTATTCTCCCATACTAAACATCGTCCAAGTAGTGCCTCAAATAGCTTCCTAAACAGAGTATTTTATATAAGTAAGCTATCTTAAATACCGAGATAATTTATAAAAGCATCTTCTCTAGATGTATCATTTCCACTTGTGTATATGATGCCATTGTTTTTTTAAACAACCTAAAAAGATGCTACTTCCAACGGTTCCTGCTCAGCCCCTCCTGTCCCCCAGCAGACCATGCACTGTTCTCTAATCTCCCAGCCCTGTTTCAGTGTCTGGCTAGAGGGATATGTGACAAATTGTCAGAGAGTAAAGAATTAATATGTCCTCAACTGGCAGCTTCTAAAATTGAGCTCACTCTTAAAAAAATGGGAAGAAAGCCCTGAGTAGCACCTTTCACCCCTATATCCCCACGCCCCCGTACCAAAGGGGGGGTTAAGAACCAACAGAGAGGAAACGAACCTCATATCCCTTGACCCTACGAATGAGTATTCATTAGCATCCTTATGAATTTTAGACTTTATGTTGCTAGCAAAGTAATGTACTTTATGATGTACTACAGTATGTTGTGAAATTATTTTTCTGTTTAATTTTTTAGTAGGTAGGACGTTAATCAGCTATTGAATCAGATACATTTGATTAAATGCAGTTATTTTCACAGTAAGGGGTAACACTTCATTTTAAGTCTTTAGTCTAAATCTGTAGTATGGGCACTAGCAATGGAAAATAGCTCAGCCTTTGTGGCCTGAATTTTGCTATGCTCAGCTCTGTTGATAATGTAAGATTACCTGTGTTTACTAATCTATACCAAGTTAGTGTTTTTGTTATAATTATCCTGCCTGAAGTTTATTTTGTGTTTCTTGTTTTAACTATTTTTGTGTTAAACACGTAAAGTTGAGTAGAGAACACTTAAAATAAAGCATACCTTTCTCAGTCTAAATCCATTTCTAACGTGCAGGTGTTTGATAACTCTTAGATGGCTTTTTATTTAAATGACTTTTTCTTTAAATGATGTTTAAAGATTTACTTATCTAACACCTTAATTTTTTGGTAGTATATGAAATGACCATAGTACTGTATTCTTGATTAGCCTCTTGCCTTAGTTTTATGCAATAAAAGTCCTAATGTTAATTGAACTAACTTCTTTCCTATGTTAACATTCCTTGTAAATTATTCTTTCTTTTCTTGCAGCAAGGAGCAAATAATGCAGAAAAATTTGACTATGTAAGTGAATTACGACCCTTTCTTTACTGTAACTAAAATGGGTGGCAGCTGTCTTGTATTTCCACCTACAGTTACCTTGCTATTTTAAGTCCTTTAAAACTCTTCTTGATCTGTATTTGCTTAAATAAAACACTGAACAATTTGGGCTGTGTTTACCATGAGACGGGTATAGGGTAAGGCTGAGTTGAATGCTGGTCAGTTGTAATTCTCATATCTGTAAATGTTGGCTTGCCTTTTTTTCCCCTTCCTCTCTGTCTTTAACAGGTGATGCAATTCATGAATAAAATGGCTGGTAATGAATACGTTGGATTCAGTAATGCTACGTAAGTATTTTTATATAGTTATTACCTCAACTGATAGTTGGCATGTTGAGTTTACAGGGTGGTTTTGTTATTTACGTTGGGAGCCATCATTTAAATATTACAGGGTCACGTTTTGGCTTAAAATTGTCAAGGAATTTGTGCTTGTTTCTGTGTTGCTGTGACTGGTCTGATATTGAAGTGATCGTTTTCTCCTTGAGATCTCATTATTCTGTCTTAGTGCTCCAATGCTATGGCTCTGAGAGCTCTAAGTGGAAATCTTACCTTTCTGGCGCTCACCGCTTGTCTGGTTTGGTACCAGTAGTTGATGAATGCTGCTTTTTTGATGCTTTTGCTGCAGCTTATTCTCAGAGGTCTCGGCCTACTGCTGTCTTTTTCAAAATGCTTCTGAGAGAATGATCTTGTACTTCTTTGTCTTAAATACAAGTCAACTTGTGTCTGTATAGATAACCAGTAACATATATGTTCAGATGTTAAAGATGGACTCCAACTTAATTCACTCCGACAGAGCTCACTGGGATGAGTTTTAGGGCAGTTTCTGGTCTGTAAGTAGATAGCTTGTGTTCAGAAGTAACGTGTCCTTTAGCTGTGGTATTATTGGGTTACATTGTGCATTTCTGATTTCTTGTTGTTTTGTTTCAAGGTTCCAGTCTGAAAGAGAGAGTGGAGATAGAAACTTTGCCATTGGTTATTACTTGAAAGAGAAAAAGGTTGGTCTCTTCCGTTTATTGTGTTTCGAATATTGAATGCTTTTCATCATCAATGAACCTTTAAAATTTCTTTCATTTCACATTCAAGGTTATCTAAAGTGTTGTAGTACTGTAAATGTGTTTTTATATTGTCACTCAAAATGCCTGGTCTTATATAGGGTGTGAATACATAAAACTTTCTAACAATACCTGTAACCTTATTTCTTTACAACAGGACGAGTAAATTCTCATGTCTTAAATGTGTAGTCTGTGTTGTACGGATGACTTTGTAAGACTGGATGCGTTTTGCTATTAAAGCACTTAAAGCTGCTGAGATCTGCACTTACAATACTAGAATACATAGAGTAATATATACTCTAATATATATTATATATATTATATATATATAATATATATAATATATTATATATATTATATATAATATATTGTATATATTATATATATTATATATTATATATATTATATATATTATATACATATATAAAATATACAGAAATATATATATATATTATATACACACATATATAAAAATATATACAAATATAAAAATATATATATTTGTTATGTTTAAGTGTTTTGTACACTGTTTAGAGTATGGTTTAATTGGTCTCTGAACGTGCTTTATTGTACCTAAAGACGTTTTTTTGTCCTTCCCTCAGTGCTTTCCGGAAGGCACAGATATGGTTGCTATACTGGACTTTTATTTTCAGGTAATTAACTCTAAAATTGAGACTCAGATTGGGCTTGGAATTACTGTAATAAGCAATAGAAGCTTGTTCTGTTATAGATGGGGGAGGTGTTAATGGCTTATAATTCAAGTTGTCAATGTCTGTTAAAACTGTTTGGAAATGAGTGGTGTAGATTTGATGTATCCAGATTTGCTTTTAAGTTATGTATGCAAGGGTCTTTATTGCTAGTGCGCATAAGTAGCAGTCTATGAAGTACTAGCAGTTCAGAAGTTTGATATGTGTTGTTACTTGAATGAATTTGCTGTACTTTATGATACTGTGGAGCACTCATGCTTAACTACAATTGTATTTGCATGCCATGCTGTACGCTCAACTGTAGTATTATAAATGAAATGACTTGAATACCTTCTCTTTTATTGTTCAACTCAATTCACTTAAGACAAATAATCTTTTCAAGTGCGTTCTTCCTTCCCCCATATTGCTTGCCTCACGTTAGTAATTGTTTGCAACTGTCACAAAATGAGAACATGGCAAGTGTGAGGTATTTCCTAAAGAAAGAGTTTCCTAATGTGAAAATATGCACAACTCCCAATTCAGTCGGATCTTTTGCATGCTGTTCTCAGGAGGCAGTTCACGTTGTGTTACTGATCCAGTTTGTTTGGGATAGTTTAAATAAGTCCAGAGTTTAGTTCTCAGCAAGTCTGATTTGAATTAATGGTACTTGCTCTTAACTGTGCAAATTAGTGTTTTTAAGTGCAAGTTTAGTCTGAGCCTTTTTTTGTTTGTGGTTGCATGTCTAGTCTTGAAAGTGAATGAAGCTTTGTCAAGTGTGTATGTAAATTCAACTCAGTTGACTTCTTAAGTTGGAAACCAGATGAAAACTCAAAGTCTGCTCTGAACTTCTGTTATCACAGAACAAAGCAGAGAAATGATTTTAATTTACTGGTTAACCATCCTTGCAAAATGCTTCCTGCCCCATTGCCTCAAGTCCCGGTATGCTTCTAAGCGCAAAGATATCCACGAGTTAAGAAAAGCCAAAACCGAGTTTTCTGATGTCGTTATGGTTTGGCCTTCTTTGTGTGCATCATGATCCTTACCTTCATGGTTACCATTGTTGTTGTTTTTTTTTTCCCCTTGTTAAAATGTCCTTTTTACTCCATAGTCAGAAAACTTGAGCGCCGCTTTCTGAGCATCAATTCAGTGTCCTGTTTTCATTGCACAAAGCTTCTTTTTCTGCTCTCAGATTCTACTTAGAAGGCATTTTTTTTCCCTCCTTCCTTACTTGTGCAATTGGGATCCAGTAATGAACTTATGTCCACGTTACCTCTGTAAAGTGGGGAAGGATTACTGTAATTTTGCTCAACCAAGGTACAAAATGTAGGCACTTAAACTGAGAACCTAGAAGCACTTTCTTCAAAGTAGGTGATGTTCTGTAATACTTCATATGTTTAAAACCCAGTTGCCATTTTAGATGCGTCTCAGACGTTCTCTTGATTTGCAACTCCAGTTGGTTGGACTAGGATGTATTGAGTTTGGCAGCCGGAAAATAAGAATTCCAGGTAGTAACTACTCGTGCAAACTTGGCTTAGGTAACTTCATGAAGTATCATGTAATGACTGTTTGGCAAAAGTACAAGCACTAGTTTGTTTATTTTTCAGAGTAGCATTTCAGCTTCAGGTTGAAACCAGCTTATCTTTTGGTTTCTGCAGACATGAGGCAGCATCAGGTGATGGCATCATATCACATTTCCTGATGTGTCACCAAAGTATGTATAGTCTGTACTGAAGCAGGGATCCTGGGCGAGACTATCATGTGGTCATATCTCTAGATACATCCTAAAGCATATATGAGACAAAGGTAAAACTAAGGCTATGCAGGAAATGCTAGCATTAAGACTTGTATGTGCTAGAGTGTGCAGCTTTGAAATGTACTACTTTTAGTGGATGTGGGTGGTCTTGTAAGGCTTAAAAAAAACAAACAACAAAAAAACAAAGCACCACGTCTCAAATTGTAAAATAGTTCCTTAATGGCTTTGCCAATTAAGCAAATAAAGAATACTGAGGTTATTTACCAGGCCTGTTCCTGTCAATGCAACGTAAGGGGGGTGGGGGAAGGAATCAAGCCGAGACACAAACTCATGAAAAATAATAACTCCAAGACTACTAAAAAGGCTTACAAAAGCTGCTGCTGGGATCTTTGTATCTTTATAGTAGAAAGATTCCGATGATGTAAATTCATGCCACTAGTGTCATCTGTAACAAATGTTATGCTGCAGGTTATTTTAAGAAATCTTATTTCTGTGGAGATGTAGTGGGCTGAATTGTGCTAGAGGTACCAGTTTGTGTAATACGACTTTCTTTTCCATAAGCTTTGCTCGATAGAGGTAACCTGTGAGTCAGCAAGTGTGATGGCAGCAACTCTGGCTAACGGTGGCTTTTGCCCAATCACTGGTGAAAGAGTACTGAGTCCCGAAGCAGTCCGGAATACCTTGAGTTTAATGCACTCCTGTGGCATGTATGACTTTTCAGGGCAGTTTGCCTTCCATGTAAGTAATTTCCAGATACTTACTAGAACTGACCGGCAAGGTTAATTTGTGCTGTTGTTTTCCACGTTCATCTTGGTTGCTGTTGCTGTGGGTGGGGAGGAGTTACGTGAATTGTTTAGGAACCCAACGTAACCCATGGGAGATGCACAGGATCCATGGCACTACTTGTATTCCATACCTTGTCGTACAGTGGTGTTCCCAGCAGCTTCACATCTGGGAATCATTTTCACCCAAAGACAAAGTATTCCTAGAGAAAGGCTGTTGACGAGACAAATAGGTGACTAATGCATCAATAACTGGAACCAGCAGAACTGAAGAAATCCTGAAGTAGATGGAAATAGAAGATAGCAGGAGGCTTTTGTGTACAATTGCTTTCTATTTGACTCAAGATGTTTAATGAGTTGTCGTGCTCAACTGTAATACTGGATGTTGTACACGGCACATGTACTATAATATACTGCTGAAAAACAAATACTTTTGTCTAAGTATTTAAATATGTACTGCAACCTACTTGTATTTCCAGTGTTTTGAGCTTCTTCAGTTTTTCTCATTGCATGGATGTAAATTTGAGTGTGATGCTTTGAGTGACCTTAGAAGTTATTGCTTAGTGAGCTGTGGGGATATGTGACGTGATAGTTCCTATTGGAACAAAGCAATTACTTGGTTCAGATAGTAAAGAAGTAGTAGAAGTTCAATGAATTGATGGGCAGGCTTTTCAATTTATTTGTTTTTTTTACATTGTCAGTTAAATATTTATTTATATAGCATTGTATTACTCTCATGCTGTGAACTGCTCATGGCAGATAGGCACCTTTATCACCGCTGAGTCAGAGTAGCTTTGTTATAGCAGCAACTTGGGTTATCTTCTGCTTTGTGTTACTGACTTCTGTGTTACTGAGAGCTAATAACTTTGACTACCTACTGCAGATTGCTGTGAACCGAGGTCAAGGTTATAGTCCATCTATAAAAAGAAGTAGTCATGCTTTGTCAGTGTTTTCTAGATCAAACTTTTCTAAGTGCTGTGTAATCTTTGGTAAAATAAATCACTTGTGTTGCGTCACAGGGGTGAAGAATGTTTGCAGAGGACAGTAATCCTGTCATTGTTTTATAGGTGGGCCTTCCTGCAAAATCGGGAGTTGCTGGTGGGATTCTTCTGGTTGTTCCTAACGTCATGGGCTTGATGTGCTGGTCGCCTCCTTTGGACAAGATGGGCAACAGTGTTAAGGGAATTCACTTCTGCCATGTAAGCAGAATTGCCTTTAGCGTATTCTTGTGTAGCTGGTGCTGACCGAGCTTCATTTGGCACAGCTGACACTCCACCAATATAGTGATTTACAAATAAATAAATACTTTCTTATGGAACAAATTTCATCTGATCTAAGGGTGAAAAACTGACAAGATGTTTGCGTTTTGTCGTGTATTGCGCTTAAATTCTGTGAACACCTGGAAATACAGTGCCAGAAATATGGGACAATTGATGGTGGAAAATCTTTGAAATGGAGTGCTTGGTGACTTCACAAAGGCATTGGTTTCCTTTATGCTGCATTCGAAGGTGTAGAACTTGATCTTCTCTTTCTTCATGCTCAGAAACAGCTTTCAAAAAGTTACAAATGCAACGATAACATCGTGGTATAATGCAATATAAGTGAAAATATGCAATAAAAGATAAAAGATTTTTTGATGAAATAGAGCTGTTTTGATTATGTTCTGATCTTTAGAACTGAAGTAAAGCAGATTTGGTTAAACAATCTGGCATACAAAACTGTCTTCTGAATCAGATGAAGTTGTTGAGCTAGGCTAGGCAGTCCTGGCTTTGTCTCTTGCTTTCACGAGTGCTGTGGACAGTCTGATGTAAAACACAAGTGCCAGTATTAAGCTATTATATGCGTTTGACAGTTGCATGTGGAGAATCATTTGTTCTTTCAATGTTTGCAGGATCTGGTTTCTCTGTGTAACTTCCATAATTACGATAATTTGAGACACTTTGCGAAGAAGCTCGATCCTCGCAGAGAAGGTGGTGATCAGCGGGTAAGTTAAGTTGTTTTTTTTTAGTGAGCATTGCTTGTAGTCACCAGATGAGATATGGAAAGTTATTCTGCAAGTGCAAAACTGCTCAGTGATGTGAATTTCCTCAGAGCTTTCAGATCAACCAGTTAGTGCACGTTACTAGTGGACACTTACCTCGGTGGACCACACAACCACAGGGTTTTGTGCCACAGAATTTTATATCAGATTTGTAGTTCTCCCTCGTGCAGAATAACTCCTTTGCTGCAGTAAGGCTATGGTATCTGGTATAAGTCACCAGCAGTTTCTGTTCTGATTTTAGTGAGGAAAAAAAATGACCAGCAGGTGAGCTTAGTCTTCCTGTTCTGCGTTGCAATGCAGGAGATGTATGTTGAGTATTGTTTTACAGTGATACCTGAGTCCACGTGGCTTGCTGACAGCTACACAGGCAATGAATGGAGGCCTCACGTTGCTGTAGACCAGTGCCTGTTACCAAGGAAGCAGTATATGCAGTCTGTGGGAAAGAAGTGAATCTAATCCAGCTCTGTGTACCAAAGATAAGAATGCGAGGGTACTTAAGATAGGGAAAAGCTTGCTTTTAGACCCGCTAATGTTTTCAGTTAGGCGTGAAGCTTTCAGTGGGAGAAGGTAAGAGAATGATTTCAAGTGCTTCTTGCATGCATGTATCTGAAAAAACGTTCTGTTAGTAAGTAGAATTATTTGTAACTAGAAGGTAGAAAACAGCAGTTTTTATGTGAAGAGGTGAAAAACTTGGGTCTGTTAGCATTGATTACAAATTAGCTTATTTTTTTTCCTTCAAATACACTAATAAATAATATATGTTGCTTGAACAACTAGCATTCCTTTGGACCAATGGACTATGAGAATCTCCAGCAAGAACTTGCTTTAAAAGAAACAGTATGGAAAAAAGTGTCACCCGAATCAAACGAGGACATCTCCAGAACCGTAGTGTATAGAATGGAAGGTCGGGGAGAGCAGAACTAAGTGAATGGGTTCTAGTTTCTTTAAGTACTACACTTTAAAAAGCCTCAAGCATCTCTAGATTCGACTTCAATCTGAATATTGTTTGCCTGGTATTTTCCTTTATATATACATTTTGTGTAAATTTGTATGCTATACCAAAAATGCTGTCAGAGTTCAAGGGGAAAAAAGCACACGTAAACAACACCAGCCAAACCTGTTAACTGAACTGACTTCTGTCTTTCCTTAAAGCACATTTACTTATTAAAAAACAACAGTCCATCTGAATGTTTTCAGAGATATACCTCTTGTGTATATCTGTGTATTTTTGTTTATACCTGAGAATTTTAAGTAAATTAATTGTAGAGCTAAGCAGGAGTTGAAGATACGCCCTCTGATCAGGTTCAGCATGTCAAGATAGAATATTATTGAAAATACAAAGTCAAGTACTGTCAGTGAACTCGTGAATTTCCCACTAACTGTGTATTAAGTGGAGTTATGTTCCACGTCATGTTATCGCTTCATCCTTTATTTTAGTGAGAACTTCCAGTTTGCTTTGAGCAGAAATGGATCCCTTGGATATGCCATGCTAGCAAAAAGTATTCTTTTTTTTAATTATTTTTATTTTTAATTTGACCTTCGGTCATAATTAATGTTAACACGTAAATAAAAGAGCAAACATGGCTGGGGAGGACTGGGGGAGAAGGCAAAACAAAGCTTGCCTTGTTTGCAAGTGAACGAATGTGGCAGAAAGATTTCTCAGCAGACTATTTTGAGCGTCTTGCTAGCTGCTTGCACTGCCTCTTGGTAGTTATGACTCAGAAGTCTGCCTTAATAATAATGCTGTGCTCCACCCTGGTGAGGAATGTAAGCAATGCTAGTTTTTGAGTGGTAACCAGCCCAGTAGGGAGCAGGAAACGTGTTCAGAGTAAAGCATTTTGTTAGGTATTTCGACTGTTTACAGTTAACTTATTTTTCAGCCGCTAATGTGTGTGCGTTTTCATGTATGGGGTTATAGATATCATTTACTTCTACATGAGCAAAAGTTTAAAAAGCTGTTATTCATAGCTCCTTTTTCAAGTGTTAGCCAGTTTGTACCTCTGTCAGCTTGTAGAGAATCACGGCTTGCATTGTTCTGCAGGAAACTGCATCTCAATCTGCGCGATGCGATCATTTGAGTCATCTTGAGGGCTATGTGCAGACGGTGTATGCAGGCTTTAGGCAGCGCTGGACAGGGCACAGGGTTGTTAAACCCTTGACAAGTAGCTGTTCTGGGAGGTTCTGAACAATACTAAAAATCTTAAACAAAACAACCCAAATCACCAACACAATCCTCTACGTATATAAAATGTCATGTTGGCCAAGAATTTGATATCTTCTCCCTACCACAAGCACACCTCAGGCAGGCGTTCCTGCTGTAAAACGGTGGGAACCTTGTTTGAGTAATGATATGGGTATTCCTTCATCCATGTCCATTAAAGCTCGTTGAGGATTTCAAGAGATGTAGCGTGATAGTTGATTCCTTGTAACTCCTCCAGCCCTTCTCCCTGCCCACTGCTCCTATGTATTGGTGATCTGAAACTCCAAAATGCATTCATGAATCAGTTTTGCATAAGGGGAGAGTTTTGGTTCTCCTTGTCCCTTTTTGTCTTATGTAGATGTCAGTCAAGGAAGATGCAGAAAGCCAAGCTTACTTTCTTTGAGAAAACAAGCTGGATTTGATTATTTTGTTTCGGTATTGTTTGTCCTGCATAAGCATTTGAGATAATGTTAGTAATAAGCTCTGACCTAACCCTGGATAATCTTTCTCTAGCAGTACTTTGTAAAAGGATGAGTTTCCTGTGTTTGAAGCCCCTGAATTAAAATATTTGAGCAAAGCAATACAGAAAGTCACTATACAGTGAACATCAAGTCCTAGTGGATTGTAGAGGTAAATCTGTGTGCAGATGTCAGTAATAAATTGCTGAGTATTAGCTATTTCATAAGTTATCACTGATGTTTGGCATGGGTTTGGCAGTGCTTACCTTGAAAATTAAGCGAGATAAGTAAAGGCCAAGTCTTGAATTATAAACATTTCTCACCTGTTTGAGGACTTCAGTCTTTAATAGCAGCCACAGAGATATAACAAGTATTCCGAGTCTGCCTAACTGTGTGCTTGCCTGAAATACCCCCACTTAGAAGGGGCTGGTAATGTATCTGTGCTGCTAACTAGAAGTATTTACAGTGATTGTATGTTGTTGATTAAATTACCAATGTAATGAAAAAAGTATCTGTGATGCAGGATTTGCAGCTACTAAAAGTGTATTTGGAGATGGGGACATCCAAGTCTTTGCCGTGTTTATGTATGTAAATTGCATACCAAAGCTCGTGGTAGTGGCGAATCCTGCTTGAGAAATTAAAAAAGAAAAAAACACAAAAAGAAACAAGCTGAATTAATCTTCAGTATGCATCTTATTTAGGGTACAGCTTACACAGCCTTTACTTTAGATAGTTCTGTATATATTCCAGTTCCGTAATACATGCTTTTGAAGCCTGTCTCGGAATTGAAGCCAGCCTCAAGTTTGGAGGGGTCAAGAGGGAGACTCCTTTGGACCAATTATTTTATAAGTTGCCTGCACTCTGGCCTGAGCTGCCCAGAGGTGGCCCTTGCTAAGGGCAGCCTGCACAGAGAGTGAGCTGGGACCATAGTTAGATCTGTCATGGCAGCTTGCCCACACCTGTACTGCTTGGTGAGTGGGCCTGAGAGAATGCGGTGTCAGAGGCTAGTCATTGAATGTCTCAAGTCTGCAACGGTTTTAGTGTTCACCTGTGCTACAGTAATAGCAATTCTTGATATTCAAGCATTTTAGCTGTTTGTTTGTTGTTCTTTGTCAGCATCATTAACATTTCATTAGAAATGTAAATGCTTTTGAAGTTTTATTTTGGCATTTGTGTTGTACCCTTTGGCTCGGTTGTTAAGTTCCCTGTTTCATTTTCCATTTTTCATTTGCATTGTATGTTATTTATGTATCTCAATTTCCAGCATGCTTATTTTTGTATTGTTTAATAAATTTATTTTAAGCTGATTTTATTGTATTTTTTTTTTATTTTTTCACTCGATGGAGATCAGGTTTGTTCAAACACGTTTTTGAGACTCAAGTGAGATAGGGAGCACTCTGCACTAAAAAGAGCTGAAGTTCTGGAAAGGTAGATAGAGCAAGCAGATTTCATAAGCTGCTATAAACCTTCCTTTCTCAGTTAAATCATTAGATGACATGCTTCTTTTTGTCTACAAGCCAAAATTGTAATAGCAGAACATCACTGTGACTTTGTTAGTTAAGATAAGTGTGGTAGAGTGTGTGGTTTTGAAGATATTAATTTAGTTGCTTGGAAAATGCGTGGTTTATGGTGCCAGTGCCAGAAAAGTAACTGTTGATGTGGAGCATTAAGAAGTGAAAATCAGAGCCTGTAATATATCATAAGCAAAAAGTAAGGTGGTTTAATACCCACATCCTTGTAGTGGTAACAGTGGGGTCCAACCAGCTGTTAGCTGTGCTCCTGGCAAGGCACTTACTGTGTCACAGGCTGGCTTCCTTGTCCTATGTGAATTTATTCAATATACAAAATGGTAGGTGTATTTTTCATGGGGATGATTCTGCGATGAGGCTTCTTCCATAGAGGCATTCCCATGCTGGGGGTGGTCGTGCTTATTCATCAAGTTTGCCTGTATGTGGGCTTATAAACAGCAGTTATTTGTACTGCGTTCCTGAAAATAAGCTGGATGTTCTTTGTACACTTAAAAAAATACAGCAAAAGTTTATGATAAAAAAAATCATGAAGACAAGGTTGAACAACAGTAGGTACAAAGAGAACTACAGGTGACTTCATCTACCCTTGTTTTTGTCTATTATGACTTGTGTTCCATTGTGACTGTTTTGTCCAACAGCTGGTGGGTGGGAGGATGAATAAAAGGGAGCGGAATGGAAAGGTGAGCAGGGGGAGGAGGGCAGAGGGAGAGGAACAAGGTGTTGGTTCTTCAACTGTCATTCCCTGTTAGTTGTTTATTATGGTTGTAATATGTGTCACTGATAAACCAACCAAGCAGTTCATCGAGTTTCAGCATTATATATGTTTTGTTTAAGCATCCTGAGCGTCGTTTGTGGGGCTTTGTTGTTTTGTTTTTAATTGGATTTGAATATTTCTGTTGTTTTCTGGTTGAAAAGAAGGCTGGAATAGAAAAGCAGCTTTTACAGTGGGGGAAAAAAGGACTTTTTTCAGCAGAGTTGGTACTATGATGATGAAACATAACTGGTAATCCATCTTCACTGCAGTCTGTTTGCAGAGGGATTTCAACGTCTGTGGTGGCTGCAGGAGGGGCGGGAGACTTGGAATCAAATGGTAATTTAACTGAAGCTTGTATTAATTCTTAGTTTATTAAGATCATGCTCCTATATGCTGTTCCACAGTTCTTGTCCTGTCTAGGAAGCACACGACTGAGTAGCGTGTGTAATGGCATGCTTTAGAAGGCTGGGTAACGTACAGTCCCATTTTGTTTCAGGAACTTAATTCCTTGTATGCTGAATAGTTAGTAGCAGTCCCAACTATTGCGTTACGTACTGAGAGTCAGGTGTATTTCCCTATGTTACCATTTGCTCCTTTAAGAGAATGCTGAGTACAGCATAGAAGTGGCTCATTTCCCTTTCCTTTTCTTGTAAGACAATGATAACTTTGTTAGCTTCCAGTATTGCTTTATGCAGACTTCTGATGTCCCTCAAATACTTAACCATGTAGAAGTTTCTGGTCTTCAGCATCACAGCTCTGCATGTAGTTCACTTATTTCTGGCAATAGGTGTGTGCTTTTTTTCTGTGCGCAGCAAGCCTTGCATAACAGTTGCATGTGAAGCTACCGTTTAAGGTTCTAAAATAGGATTTGGGCTGGCAGAAGTGATAGTGCCAAGTTCACCACCAGTCGAAATGTTTTAAAGCCTAACTAGGCAGTGAAGCCAAGGCGGAGGCATGATATACGGGAAGGCTGCTGCAGTTAACTGCTTCATGCAGTGCTTTCAATAAAGGACAAGGGTGATGTTTAAACACAGGCAGAACAATAGAGACCTTGTCACCTCAGCACTAAACCTGATGAGGAAACGGAGGTGAGCGAAGGACAAGGGGTGAAGGAAAGACTTGAGAAGGTTCTTTTACCCTCAGCTGTACTTTGGTTATATCTCATTTATGCACAGGATGTGCAGCAAAGCATGTTTGTTTTAAGGTTGTACATGCCATTCTAGATGCTGCTCTGCCCTGAGGACCACGCAGCTGGCATGAAGCTGGTGCTTTCTGTAGGTGTTTTCCTGATAGCAGCTATGCTTGCAAGGGACATAACTTGTCTTCTCTGTTTCTTTTAACCTCTGTATCTGATCAGCAAGGGCAGGTCTTCTCAGGTTAAGTAGCACTGCTCCTTGGTGGATTATAGGCAGTTGGCAGCAGTTCTGCTGGAGACCAGTGGATGGTGGTTCCGTGGTTATTTACTCAGGCCTGGCATATACCAGGCCTATTGGGATATTCTTGTATTTGTGTTTCTGTGAATCTCTTCTTTGGTTTCCAATGTTCTGGTTTTTTTCAGGGAAATTGGTTCAGTTAGATTCTTCCTTATACGTTTCTTGAGTATTCTGAAAATAGGAAATCTGAAAAAGTAATGGCTTTGATATAGGATCATAAACAACTCTTATTTTCACAACTGATTTCCATTTGGCAGGTTCTTTAATTGCGGTGTGCTATTACAAGGGCTCTTCACTTGAACTGTCAGACAGCTGGTATGCAGAACTGGAAGTATTCACGTGATTTAAACATTCTTGTGCACACCGTGAGTTGTGAGTTCATCTTTCAATAGTACCTTTTCCTAATGTAGGATAATTATACTAATACATAGATTGTATACTTACATGTATGGCCAATATTATAACACCAGAGTTAAAGTGATATAAGCATTTAAGACTGTGACCTGTTAGTTTTAGTTTTTCTGGTAAAACACAGCAGTCCAAATTCCAACTTAGAGATCTGTTATTTGCCGAGGGACAGCGTGTTACTTTTAGGATGGCTTGTGATCGTCGTAATTACTAACCAAACAATGAATTGTGAACGCAGAGCTGAGTGATAGGAAGAGATAATGTTGCTTGCTTCCTGTTGATGTGATTCACTAACCCAGCTTTTTCCTTGAGGTAGGCAACTTTATTGTTTGTCCAGGAATTACTCATTTCACATCAACGTGGATTTTTTGAACTGGTAGACGTGGCTTTGGTTGTAAGCGCACTTATGGCTTGTACTACATTAAGTGCATTTCATGCTTTTTAAAGGACCTCCATTTTTAAACTTCACCGACATGTAATTGTTAAGGACAACTGCTTAATAATTAGTTTTGGTTTGAGAATAAACTGGGTAGTTGAGTAGATTTTACCTAATAAGCTGATGGGCAGTAGTGATTGTTTCCAGTAGTGGTGGAGTTAAAGACACTTCAAGATAACAACTGTTACCGGAGCAAGAAGAAAGGTAGTGAAAAAATAAACAGGAAGTTGAATAAGCTTCTTTAGGAACCTGTTTCTGATGTTTCAGAAGCAATCCTTCCAATGAGAGTGGAGTACCAACTTCTGATAAGAACGCCCCTGTCCTGATGTCAGCCTGCAGGTTGGTGTCCATCTCCTGCTTGTGAAGTTTGGCTGAATGCCTTCATCCTTCCTTATTAGTGGAGTAATTCCAGTTCCAGATCTTGCAGCTTAGAGTAAAACTTGATTCACGAATGGCAGAGTACCTGCTGGCAGGAAAGCAGGAGCTTTGCTTTGCCCGTTGTGCAGCTATTAGTTGTGGTCAGTAGGTCCTTGAAAGGGCAGACGCTCTTTTGTTCTATCTGCTTAATACAGCTACTGTCACTGAAGCCCTGGTCAGCACTTTGCTTTATTCATTTGGCTGTTGTTCATTCCAGTCCTTTGTTTGCAGTGTTAGTAATGTCTGTATCCTCTACTTCAAAGGCTCTTGTTTTTGCTCCTGCATTCAGGATCAGCTCATCAGTGTTCATTCCACTTGTTGAGATTTCTGCATCTGTTTTGTGTGCTTTGTGCTGCACGAGTGTTTGCAGTGGATGTTTCGTAAAAGGACTGAAAAAGGACTACAAAAATCATGTCATGATCGGATTACCCTGAGGATTCCTATCATAGTTTTCTGTACATTTATTGTTTTACCATTTGGCAATTTCCCATCGTCATAATTTTGATGGGAACGTAATTTTGTAGCCCCAGAGGAAATCCAAGTCTTCAAGAGGGTCGTTTGTTTTCCTCTGTTACAACTGGGAAGCTTCGAGCATGGCAGAGGATTCAAGTATACGTACCCCAAAGACTGGTGGCAACTGTGTGTCTGCCTAAAGCTCGTAACTTAGCCCGAGCTTTGTCTTTTGACTTGAAGGACAAAAGTCTGTATGCCTCTTAATGCTTTAAATACTTCACCTGATCTGGTAAAAACATGATTGGCTCACTCATTTGTTGTCACACGGCTCGATGCAAACTACCCAGCAGCTAAATCTCTCCTCACAAGGGCAGCAATGAAGATGGGTTTCCTATTACTCCTCTTGCTGAGTCACAGCTCTATGGAATTGCCTCTTTTATTATAGTTTTTCTGATTTAGTTTTTGCTTATCAGGTCTCAAGAATTTCCTGTTGCGTTGTCATGTAAACACTGATGCAACTGGACTCTGTCACTCCTGTTACTGTTGAAAACTCTAGCATCATCCTTGAGCTGTTTGTTGGTATCCACATAGGAGCAATATTGGCTATATTTATCCTGCACGCCTCAGCAGGAAAGTAGGTGGGCAGTTGGGCAGTGTTCTTCCTGAGAGCCTCAGTGGTAAGGTAAGTGGATGTTTCACTTAACCTAGCAGGTGTTTGGGTTTAATTAAATCTAACTCAGAATTTGTTTTAAATGGCCTTGTTATTTAGGTGCATATCAGTTTGCTAGTACTTCTCAGTAGCCTTAATAGGGCTAATCAAGAACAGGTTATAAACGTGCAAACCAGTGCATTAACAGCTCAGAAAAGCCAGCCAAACAGACAGGTTTGGTGTTGTGCTGGTTTGTAGCAAGTCTCATTTCTAGATGCTTTTCAATATCTAGATTATTTAAAAGCACTGGGAAAGAAAAGACTTCCACAGAGATGGGCCAAAAAACCAAGTATGTACTGTAATGCAATGCTGATGTGCTTCCCATTTGCTTCTTTTTGTGCTGTGATGTTGTACTTGTGCCCGTTTTGACCTCCCTAGGAAGCGTGAATGGCAGAAATCCACTTGAAACCAGTGGGCAAGTGGGTAGAGATGGGAGAGGGAGGAATGTTCCTGCTCAGGCTTCTCCTCCAGGTGGGCTGCCCATCTGCACCTTCAGCTTGAGTCTTTTCCAGTAGCTGTCTAAGCTTGAAGGAATGAGTTAGAAGGCTGGTTTGGTTTTTCTTCTGGTGTCATGGCAAGTCTTTAATGTGAGATTGTCAATTTGTTTTGCTTTCGTGTTTCCTATATCAAGCTGCATGCGCAGCATCTGCAGCAGGTACTGAGGCTGAACTGCTTGCTGGCCTGTTTGCGTCTGAGCGCTGCTGTGTCTGAATTGAGCCCGATCATAACTTAATCAGGCTGCTAAAGAACCCGTGTCAGCGTCTACCTGCCTATATGAAAACATAGAAGGGGAAAATTACAAGTTTTACTTAAATGAGATCCATCTATTTCAAGCTGTTTCAAAAGCAATGTTGCAATAAGAAAGCATTTGCAAGTGTACTATTTGGTTTTTCTTTTTTCCTTTTTTTTGTTACCAGCTTGATAAACAACTCCTAAGTAACTCTCTTTCAGGCTGGTGTGGATGCTGCTGCTGAGTTAGCAGCTATCAGCAAACAGCAGCACCTGGCTGAGCCCTGGCACGAGGGCTGCCTGTGGCACCGCGTGTGTTTGGCGGCGTGGGAGCTGCCTGGCTCAGTTAATTACAGGTGCTGTTTGTCTAAAATCAGTACGTGGCTGATGGCTGTGCAGGCAGCGGTTCAGGCTGGTTCCACTTGGGAGGCTCTGAAAATCCCCTCCCCGGGGAAAGCTGCTGGTGCAGCTCCGGCTCCGAGTCAGGAACGTGGTGGAGTCAGAGCGGTGTGCGCCATCTAGAGGGGAGAGCTGGTGCCTGAGGTGGGATGGGAGAGGAAAACAAGCTGCCTTGTTTTCCTGTGCTAAACTTGCAAAACACTGAGGAGTAAATATTTGCAGGTTCTATTTCAGTCAGGAAGCGAGGATCAGTAATGTAGAAAATAGGCAGGAGTGTGTGTGGGGGGATGGAAGAAGAGACCTGTTATGGAATAGCTGCCCTTGTTTGTAACTTCAGGTATTTGTGTGGGTAACATCAAATTGTAGTTGGCTTGTGTATCCTGCCACTATTTATAGTGCCACGGAACAAATGCTTGCCCCAGGAATTACTTCTACTGCTTTTTCAGACTATCTTCAGTGCTTTCGACAAACCTACCTGCAGTGGGATGTTTGTTTATGGCTTAGTCTTAACTTTTACTTCTCAAAGCTGACTTCTTAACGTTTGGTAATACTTTTGGCTTTATTTCAGGGGAAACAATGCTGGAGCTGAGCAGCAGAGGTGTTTTGGCTTTGATTGGGATTTCTTTTCTTACAAAGTACAGCTTAATTCCTATTAGGAAGTGTTGCATCCAAGCAAAAGCATGCCTGTCTTTTAGACTTGTCTGGGGTCTTTCCACACGAGGCCTGGAGGGACATCTGTCCCCAGAGGTCAGATTCCAGCTTACCGTACATGAGCTGTAGTTGTGGGAACTCTTAAAAGAACAGTCGTGGCTTGGTTCGGTTTCATAGCTGAAGCTTTAGAACCGGCTGGGGGCTGTTTCTGGCTGTGAGTGAGAAGCCCTGTATGCAGGGAGGAGTGCAGCCCTAGGCTGTGACATGGCTGTGTTGAGGTTCAATGTGGAACCTAGGTGACCTAAGTGTTCATGTGTGCTCCGCTTTTACTTCGCTGTTTCTTACAGCCCATAGCTGCTGTTTCAGAGTTGATGTTGTATTTGAGGTGGCAGGAGTGTTTTGCCACTGATAAATGAGCAGTGAGTGACCATCATCTCCCAGGAGAGCAGCAGGGCTTGCTTTGCATGCCGAATATCCCTTGGGTGTAGGATCAGCTTTAGGAGAAGCAGCAAAGTGCTGACGGCACTGGGCCCAGCTCCTCTTTGTTATGGATTCTATGCGACTTCAGCTCACTTGAGCTCTTGGCTTCACATGTTGGTGTGTGGCAGTTTGAAGGCTGGGACAGCAGGACAGTGCTCAGCAGGCCAGGCTCTCCCCAGCACGAGGCATTAATCCATAGCTTAAGATCTATTTTTTGAAGCGGATTGCTGAGCTGGTGCTGAGCAGCTTAGTGCTGCTGGATGCTGCCTGGTGAAGGGCCCTGGGCATGCTCAGACCTGGAGGTTTTCCCCTTCCCCAGTGGCAGCTCTTCACAGTGCTCACTTGGATGGGGTAACTGTGCCTGCTGGAGTGGCAAGTGTTGGGGCCACCTCCAGATGGGCCTGACCTTTGCCAT
This sequence comes from Excalfactoria chinensis, assembly GCF_039878825.1. Taxonomy (NCBI): domain Eukaryota; kingdom Metazoa; phylum Chordata; class Aves; order Galliformes; family Phasianidae; genus Excalfactoria; species Excalfactoria chinensis. The sequence continues at coordinate 30,464,319 of NC_092831.1, forward strand.
GTCTGTCCTGAGCACAGCCAGGAGGAGCAGGACGAAGGGATGGCTGCTTCTGGCTATGCTGCCTGCTTCCAGCGTTGTTCTAGCACCTGCCATCAGTGTGCAGGATCTGGTGCTCAATGGAGTTCAGGCACTAGTTTTGAAAACCTGCACATCCAGAGAACCTTTTATCACAGTATTTTGAGTGTCCTTCTCAGAGCCTGAGCTGTGTCATATTCCTGAGCACCTCGTATGTGCCTTACTGAGGCAGGAGGCAGGCTGGTTGGCCATGCTGTGCTGCTGTGCCTGCACCAGCTCACACTGCTTGGCTGGGTTGGGTTCCTCAGCATGGTGGCCAGCAGTAGGACTGGGGCTGTGCGGCCTGTTGTGCTGTCACAGAGGTCCTGGGCGAGGTGCTCTCAAGCATCACAGGAAATTGAAGTCCAGATTGAGTGACCTTTTCAGTAAAAAGCTCATGGAATTAATCCAGCTCTGAACTGAATTAATATTTTCTGAAGGATTTGTTGTGCCCCTGGGGGCAGCTGCCAAGCTCAGCCTCCGGCTGCCCAGCCCTGTCAGTACAGCAGTAAGGCTGGGTGACAGGGCTGTTGTGTTGGATGGAGCCCACACACAATGTGCTGCCCTGGTTCCTTGAAGCCCCTGTGTGCTCTGGTGTGCTTCAGTGCTGAGCCGTGCCGTGTCCTCAAAGCTTTCAGCATGAGGTTGCTCTAGTGGGCTGCCCAGGTTTCTTGTCTGAGGCATGTCTCACTTGCATCGTGCTCTGAGAATATTACTTTTTCCCTTTCAGGCCCCCATCTTTATCTGAAGTTTCTAGCAGTTGTGTAGCTTCCTGCCTCACATCGCTTCCTTCCTTTAGCTTCACCTTGCTTCAAACCCAACAGCTGTGGTTTTCCCCTTGTGCTGCTCGCATGCACAAGGAGTGCAAAGCTGGTGGTTCAAGTGACCTTGGGGGTCGTTTGGCCAACCCTGCCTGAAGCAGCCAGCGCCAGGCAGAATGGTGAAAACACACCGTTGTTTCTTGCAGAAACCTGTGGCAGATCTGTTTCAGGGCACTGATGTGTTCATTCTTTACTCCCCTGTGAGGCTGGTGCAGGACCAGCTTTCTGCTCTGCCTCTGGGCACTTGGGGTTGTTAGCAGCAGAACTTCATAGGCTCGATTCAGAAGGCTTTCTGGAAAACACAGTGCAATGGTGCCTAGAACTGCCAGTGACTCTTTATGAAGCAGACTGATGTGGTGGGCTTAAAATAATCTATCTCGTTGTTTTTGTCTTCTGTTAAAACAGAGGATGTGTTACAGTATGTACGTGAGAAGGGTTTGGTAACTGGATGATAACATTTCTTACTGGGGCACTGCTGAGAAAAGCACGATCTGCCTGAGACTTCACTGGTGTCATTGAAAAGAGCCTGCCTTGGTCTGCCAACAAACCTCACTGCTCTGCCAGCAATTCATTGTGAGAGAATTGCTTGCAGTTGTTTGTTTTACAGAGAGGCTCTTTTCAGACAGATGCAAGCAACATCTGTAATGTAAAGCAGAACAGTGACCACCTCTGCTCTTCTGCTTGCAGGGATATCTCTTAACATTTGGGGTCTGCTCTAAAACTCTTACTTTCTCAGAGCAGCTTGTCCTGGGAGATGTTTATGGTTTGTGGAGTGTGCCAAGTGATACCCTCCATCACTCAGCTCTCAATATGAATAGGCAGTCCAAGAGTATAACACGGTTTGTCCATTGAGCAAGGGTCTATTTTTTTTTAGCACAATAGAACATGAATGCACATTTTATGTTTCTTTTCCTATCCTTACGACGTCAACCTTGGAAAGATGTGCACAGAAGCGCTGGTAGTGAGGCAAGCTGGAATGAGTCTGAGAGTTTTCATGCTGTCCTGCGGAGTGTGGCCAGGGAAGGGAATAAAATCAGCGGCTTGAGAAGCATTGGAGCAGTTGGACGCACTGGCCGTTCTTGGGTTTTCCGCTTGTTTTTCCTTTGAAGAAAGAAGCAAAATAAACTGGGCTTCATCTCTCTTTGTAGGTGAAGTCAGTGATAAATCTGCTGTTTGCTGCCTACACGGGGGATGTGTCTGCACTCCGGAGGTAAAGATCTGCGTGGGGCTGAGAACGGGAGAGCTGCCGGTTTGGGGACTGCCCTTGTTTGCTTGTAAATGCACGCTGTGTTGGTGTTGGGGACATCGAGGCTGTGCTGGAGATGGAATGTGTTCTATATACGTTCTTCTAATCATTCCATTTTGCCTGTCTTCTTGTTTGGCTGAACACACTTGAAATGAAATTTTTGAGACATTATACTTATGTGCAGAAGGAGAAGTATGAAGATGAACAGACTGTTACACCCCCTCCCAAAGATGCTTTACTTTTTTTTCTTTATAGCAACTAAGGGCTTGGCTTTCTTCCTAATCTCTATCTTATTTTTGAAGCCGAGGCAGTAAGGGCCCCTTTCCTTACCACTTGTTGCCATATATATCCTCTTGCAACAGATGGGTCATGGTTCTAGCAGAGAGGTATTGTTCCCGTCTGGTTTTGTAACTCATTTTAATTATATGAGGCTATTCTTGAAATTCAATTCCTTTTTTAGATTTGCTCTGTCGGGGATGGATATGGAGCAGAGAGACTATGACTCACGGACAGCATTGCACGTAGCAGCTGCAGAAGGTAATGTGTCGCTGTGTATAATTTGCTTTATGGTATTTTACGTCTCTGTAGATGCATGTAAACATGTACACGCTCCCAATTCTGTCTTACAGGACACGTGGATGTCGTGAAGTTCCTCCTGGAAGCCTGCAAAGTGAATCCCTTCCCCAAAGACAGGTGTGTGGTTTTAGTGCTGGTCTCCACTGGGTGGAGGTGAGGCTGCCGTGCATGGAGATGAGCCAGGCAGAAGGAACAGTCCTGCGGGTACTTCTCTGATGCTCAGAGCAAACGGCATTGAGGGGTGGGGAAACAGTTAAAAACAGTTACTTAACATGATGTGCTCAGCTTACCTAGTATTTCCCTATTTAGTGAGTTTAGAACGTTTCCTGTGCTTAACTGTTACTGTATTTCGTACAGAATGGGAGCTGTGGTGCTTTCAGCCCTGTGCTTGCACACTGATCTTAGACACACTGTCTTCTTCCCTGTAGATGGAATAACACTCCAATGGATGAAGCTTTACATTTTGGACACCACGATGTGTTTAAAATTCTCCAAGAGTATCAGGTCCAATACACGCCGTCAGAGGATTCCAATAATGGCAAGGAGAACCGAACGGTTCATAAAAACCTGGATGGCTTACTATAATCATTCTCAGCTAGATCCTAAGAATCCAATCAGTTACCTATTTAATTGTGGTATACTTAAGTAACGAAGAGCGTGTGTGTTTCTATCTGATAGTGGTATATATTTTACAGAAGTCTCTGTTACTTCAGTGTTATGTTACAGGAGTTTCTATACGCACAGGACAAATCCAATCTCTCTCTCTCTCTCTCAAAAAGACAAGACAAAACCAACTAAGAATCTCCCTCCATAATGTGAGCAATATTACCTCATGCTGCATATAATTGATGTATACAAATATTGAGCTGTTGTTGGCTTTACTGTGCACTGTTTAATTTATTTTTGTGTTCGATGTGGACTCTGGTCTGTGGTCAGGAGTTTCTTTTTTGCTGAGGTTTTTTGTTCCTACAGTCCTCTGTTTCCAGTATGGCCGAGATGAGCCCGAGTACTGTCAGGTGGGAGCGGCAGTGAGGTTTTGAAAGCTTAGAATGCTGGTGTAGATGTAGGCTGGGTGTGTTACGTAAGGATCTGCACTCACTTCTTAGGAAATAAGTATATGAAATTCCACACGAGCTTGTTTACATACTATAAATCTCAAAGGAGTATTTAGGTGACAGTTGTCAATGGTCTTAGGCTCGTTCTTAGAGGTAGTCTCATTACGGCATCTGTTTTAAGGTTTGTTTGACCAAATGGCATAGAGGAGGGGAAGTGTGACTTGCAGTGTTTAGGATTTTTTGTTGTGTTGTTTTAGCATTTCTTTTGGTTCCCCTCGTCTTTCCTCCCTCCTCACTCCACGTTCAGCTGCTAACGTCCTTCCCCGTAGCTGGGGGAAGCGGGTGCTTCCACTCTATGCAGTCGTGTTCCTTGCAGGTATATTTGCACTTGGGTGAGCCTTGACGAGCTGCAAGACCCTGCTTTGGGCTGATGTCTTGTTCTTGGCGGTTGCATCAGGAACCAGGGAGGTGAATGCAGGCATGTGAAAGGCAAAACGCTAAACCAAATACTACATGTGAATCTGACTACGTTTAGGACTATATGAGGAACACAGATGGAGTGAAACAGCTTTAAGGAGCATAGAGCCAATCAAAGCATGAACAGAGCAGGAGATAAGCCAGATTTTGGGAACGTTCTCGCACTGCCATCCATCAAGGATTGGGATGTCAGTGGAGTTACGCTGGTGTAGGGTTGGAGTTGAGCGACCGGAGCGCAATTAGGCGATGTCTTTGAGCTGTGGCGTTTGTCTTACTGCTGAAGCAGCTTGGCACATGCTCTGACACGGGAAATGTAGATGCAGGTATTTTGTTGTTTGCAGAACTGTGATGTTAGGACAGTTCCCTATCCCACGTGCAATTGTTTTTACCAATGCTGTGCTGTGGTTTAGAGACCACAGATGATCAGGGATTCAAAGTTAAGAGTCTGACTTTCACAAGACCCTGCAGTTGTTGGACACAGGTGGATTTTGAAGTAGAATCGGTGTGGCACATAGAAATGACATTTACGAATAGCACAAATAGCAGGCTTTATGCTGGCACAAAACACAAAGCATTAGTAGATTGTGAAGTTGAAATTCAGTGTGTGAGCACCAAAATCCTCCTCAGTTGATGCGTAGATTCTTTCTAGAGTGGGCCAAGCACTTTATAAAGATGATCTGAACCACATTACCTTTCTTTTGCAAATGAGGTAACAGAGGCATTGAGAGAAGTGTATTCTCCAGAATGACCCAGAAGGTCAGAACAGCTGAGAATAAATCCTCTTGGCATCCTGTACAGTCCTCTACTCGATATGCCATACTGCCTCCCGTGGGGGGGGAAAATCAAATGGAAAAGTGCTTGATACTCATCACAAGCGGTGGCTGTCCTCATGCTGATCAAGTCTTGGATGAATCGGAATGTCTAAAGCCCTGAAATCACCTTCCTGCACTGGCTGGCATGGTTTTGCATGGTTATCAAACACTTTTTCACAAGGATCTTACTGCTTTGAGCTGCAGTGCTTCTTGTTCTTTTCTTTGTGAAGATCAGCTATTTTTCTGAAGGCTTTCAAACATCTTCTAACCCGTTCTCTTCACGTCTTGTGTCACAGCCACCTTTGCTTTAGTTGAGAACTGAAATGACCTTTGGCTCTTTATTGAGACACATCGGTCACTGATAGCACAAGGTCTCTGCTTCGCTGCACCCTACACTCAATTCCAACTCGTTTTCTCTGGCAACAGATCTATTAGGTCTACTGTAGAGGTCTTTCACATGGGCTCTAGTGTCCTGTATCTCAATGGTAATCTGCCTTCTTCCATTTTCCTATGTAAACATATCCTTTAGCTGCTCAGAAAAATACCTGATTTCACTTTATTTAACTGAATCTTGCTTTGCTCAAACAGGCATTTTTAAAAGTTAGGCTTATGATGTAGTACCCGTATTTACAAACCTCCCCAAAGTGGCATTTTAACTGAGTTAACATAACAAAAATTACGGCTGTCCCTAAACTTAACGCTTTCTAGATCCTACAGAGTGCTTTTAGCCAGTCTTAGCTTCAAGTGCATTTCTGCTGGATAGTCTTAATATTTTCTCATTGTGAGAAGATGCGTTATTTTGTGACGTCCAATTAAGCAATGCAGCTATTTAGGCCTGGCGTTATTTATTAATATATGCAGTATATTGGTTTGGCTGTTCATCATCCTCTATGACACTGACACGTAGATTTTAACGTGAATTGCTTTTGGTTATCTTATCAAATGCTGACTTCCTTACGCTCCAAAGAAGATTCCGTCACACCTTTGTTTCGTCCCATTTCTTCTGTATCACAAACTGAAATTAAGCTAACTTAATGCTTTGTACTCAGAAATATCGTGATAGTCTTAGCATTAATTAGCAGACCTTTGTGAACAAAATGTATCGTACCGGATTTATTTTTTGCTTCAGAGCTGGACTATCAGTGACTGTACTTATTGGCAGTGTACTTCTGGACATTGTAACTGACTGGGCTGATCTTGACTTCTAGATTCTGTCTTGTGGGGAACAGACAGTGATGAATGTATTTCTAGCAGTTTCCCATGAATGAATCTAAACTTGAGCTGTACTGGTTCTGAAAATGAAAGCTATTTATTTTAAGAAATAAAATCCAGATAGCGTTGCTTTTTACAGCGTATTAAATGGAAATACCAAGAAGCTGCTGCTGGTGGTGGGTTTTTATTGGTTTTCTGTGTAACCTCAGTGACATGTGAGTCTCCTATCTAAAAAAACCCCATCTGCTCACTTGTGTTGTGCAACCAAATGAGTTGATGAAGTCTACTCCTGTAGGGCTTTGTCATTTCACTTGTTGCGTTCTGTTAATGTCTGGAATTCTTTTGTGTATTGCCCATAGTGCCTCAACAGCTCTGTGTGCTTCTCTTGCCTGCTCTTCCAACCCTTATCTCAGCAGTTTCTTTCCTATTAGTTGTCTTCAGAGTGTGTGAAGTGTAAAAGCCTGAGCCAAAGGAAGGTATCACCTGATGGCTGTAGTGCACAGTGATGCACCAGTGGGCCAGCTTGATGTCACACAAAGGTTATGTCTTGGCTCATTACTCTAGTGCTTAACTCCAATTAGAAATCCAAGTAGACTCTCCTGAAGTTTGTTTAAAGGAAAAAAAAAGAGCAGCCTTGTTCTGAAAACTCTAACGCAGACAGACCTGTAGCTGTGCATTGGGTTAAAAGCATCTACGTTGCCTTAAGCACCAGAACTGTATCTACTGTGTGTACAGTTACAGATGCATCATATTCATAAAAGAAAGAGACACGACACACAAAGGACAAGCATCAGTAAATATCTTCATTTATTTAATACAGCACAACAACAGTCCCTGGGTGAGGAGTGGAAACAACAGGGAGGAATGCTCACAGGACTGCAGGCCACGTAGAGACAAAGCTGATGTATGGCTGCTGCTTGCAATCTCGTAAGAAAGCCTCATTGGGGTTTAAAAGTAATGAAAACAAGCTTGCATGTATAACGTGGGTGTGAGGTGTGGGTTAAGAAAGACACGTCTGGTTTTGTTTCACTAAAGAAGTTTAGCACTTAGTTATGCATGGCAATACGTGGTCACTGGTGTTGTGATTCACTCTTAAACCTCAGCAATCTTTGGCACAAAGACATAAGAAAGTGTAGGAACATCTTATAAGTACACACTTTGCTAGGTCCTTCACATTTTGCTTCCCTCAAGCTTTTCCAGGGGTCACATAGGTCTTCTTGGGCAGAACCCCAAATTGAACTGGATATTTATTTATGTAAGAATCAGTGAATTGATTTGGCATAGCTGAATGGCAGCAAAGTAGCACTGCAGTGCTGGTCTCCCATGCAGTGGCAGTGGACGGCAGCAGGCTCAGGAGCTGCAGTAGCAACTCTGCTTAACCCTACGGGATCCAGCATCAGCAGTCTAGAGCCCTTCTGATCACCTATGTGCTAATTAGCATCCTGGACTAATGTATGTTCTTAGAGATCCACTGTTTAAGACAACCTCACCTCTTACCAGTGACTTGATAATTAATTGTCCTAAGAAGTGCTCCTTCCTACCAAAGAAGCCATTACCATGAAAACAAGCAGAAATGAAATACAGATTATGGTTTTTGGCTGATGTTGTCCCGCAGAGCAGCATGCCATGCCTGTATGAAAGAAAGCTGGAGCCAACTGCAGCAGCACATGGACTTGCTGTGGCGCGTACCTGCAGTGCTCATCTGCTCCTTCATTTGCGATGCAGAAGGAAACTCAAAGTTCTTCAGAAGCAATTGCTCAGCAGGTGAAGGCTTCCTGAACAGAACCTCTGCAAAAGAACGAGCTTTCCTCTGAAGCCTTCTGTATACAGCCAACTACTTGAGATGTTCAACTAACAGACTTAAGTGCATATTTCTCTCCTCTCTCTTCCTGTGGATCCCCTTGTTCTTCCTGCACTCTGGTACAGCATCTCGTCAATAACAAATTGTTTAATGCAACATGAATTAAACAGGTGCACGTACAGGGGCTATTCAAATAGTGCTTATATTCCCCCCCTTGCCCCCCCGGTTACAAATGGCTACTGGACTTTCAGGTTGAGAAACTGATGTGCTTTGAATTACGCATAGCCTTCACAAAGAATTGAAGCCCAGCCGGAGAGCAGGATGCAGAAGCTGATCGGCTGCGTTAGCGGTGCAGTAAGAAGCTCTACTTTTACGCCGTGTATGCTGAACACATCTGCAATAAGGAAAGCACAGGTCAACTAAGCAAGCAGAGTAAAGCCCCAATGCTCTGCTTTGTTTGCTAACAGCACAGCAATATAAAGTCCTCCCCAGGTATACCGAGATGTGAACCTGGCCTTCTCCAGCACTTCTCCCTTCCCCAAACACTACGCCAAAGATTACAACTTTATTCCTTCCACCTTTTCTGTTTCCCCATAAGGAGGAGGAGGAACATAGCAGATGCTGTGCAGAAAAGTGGAAAGACCAACCCATAGCAATCCAATGCGGATTCCCAGCTTCTCTTATATCTCTGAAGTTGAATGTTTTGAAGTGTTACCCTGTATGAAGTGCCTGGTGTACATTTGAGTGGGGAAAAGGGGGTGGGGTGGAAATGAGAGATGGAAATTGAGTTCAATCCTCCTGCAAGCAGGTGCTTTGTGATACTTACCACTGTGTCAATCTCTGCTGGGTCCACCATCCGAGACACCTCATCAAACTCTTCAGGAGACATGGGCAGAAGATTCTCTGGAGATTGGAGCCTGGACGGGTGGCTAATAGAAGGAGAGAAAAAACACCACTAAAGAAGTGAGGCACAGCTGAGCTACCATCTCTGCCTCTGAGCACAGATGTTCCATTAGCTGCAGGGGAGCTGTTAGGTCAGGGTTTGAAGTGGTGATGGAGCATCTGGTGAAGGGCTGAGTCTGGCCCAGGGAGCACAGCTTGTTTGCACCTGTGCTCCCAACTGACCAGAAGGGGTGGGCTGAGAGTGGAGCCCCATGGCTCATATAAAAGGCAGCCACTGAAAGAAGAACATCTTTTGGACCTGGCCTGCTTCGTGTGGGAGTACTGCATTGCCAGAGAGGCTCTTCATCAGCTGGGTGAGTCTGAATCTCTTGTCTATATATAACCTTTGGCTTGCCTGTGAATGTTTCACCTTGGGTGTTTTTGTTTTGTGTTTTGTTTTTAATGTTTGTTTACTTAAAAATATTGTTTCATCTTTCATAGTACAAAAACATGGGAAGATCACATCCTCAAAGAGGAAAGACTTGTTAGCAGTACCTACAACTTGAATGTTATGAACACAGATAAAACCACAGCTGAAAAAGTCATGCTTGGTTCCTAAACTCCAGCATTTATGTGAGCACTTACACTTCAGATACGGAGATTAACTCGGTCCTGATGTAGCCATTTCCCTTGGGAGCATCTGTATCCATAGGCTCTGGGGCTTCAAGAAAAGAGGAGGAAAAAAATAAACGGCTTGTTTTTCTTACTAGCGAGTTAACCTCATGCTGCTATCTTTGTTGTATCAAATACAGCTTGGGGACCAAACAATACGCAGGTCTCTCTTGTGCATTTTGTGGCAGTAAGGTTAGTTCCTTTCTAGGTCAGTTTTTGCTTTTCCACTATTGAAACAGCCTCTCCTAAAGTTTTGTGTAGTTGTATCAATATATCCCATCTGGTCCCAGTATCAGTGCGGTGTAATAGTAAAAGGTGACCATTATGGATCCAGCTGTTTGGGAGAAATTACTCTTCTGAGATATATCACAGGCAAACATAAAACTGCTTTAGAAGCCACAGATAATTAAGCTCTCTGTTCCTGAGCTCATTAGTGGTGTTCTTCTCTAGCAACCTTCTTTTAACCTACTGAAATGCAGCTGCTGGTTCTCAGCTCTCAGCTGAGCATCACTCCATTGTGGGTCAGGCTGCCAAGATCTTTAGTTCCACTGCTGCCTTTTCTTTTTGTGCTATGGAAATGATCCAGTGCCCAAGTATCTCAAGAATGAACGCTCAACATGAGCCACTAATAGCACTTACCCTCCTTAGGCCTGGAGTAATACTTGCCAAAGGCGTTGTCTTTGGGAATATCAGGGTACAGAAATCTCAGTGGATTTTCAGGAATGTTTTCAGCCGCCATCACTTTGTAGTTACGAATGATATCAGGGAAAGTAACAGCAGAGAGCTCCTTCTTGGTGTAGGGTTCTACTGAGTGGAACTGGGGCTCTACAGATTAGATAATACATAACAATTAGAGTTAATTTGTGAGGTCTGTACTTTTCGACTTCATAGAAAAGCTGCAGATACTCCAAAAAGGGCAGAAGTCAGGTGAGCAAAAGGCTTTATGCTGTGCTACCTCGGCAACCTTCTGTCAGATGATGACATTGAAACCTCACTGCTTGTTCGGAAGTTTGATCCTAGAATGCCACAGAGGAGCTCTTATGGGGGGAAAAAAGACATGTGAAGTGTTCCTGAAAGCTCCAAATCCTGTCACCTATCCTTGCTCAGTTTTTGGATGACTTGGGTGCGAGGACAGCAAAGGGAAAGAATGAAGAGCTGATTCAAGCACATTCAGTGCTTTCCCTCTTCCAGCTGTAAGCAGCCTTGGGCTCATCCAAGTAAAACATCAACACCCAGGCAGGTAAGAGTTGTTTTAAGCAGTATGATGAGTGAGAGGCCTGATAGGACTAAGGAAGGTTGAATCATTTTTGCAGCTTCAGGGTTCCCAGGCTTCACTAAAAGAGGGTGAGAGAAAAGTAGTATAGCTAACTAAGGTGTCAAGTAGTTCATCTGTCCATTCCTGGAAAGCAGAGGAAGGAGAATTGTGAAGAAAATGACCTAAATGAATGTGCAGTTTGCTTGGGAAGAACGTGAGAATAAAGGAACAGATGGGATGGAGAATGAGTTGCAGAAAGGCGTAATGCATGCACAATGAAGTAGAGGCAGAGAGCAATAGTACAGAGGACCGAATGCAGCTGTAGCAAACAGTTCCTGGAAGAGGAATCTTCCTGCAAGGCTTATCAGCACTACCAAACAAGGTGTGGATCTTTCTGTGGCCTGCTGCTTGGGCAGGGTGCAGTCGCTAGGGTGGTGTGTTGTGTTGTCTCATAGAGTGAAATGCAGGAAGACTCGGAGCTCTGATCTAAGTGTACACTTGTAAGGCAGAGGTGTTCCCCGTTACCAACTTACCATTCTGAGATCCTTCTACCCAGGTAAAGGTGATGGCTCCCTCTCTACTGCTTTCACTGAATCTCAGTAAAAACGTTCCTGGTTTCTGATCCTTCAATAAGGCACGTTCTTTGTCTTTACTGATGAAACCCATGATACAGCTGTACATTGGAGGGCGGAGAAAAGAAAGGTTAACATTTCAGTATAAAATCTCCATATATACCAGTATAGCATAAGCTGTATTGGTCTAGCTAGGGAAATTAAAAAGCTTTTTTGCACTTAAAAGAGCTGAAGTATTTATTAAAGCCCCTTAGAAAGCTTTGTTCCGTGTGCAGCTGGAACCGGGCGGTTCTAAGTTCAAACCTGCCCTTGAATGCTGTGAGAGCAATTCTGCTGTATGTCCTGCAGACCTGTGGGATCCCCTATGGGGAGTGAGCAGTTAATAGGATTTCCAGGTAGGGATAAATACAAACAGACCACTAAAAATGCATGGTTGTAAACGTGACCAAACCTGTTTTTGGCAGCAGTTACTTCTGAAATCAGTAATACTAGAACACAAGGCTTGATAAAGCAGTATAAAAAGGCCAATGGAACTGATTTTCAGTTTCACTATTAGTTTTCTATTATTCAAGACCAGCTCCTTGACTCTTATGGTAGGTGAAGTTTGCTGGCTGGCAGCTGCCACCTACCGGAGGCTCACCAGTATTGTCTGTGGAAGCCTGTTCTTTTTTAACATGGGTTATCACTATATGAATTATACGTTGCTGTACTTGGGCTTTCCCTGACAAACACAAAAGAGGCTCCGTTGTGTAGGAACAATCTGCTTATAGCAGAAGCAGGGGTCAAAAATTGAATCAGAGTCCTCCTCTGCAACTCGCTCATCTGATGTTTTTGCTTTAAGTTGTTGTCCCAGTGAAATCTTCCTCGCTGTTATAATTTGTTTGCTGCAGCATTTTCTGCTTACAGGATCCACTTGATTCTATTCCAAGTATCAGCACAAACAGCCTCGCAACTTCACAACGCTACCACAAAGCGAGAGGTTTGAGGCTTGATATTTGCTAATTGAATTCAGGTCTTACCCGTCATTCCAGAGGCACAGGAGGTGTTTCTTAATAAGTTCCAGGATTCCCTCTATCCACAGCCAAAAAGGGAAATTTTTATCATTGATGTTTTCCTGAAAGTCAGAGATGGGGAAGCATGAGTGTTAGCTGGAGAGGAAGCAAGCTCTTTGGTTCATTGCCATCATCTTCTTGGATGGGCAGGAAAGAGAAACCATCTTAGTTTCTTAACTGAGTTCATACCTTGCAGAATCTTGTCCAAGGAATAAGGCCATCCTGAGATCCTCCACTTGTTGGCCCTGAGCAGAATAGATGCACTTGGGTTAAGATCCATACATTACCGAAAGGAAATGACTTACAGCAGCAAATCCCTAGTACTAACTTAAGGCTCTGAGGTGGTGGACTAAGAAGGAAAATAAAAGGAAGGCTACTGTATTTTATAGGCTAGCACAGGGGGCACTTGTTAAGTTCCCATCTGAAGTTGACTGCATGAGACTGCATTTAAGCAGGCCGCAGATTGTAACACAAGCTTAGTCTAATGGGGGCACATGTTAAGTTGAAGCTACTAGAGATATAAGTGATAATAAAAAAAATAAGTCTTGTTTAGTGTTTTTCAAAAGGCAGAAGCGGCCCTAATTATAGAGCTGCCCTGTTGTACAAAACTCCAAGGCTTGGAATACAGATTTCTCATCACCCGACCTTCTTTTGCAAGCTCTGCATTGAAACCAGCAAAGCGCTGCATTGCTACAGTGCGGTTATTGTGTAAGGGGAAAAGGAGCGAGAGGATGCCAAAACTTAAAATAGATTGTAGAAAACACGTAGGATTTGCTTTACTTCAAACAGGCCAGCTGCTCGCTCAGTTGAACCAAAAAGCCTAGCGATAGAAGCAAGCCTTACCAAGTAGTTTCTCTCCCAGCATGCTCAGTTGATCTGTGTTAAGTCCTCTTTTCGTCACGGAAGAAAACTGCCAGCTCAGCACTTCTGAGAGTTTAGACCACTTTGCACAAGGTGGGTTTAGAAAGAAGGACAAATGCTAGAATAGAATGGAAAAGTGCAGTGAACGGTCAGTAAACACAAATTCAAGCTGTAACTCCAGCTTGAATGCTCAAAAGCTCCATTTCTGATAGAGTTTCAGGAGCTTTGCAGACCGCTTCTATGTGCAAGCAGGGGAGAAGTGTTTTTGTTTTGCCTTTACCTTGGGATCAGTAGACAGCATGTTGAACCATAAGATAGAAGCCCATCCGCTTGGAAGCTGGCTCACGTTAGAGATGACAATGATGGGAAGCGATGTGGTCTGAGAAAGGATACATAAGAAACAGGTCAGAGTGTTCTGTATCCCTGCTGCAGCCCTTCTCTAGATGACTCACAAACCCGTTTCCATTCTAACTCCCTGCTTGTGTTGCCTTGTCTCTTTCATTGAAAACGTACGTGCAAGGGAGAGAAATTCAGTGTGATAAACGAGGAAGAGTTGGGTGGCTTTGTGAAATAGAGGCGTGACATAGAGGAAGTTAATTCCATTTCCTTCATTCAAGTCTTACCTCTAGGTCTATTACTAAGCCAGGCTGGCACAGCTGCGTCTCGAAGCTCAGAGAGTGAAGTTCTTCTGTTACAATAAGAGGACCCTTTGAAGATGAAGGGGAAAAGAAAAATCAAGATGTTAGGGTTTTCTGTAGGGGAATTTGCTCTTTCCCAAGCTTACTAGCTCTGAGATGCTCCTTGTTTGGAATTCAGAAATGCTTTACAGGCCCCAGCCAAGCGATAATGCTGATTTCCTTGAACTTTGTGTTAGGATGGGTGCTTGCTCAGCATCTCTGTTTTGGCTGCTACCCAGAAGCCACAGAAAACATCTGCAATTACTGGGAAGCCCTGTTCAAGTTAGTGTCAATGAGGGAGAGTTCAGAAGGACATCGCTGTGGCAGTAGCTCTTATATACAAGTATCTCCCACACAGATCATTTACCAGCAGGGTTGAACTGTACTGGTCGTGAGCCTCCCCTGTGTTTTTTCATGGGGCTGAATGGAGCGCTGTCTTAGAAGATCTGAATGTCTTTTTGGCTTTGTGTTAAAGCTTTGAGAACGAGGTTACTGCTGCATACCTCATTTGTTCTGTTTCCTGCGTTCTTCTGTTCTTTCAGTTGCTGCAAAAAGAAAACAATAACATAAATCTATCACACATTAATTTTAGCTAGTAGCATATGTTTATGAGCTGTAGTTCCTTAACTATATGGAAACTTGCTGCCCTAGTGCCTGGTCCTACTTGGTTCCAGTCTTTTAATAAGTACTGATCTGTGAAAATATCACCTGCACCGTAAGGTTGCAATGTCTTCATATAAGAGACTTGATAGGCACAGAAGCAGAATGAAATCAGGAAGGACCAGATGAAATATTGATATATTAAACTAAGCCTCAGAATTTGTTGTCCAGTTGAGGAAACTGGTAGCGTTCTTTCTGGATAACCAAGAGACTTCCACATTAACTGGTTCAGGACTTAGTTTTTTTTTCCTTTCCTACTGCAATGACAGAACCCATCTAATTCACTTGTCTTGCTCTGCACATGCAGTGTTGTATAGCCTAAAGACACTGAATTTCTTGTTGAAATGGTTGTAACTTTCCTAGACTGTTTTCTTCTTCCATTCTCAAAGCTATTCTGACTACTCCATCCTCTCCTGTCTCTGGGTCCTCCTCGGAAAAAGCGAAAATAGTAAGCCTAGGCTTCTTCTTTTCCTCCAACCAATTCCTTACGCATAAATCATATGGCAGCAAAGACTTTTTTGCCTTTCTGGCCCTATTTCAAAGACAAAAGCAATCCCGTTTCAATTGAAACAGGCCAAAGACCTCGAGAAGGGAAGATAATATTAATGAACGGTTCCTCTTTTACCGAAGTAAACAGTGATTTCAATAAAAAGCAACTGTCAGCTTCCTACCGCACCCTCTGCCCGCACAATTAAATGCGTCAATAAAAGAAAAAGCCTCCTACCAAATGCCTGAATTCTGCTGCTAAACTTCCATTAGTCGACTCTTCCATGTTCATTACTTTTGTGTTCGTTCCCAGAATGTTAAATTTCCTGAATCTACGCAAAGAGAGAAAACAATCAGGGGCCTGAAATCATTATAAGAACCCAACTTCATTATACCTGTGAAGCTACTCACCCTTTGACTGAGTTCTTCTCGTTGACGTCTCTGTCAAAAAAAGAAAAATGGAAAACATTCTAAAGGTTCTGCTATGGAAAATCTGGTTGTTTGAACAGTTAACTGAGAGCTGCTAAAATGCTTGTGTGAAACGTCTCGTGGAAGAGAAGCAATTGGTCTGAGCAGTCAAAACAAACGCTGCCTCACGCAACGAAAGGAATGCAACTTACTTATCAAACAGGACTTTCACTTTCAGGTTGTAGTTCAGTTCCTGCAATTTCACCAGCAGTCTGGAAGGGGAAAAGAAAACAAGGAATGACTACCATTGCAAAAGATGGCAGCACTAGAGAGGCAGAGCTTAACATAGATATATTTAAGCTGCAGTGCTCAAAATCATGTCTTGTCCCCAAGCTTGCTCTGTATAAGCTAATGAAGATGAAGTGACAGGATAAATCGGCAGCGTCTGTACAACCGATCCCAGCTCTTGATGTAGAGATAAAAATCGATTGGCAGTGAGTTATTTTGCAAGATCAAATGGCCTTGCATCTTTCTGACCTGCTACTGTCTGCTTGTGTTTCTCAGATAGTCAATCATCACCACACCTGGTCAAGGGTAAAGACTGTAAGTTAAATGTGTTACAAGACATACTGCTGCCACCTCACGCTTTCCTTGACCCCCTGAGCTCAGCACTTGGGCTGCCTGTAAGGTGTGCCATCCTCCAGGCTGTAGGAAACCAATCCAACCAAAGGCTTCACACAGAAGAAGGAGAAGCCCAAAACATACCTCAGCTTCACGGTAAACTGTACTCCTGTCTTCAGGACTAATGGCCTCTGTGGATGTGTTGGCATGCAAGGCTGCCTCTCTACCACAAAGGAGCTGTGGAAAGATCGGATTAATGCTTTGATTTGTTAATGCACTCTTTAAGGAATGTGAAGTTACACACAGAAAGAACCTGAAAAGAATGGGGATTTACTAGTAGTACTGCATGCTTTACCTATTCATTCATTTTTTGTCTCAACAGGTCTGTGCGTGGCCTTCTTTGCGTGCTTCAATGGGGCTGGGGATGTTTACAGACTTCATAAGGTAGCTGTTTTCCTAAATACATCAACTGTTTGTGGAGGACAGAGTGCCATCTCAAAATCCCCCAAAGTCAAATGCTGTGTAAATACTGAGGTAACCTGCGTTATCCAAGTGAGGAGTTCTGCTTCGCTTGCACTCCTCAGCTTGTGTTACAGCACTGTAATGCGCACCCCAAGAGCTAGATGAACTAGACTGGGGAATCAGCAAGGGCTAGCTAACCCCACAGAGCAAACTCCTGAGGCTAAGCTAATATAACACACCCCAAACTGTTCCTCTCTCAGGTGCTGTTTGTGCAGCACAGTGCTGTATAGGCAGGTATACTACTGTATTAGCAAGTCTTGGGCATCTTAGCAAGTTGAGACATTTTCTTCTGCTTAACTGCACATAAGAAATCTGGGCTAATACAGTCCTTTCTTCCAGAGCCAAAAGGAGGGACAATCTAGTGTGTATTTATCTTGGACATAGCTTGGTGTGGGTGGTTTCCTGCATCTGTTTACTTGAGCTAGTTTGCAAGGTTGAAGTTGAAAGCAAGAAATGGATTGATGGAGCAGGAGTTTGATTCTGTAATCGATATATGTTGTAGCAAAGCCCCCTGCTGACTTGAATGATGGCAGACCACAGATCCCTTCCCATGAGCCTAAACCTCTGGAAAACCCAAAAAAGGAGGGAATCTTCACAACAGTTGTTTAATGTTTGTGACAAGCTCAGGACAACGTCAGAGAATGCAAGTTAGCGCGCAAGAAATGCAAACAGAAAGGAAGACTCCAGATCCACTCATTCAGACAATCACAAGGAAGCTTTTCTAGCCTGTTACCTCTGGATAAGCTGTTTGAAAAGACTGTGCGTTCGGTCCTGCAAAACTTGTTTGTTTTTTGTGATAGGGTCAGGGTCATAATTAAGCTTCTGCTCCAGTTCCTCAAGCTTTTTGAGCTGCTGACGGACTTGCTGCAGGCTTTCAGCAATGATGGTGAACCTACAATGACACAGTCCTGTTATTTCCAGCAAGTTTTCCGTGTAATGATGCTGAGACAGCAGCAACGTAACTGTCCCTAAGGTCTGTATTTATATGGGTAGCATTTCTTGCTCATTGGAGATGTGATAGTAAAATCAATGCCCTTTAGTTAAGCATTGACAGAATGAAAACATACAGTCGGCGCACGTGGCATATCTGACAGGTCTGGTGATCTGTCATACTTTGAGTGCCTGGCCAACACAGTCTTTGACTGGAGACTTACCAGTTCTGTAGCTGGTCAAGACAGGCGTTGGGCGGGCCACCAATGCATGCAGTCTGTTGCCTATGTTTCCACTCCACCAGCTCCTCGTTAATAAGAGCGCTCTGTGTGTGCTCCATGTTGTTCAACAGCTGTATAATCTTGGCCACCACTTCCTAAAGGAAACATTAATAAGTATTATTAAGTATAATTAATAAGTATTGATTTAGCTAAAGCTGTGCCTTGCGATACTTCCCAATGACTTCAAATTGATAGCTTCTTTCTATCAATAGAGGAGCTCTTCCAGCCCACCTACCTCTTCGTAGTTGGAGCATTAGCTAGGTTAAATGGAGAAAGAACGTATAGCTCCTCAGAAGTTGGTGATACTAAACATATCCCATCTCCATACTTCTTAAGGGTATACTTGGGACCCCCTAACATTGGCTGGAAGCTTGAGCACTGCAATGAGTAAATCTGCTTAACTAAAATATAGATGCCAACTCGATGCAGGCAGCTAGATATGACTGCTCAGCATGATTCTAGGTCTCCAAATAAGGATGGAAAGAACAAGATGTGACTTCATATGTAAGCACAGTTCTTTGTTTTTAAATAGGAATGACGTGTCGTTCCAATGAAAGTATTCAAAACTAAGCGCTGCTGCCTTCTGAGAGAAAACTAAATTGTTACCTTTCTCTTGATTTCAAGTAAGAAAAACATCTTTTGGATATTCATCTGCTCCTTCTTACATTCCTCTTGTGATGCACCATTGGGCTCATACTCTGCAAAATAAGTCTAAATTGTGAATCCGAGGTTGGGAAACTGCAGCAAGGATGCGATCTTGTGAGTACAGGAAAGAAGGGGTGAGGAAAACCCAGGCCGATAGCTCCCATGCTGCATCCCCCAGCTACCACTTCAGCTGCCCACTGACCTTAAGTTAGAAGCACCCATGTGCCTTAAGGAAACGCTGCCTGCCATGAAGTACAAAGAGCAAGAGTGGGGCTTGATGCTCCCTTTTCCAATCTATCTTGGGGAATTCAGCATAAAGCAGAATGAATGGAG
Source organism: Excalfactoria chinensis (assembly GCF_039878825.1). NCBI lineage: Eukaryota > Metazoa > Chordata > Aves > Galliformes > Phasianidae > Excalfactoria > Excalfactoria chinensis. The sequence continues at coordinate 30,483,230 of NC_092831.1, forward strand.
GAGGGATATGATCAATAAGTTCGCGTATATAATTTAGTTTCTTGCCATAAGAATAAACTCTGCTATCTTATGAATTGTGTGCAGTAAGGTATGTCCTCAGTACATTACCTCTATTCTGGAAGGTTTTATATTTAAAGTCATATTCATCTTGCACATCCTCTAATGTCTTGATGTCTTGTTCCACATCCTATAAAGCATGAATGAAGATAGAGCAATTACTCAGTTTCACATAATGGAAGACTATGTCTGACCAGGATCTGCCTGCCAACAAGCACTTACAGTGAGTAATGGCTTTTCTTGGAAATCCCTAGCAGGAATTATTGCTGAAGTGAACCAATATCTAGTTGCATTCCTTCTCTTTTTAGCAAACAAAAATCTGTCCATAATAAAACACAGAAAGCTCTCAGTGCTTGGCCATACCAGTTGAGAGAACGAGGAGAACCTAAGCTACCACTGGGGACAGCATATGGCATCTTTAACTCTTAAACTCTTGAGTACTGCACTGAAAATAACTTACTCTTGGGATAGTACTTAGTATGGCAATGAGCAATGATGTGCTAACAGGAGGAAAAAAAAGCAGATTTCTATCTTCTAGTTCACAATGAAATGTCAGTTTTTGAGTTTTTTAAGAATTTTTCATTGGTTGCCTAGTATTCCACATAGGTAAAATGTTTTCACTGCTACAATTTAAGCATAAGAAATATGATATTGCCACAGTAGCCAAATCCCAATCCATACTGCAGTGCTTTTGACAAGTACTGACTTGCTATGCATCAGTGACTGATAATTGAGTAGAAAACCAGAAATGATACTTGTCATTTAAAGAATACTTCATACCACTGAAAACTCTTGTGACATTTATGGTTCGATAAGCACTACTTCAAATACAGCTGGAATCACACTATACTTACTGTAACACTGTTTTTTACAGCCTTAACTTTTGCATCAAGCTCCTTCTGTTTGTCCAGCATCCCAGTCATGGTGTTCTGTACGCCTCCCACTTCCATCTGAGGAAGGCAAGCGGAACAAAAGCAGGAGTCAAACAAGACTGAGCTAACAGCAAATACTATTTAGTTAATGTCAGTTGTTGTTGACAAACAGCCTAGTTGAGGTATTGCTCGTTCTGATAGAGCTCTTTTATTAAGTGACTCTGTGAAGAAAAAGCAAGGCTGAAGAAATGTCTTTCATGCGGAGATGTTGCATTTAATGTCATAGGAATAAGCAGCCAAAAAAACTTAACATCTCCTTTTTGGTTTATTTGCTTATCTTCACGTATTTTCTTAGTATATTCCAGGAAAACAGCAGCACTGAAGGCTGGATTTGCATCTCCTTTAAATGTTAGATTGGTCACTCGGGCTCTGGGGAGGAAAGCGTGAGGCACAAGAACAAGATAAGCTGCCATACAGGGTAATGCATTATGCAATTGATTTCCTATGAGGCATTAAAGGAAACCTTCAGATCCCAGTACTGCAAGGTTTCTTTTCAGGAGCTCATAGCACGACTTCTCTCAGAGAGAGTTGCAGTGATTTCAAAGACAGGGTTTTTGTTGTACTGTGTCACTATTAGAAACATATTGTTTTGCCAATGCAGGCAACTTACAAAGTGGCAAAGGTTCCCAACATAACTTTAAATGGGACTGTGATGGCAGTCTGAGTATTGACTAACACAGGAGTCTCTATTTTATTCTTACAGTGCTTATAAGTTCGCTTGCTTTGGGAAATAAGAACCTTTACAAGAAATCAGAGGGTAGGGCACAGTGTTTCATGTAGCGCCAACAGTATGTGGAAGAAGATTTATTTCCTTTTTAAAGATTATTATTAATAGAAACATCTGGAATGCTGAAAAGGAAGTTTCGGGTGCTTCCTGTCATAAGCCAATGCAGAAACTGCCAGCTGCACTGCAGCTATGAGGAAAATATCTGGAAATGGCTTTGCCAGAGTTGGATATTTAAGGGAGCTATTCTGGATGCAGCTCCATTAAGGTGACTGCTGAAAGCCTGTGCTCCGATGCTCTCAGATTGGATCTGGCTCTGTAGTTTATGGGGCTTTCCTAACTGTGGATTTTTTTTATTGCAACACAGTTCTTGGAAAGGAAAACACAAACAGATGCACAGCCAAAAACCCGATGAGGAGAAGAATACGCTTTGCCTATGGCTCAGCAGTTCACTTTAAAACATAAGCATTAAATTGAGTGTAGCTGGGAAGGAAGAACAGCATCACTTTCCGAGGCGGTCCAGAGACCCACTAGTGCTCAGCTGCTCTATAAACAGTATATCAAGAGTAAAATGGAGAAGGAAGGAAGCTGCAGTCTTGTTGGAGAAATAAGGCAAGCGCTGTTTATTGCCATGTATTAAGATCTGATGAGCATGTTAAGGCATACTAAGAATTAAAACCAGTTGTTCACATTACTCAAAGCATCAAGATCACTTTCTGGCTCTTTCCCACTCTGAATAGCTCTGAATAGGGCAAACATAACTGAAGTGGACATTTTAAGATTAACTTACCTGATTAGACAATTGTGCGCTGTTGAGTATTTTCCTCTCCTCTTTCAGACAGTTGTGGATGATCATTGCCATGTGTATCGGGTCTTCTTGGAAGTTATTCTGGCATTAGACATGGGCTGTTGTTAAACTTGATATGTGTGATCTCTTGTATTTCATTAAATCAACTGATGAGAATAACGTGTCTGGTTAAGTCTGAGTTGTATCTTGCTTAGAGACTACAAAGACTGTAGGCACCCTAAAAAGCAGTTTCTCTGCTTGCTATTTTACTTTGCTTTGTTAGGGTACAAAGAGTTGATGGGACTTGTCACATAACAATGACAGAGGGCTGGAGATGTTACTGGAAGAAGGCACAGAGTAAGCTGTCTTACACTGTAGTGCTGGAGATAGATTGCTCTCCCTTGAGAGCCACACTTGCACACCTTGGAAGCATAGCTGCAGTTTATAAAGAGAAGTTGTAGCTTGACAGGTACTGCTTTCACTTGGGAAGATAAAGGAGGGACGTTTGCTGCCACTTGGGAACACACACAGAAGGGAAGTATTGAAGAGCACAAATAGATTGTGCAGTGCTATCCACTACCCACTGCTCGGTCCTTTTCTTTGTCAGCATAATATGATGTAAACAAATGACAGATTCCCTGCTATTTATTGTGATTCTGTAGCCATGTGTAAGGATTTATTCTCCCGTGTTTCTTCTGCACCAGTGATTTATCGAGACACTAAAGAAACTGCTTTGGGAAGGGATGAGGCAAGCAAAGCTGCATTCCTGTAGGTACTCCAGTTACATGCAGTAAACACCTTGCATACCACAACTTCTGTTTTTGAGTTCTCAGAAACCATTACTTGTACCGTTAATGAAACTGACTTTGTAACCATGGCCAAGTGAAAATAAAAGTGGAGTCACGTTTGAAACCTGTCTAATAAAATTAAGGTTCCCAAACACTCTCAGGGTAGAATGTTCTGCTTAGGGACATTCAGCTCCAGCACCGAAGGTATTTAAACACACGCCCGGGCATACCTGAAGATTACGTTTGCTTTTCCTTATGTTGTGTTGCAGCAAAAAGTTGTTTTCTATCAAAAAGCGGCTAAATTGATCATCAAGCTGTGACAGCAGGTCATGGAATAGCACTGTAGCAAAAGACACATTGGTGGCCGCGTGTTCCCTAGAAGAAATTCCAAGCATGCTTGTTTGAAACGCTTTCAACCAGCACTCAAAATGCATGTTGTATTGATCCCCAGCTCCAGTTGTAATATACATAAGCAGGAAGAACTGCTTTCAAACACGTCAGCCTCATCCTCTCACTTTCTGCTTCACTTTCTTCAATAGAGAACTGCTGCTCTTCTTCTGTGCCGCTCTTGCCACATTTTGCATGACATCACTGACCCTTTCCATGTGCATCAGGAAGCTAGAAGCGATCCTGACGCATACACACACCATGCAGTGCTAAACAACACTGCATAGCAATGCTGGAAAACAGTTCCAAGTCTGTGAATGGTGAGAGCCTGCGGTGCCAGGAGAACTGACTGCCTTGAAATACTTGCTTTTGGTTGAGATTAACCAAAGAAAACATTAAACGGGGCAATCGTTACTTTAGACATCAGGTCTCCCCTACGCAGACTAGATTCCCACCCCCACAAAGCATCCTATCAGCACAGGTGTCCCCATGTCCCTAGCAGCTTTCTTCCCCACTACTTTGCTGCCACCTGTCACTCTCTGTGCACCACAACGTTTATTATCATGTAACCCAAAGGTCAATTTCTATACTTACCAATCCTGGTTTTCCAGCCACTGTGCCAGGTACTGCCTGATCTCCATAGGAAAGCTGTCATCGTACAGCTGGTGAACTTGCTCCAAAAACTTGGCGTCCAGTTGTTGCAGCTGATACCACTGAGTCATCCTGGGAAGTGGGGAATAAAAGCAGCTCATTTTTTTTCCCCCTCTCCAAACACGCTCCGTTCTCAATTAGTATTAGCACTGTTACTGCACCGTAGTTGCTCACAGGGGGGCTGTTAGATCAGGGCTGTGATGGAGCACCTGGAGAAGGGCTGAGTCTGGCTCAGGGAGCACAGATTGTTTGCACCTGTGCTCCCCAGCTGAGCAGAAGGGGTGGGCTGAGAGTGCAGCCCCATGGCTCATATAAAGGGCAGCCACTGAAGAGGCAACATCTCTTGGATGTGGGCTGCTTCGTGCGGGAGTGCTGTGTTGCAGAGGAGCCTCTTTGCCAGCCGGGTGAGTCTGATCCTTTTATCTTTTTCTATATGGATTTTGGTCTACCCGTTGAATACTTGGGCTGATATGGTTGAGAATTCTTAGAACGCAGTTATGTTTGCTTGTATTCAGTTCGTATTTCTCGTAGTTTGAAGCCATTCCCTTCATCCCGTCGCAACAGACCCTATTAAAGAGCCTGTCCCCTTCCTTCGCACAGTTCGGTGTCGGGCCGCTCTCAGGTCCCCCCAGAGCCTTTTCCTGCCCTCCCTAGGCTATAGTTTCCTATTGAGCCCCAGATTTCAGGCTCAGCTCGCGCTCCATGCAGTCCACGTAGGCTGCCTGAACTTAAGCAACGGGAGTAAGAGACAGTGACCGCCATCACCCCGCGGCTGTGCACAGCTCCCCGGAGCACACGGGCAGTTCAGAGCTCACAGCTGGCCATGCGATGCTAATCTCCCCCCCAGCCCAGCGCTATCCCAGCCCGCACTCACCTGCTGCCACTCACAGCCCCGCCGCTCCGCTCGCGCCCCTTCCCTGCGCCCACAAATACCCGCACGGACGCGGCCATGGGGACACGCCGCGGGGCCAATGGGAGCCCGGCCCACGCCGCACGGACCAATGGGCACACGCTGTGCCGCCCCTAGCCCCGCCCCCTTCCTTTTTCCTTCCGCGTGATGGAGGGTCGCGAGTGGGGCTGGTCTTTAGAGCCGTGCGGGGCACGAAGCGGTGTTAGCAGTGCGGGTCGGGTAACGGTGTTAGAAAGAGGGGAGCAGCGTGCAAGCGCGTGTCAGAACGCGGTGTGTTCCACAAGCAGCGTGTGACGGAGTAAGATACGGGAGACACGAGCACGCTCCCAGCCCCGGGCTGCACACGCTGACCCTGCTTGCTCGGCTCCGCCACCCGCACAGCACCGCGCAGCACGGTGACCCCGCCGACTCGTTGCGGTACGCCGCGCAGGCGCGGTGGGGCCGCTCTTAGGAAGCGCCGCACCACGTGAGTTCGGGGAAAGGCTCCCGGCGCCCAGAAAGGGCCGGTTGATGGGAAGGCGAAACCGAAAGCGCCGTCCGTGTCCCCGCCCCCACACTGCGGGAGCTGTGGCAAGCGAGGAAGCCTCGGGGTGTTCGGCTCTTGCTGCACGAGCTCCAGCACCCTGGGTGCGGTAGGAGTCCATGGAGGGCATGGAAATCCCCAATGTGGCCTTTGGCTCCGCTTCCTGTGCCATCTGCGTTCAAAGAATACCTTGCAAGATTGTACAGTCGTATCTCTGGCTGTTAATTTATTAACCCAGATTGCCGTCCAACAGACGGAGGCTTGGAGGGCTGCGTACAAACAGGCAGCAGCTGAGGGTTTTAATTGCTCCTGCTGTTCCGAGAGCTTTCATCCTAGTATATAGCAATCGATATGGAGGCTTCGTTATCTCTTGTTTCATCCTTATAGCAGCTCGCTGCCTTGTTAGGACATGTAGGGTCATGTTGGTTCCCATTTGCTTTGTGAACGGTCTGTAAAGAGTATAAACCTGATGGGGGGCTTTTTTGGTTGTAGTTTGTATCTCTCGTTGTCCTCAAACAAGGGAAACTTGTTAGCTGGTAGAAGAAATGGGTTAACAGAAGTTCTGCTGGTTAGCTTTTGGTCTGGTAGCCCTAATTACTGGTGTGAATGTGTGTTCTTGATATATCAAATGGGTAGGAGAACGGTAGCTAATAGATTGTGAAACCATATGTTAGTAGGGCAGGGCACAAAGCACAGCGCAGTGCTGTTGGGTTCTTTTCCTGTTATTTCTGTCTTTGCAGCTGCGAAACCCAGTGAAAGCGTAAGCACTGTTAGTAAAAGTGCTGGAGAGCAGATGTCAGCTCGTGTAGCAGTGTGAGAGTGTCCCTTTTGACTTGCTTTTCTTGTTTTTTCGCCGTTTACTTCCTTCCTTTGAACCCTCGTCTTATACAAAGACAAACTGGCATTGGTGGAGTGTGGTTTTTTTCTTTGTCGAACGAGATTTGGCCAGTATACATCCATTATGAGGACAATAATGTTTGTCTCTTTGAAGTAGCAAACGGAGCTGCAGTAGCAGGCCTTCCAATTAAACCAACAGAAGCAATACCAAAACCCGATCCGCAATCCTATTCGGCCACATGAAAAATAGGCGCCCTGTACAGGGAGCAGAAAGGGCAGAGAACAAGAGTGATCTGCATGCTGTGTCTGCCCTCCCCTCCTTTATTAACTGTATTTCTCATGACCTCTAGATGGGCGGAATCCGTTTTGTTAGTAGTAAGATGGTGAAAAGAGGTCAGGGTGGGAAAGCATGCGGTGTTGGGTCAAGTTTTGTTTGCTGCTGTTGGAGTCTGTGTTGCTGTAGTTGAGATGCGTGCTCAGCCAGAAATGGTCTCAAAGGTCTTTTTCTACTTAGATAATAGATGATGCAGGTCTCTGTTTTACATTGAAGAAATCCACATAAGCTCAAGTGTCCGACTTAAAGCCTAAACCTGTTTTTATTCATGCTGGTGGTATCAATTACAGTTGGCTATCAGACATACATACACAATTATCATTGTGTAGGTTAAAGATCTCTATGTGATGCTTTGCGAGGAGAAACGTGGCTCTACAGTTAGCTTTGAATCCCTGTGGCAGATCAGCTACAGAGATGTGTTTGGTCATTTAATATCTCATCTGATATTTCAGCAGTGCCCAGAATGGATGTTTCTCCTTTCCGACACATGTTGCTCACTCATGTCAATGGTCTGGGTGAGGGGGGGAGTAAAGAGAAATGAAACTGAAATCTCACTCTGATGCAGAGGGATTGCTTTCATCTCAAGTGCCTGTGTTATTCGTGCTTCAGCATCTGCGCCTCACATGCTTCCTAAGTGTTTGTGTGTTCTATGGACTTGGTATCAGCTGTTGATGTTGCACACAAGTTAAATCTGCACAAGGCTGCACGCATGAAAGGCAATAGCCCTGGAACTGCTATTTTGTTATTCAATTAAAAGAACATTGAGGGGATCATACTGGGAAAAACAAACAAATGAGCCAACGTAAGTCTATGCCAAAATAAGCCAAATGAAATGTTCTTCAAAGGCGATATAAAACTAGTTATCCTGCCTTGGAAATGAGTTGCTGTTAGCCGTGTAATGCTGTTGTGTATCACTGGCTGTCCTGTGGTTAGTGAATGCTATCGCTCTTGTGTAATTGTTCTTTGGAACTGTTCTTCCCAGCCTGCATTTACCAGATAGTATCCCAACTTTCCTTAGTTCAGACCTTCTGCTGTGGTGGCAGCCTGTGCTCGAGGTAGTTCATCTTTGGGGTGGGGGGGAAATAAATCCTGCGTGTAGTTGAACTTGTAGGGATGGGAATCTTCACTTTAAAACTGAGGGTATACAAACTGATGATCAAGGAGACTCTTCAGTGTAATAAACGCTGGTTTCCTTGAGCACCATGAAGTCTTCAGTTGTCCTTAAATGCTGTTATCAGAAGCTAAAAGAACTTCTGTTATTATACTGCTGTATTTACAGCTATGCTAAGGTCAGTAATTTGGCAGGTAGAGATTGGTACCTACTGGACCCCACTGGGTTCAAATGACCTGCAAGAGGGGATGGGTTTGTTTTATCAGTGTGTGCAGCAGTCCAGGGTGTCTGTGTGTAACCTATAGGGATAAAATGCCTCTTCTATGTGAAACTGAAAATAGGTGTCCCAAGAATAGCGTTGTAATGGTTTCCAGGAAATAATGATTTACAGCGATGGCAGAAAAGATATTTATTATGCTTCTAACCCATGGAGCATCCACGCAGTTGCTTATTTTTCCGCTCTGTGTACTTCAGTCAGTTGAATAAGGAGAACTCAGCTAGGAGGAAAAAAAGAGGACAAGATCAGTCTCAGGGCTGAAGCTGCTCTTCATTCAAGAAGAGCTGCACATCAAACCTCAAGGTATCTGCAGGATCATCTTGATGGCTCTTAACACTCTAAAGTATTTTCTCGAGTCCATTACAAAATCCAGTACTGCTCTTTTAGTGTAGGAACAAGTTCCCAAGTAAAGTGATGCATCTAGATATCAATTTCTGTGCTTCTTGTTGGAGTTTTGCTTTTGCAATGAGTAGAGGAATGGAAAAGAGTTCAGCAAGGCTGCTGAGACTGTGTTAATGAGTAGGATATTCTGTTCTGCTGCAGGTTTCGCTCTTGTTCTCTGCATTGCACAGTGCTCTTTGACACCTCATGGAGAACATTTGTTGCTTTAATAGTAACTACTTTGCTGTACTACAGTACAAGCACCACCTGTTCACCTGGGTAGGTTATGCTGTATGAATTTGGGCTAGTAAACTCTTCATTTCCTCCTTTCTCTTTTAGCGGGGTATGCAGAATAGAAAATGGATATTATCAACAAAAACAGTCAAAGAATCAAACCACAAGTAGCAAACCAAGCTGAAACAACACAAAAACAACAAAACCCTTTTAAAGCTCTTTTCTCCCCTAATTGTTTCCAGCAATCCGCCTCCCGTTTAGCAGCAGTGAACAGCTTTCCTAGTACCCTTAAAAACTGCAAGTTGGTTCTATTTAACCTTCCAAAACTCTGGGCAGAATTGGCTTAAAAAAAAAAGGAACCCAAAAAACAACAAAAAATACTAAAAATATTTGGAATCTGATGGTAAAAGTGAAACCAACTGTTCTTATCGCTGCTAAAACAGGGAAATGCCAGCTAGCGCGCATAGGTCACAAATGCTATTTAGAAGGTCAGAACTGTTTTCATGTATCGAAACAAACCAGGACGCATTTGTTGTTTGATTTGAATGCTTGTGGCTCACTGGCCAGGAAGTCACACAACTTCATATCAGGCAACACATCCAAGTGTGCTGCAGCGTCTTGTCTTTGTTAGAGTAGGAAATATCTGCACCACTGGTTCAGAATGTAATAGTGCTAGTGATGGGTGAGCTAGTATTCTCATAATGGTACTAGTGGCCTTTCTGTAACCAGCCTCTGTGTTGCACGCGCTGTTTAAGTGTTATCAGTGGAAAAGTTTACGACATACGGCTGTTTCGATGGCTGTGGGACTCAGATGTTCTCTCAGCACAGCGTAAACACTTGGAGACATTGGAAGGAGGTCTGATGGGGAGGGTGGATCTGTAGAATCATTTAAGCTTTTTTTAAAAAAGAAAGAAGAAAACGATATTAGAAGTAACCGAAATCCCTCCGAATTCATGGAGGATTGTTGTGGATTATAGCGCGTGACTCGTGTGTTGAGTGCTTAGGTTAGTTAAGCTTATATTTAGGTTTGCTAGGGACCCTGTGAGCTTATGCCAATGACTGTGTGTTTAAATATGCAGGGAATAGGTCTGAAGAAAGACTGAGGTTAAGCCTAGCTTGGTAATATCAGCTGCTGGAAAAGGGAACAGTGAAAGATGACCTAAGTGCTATAAAGCCTCTATTCAGTTTTGACAGGTGTTTTGCTGCATGTAGGAGAGAAGCACGTCTAGTGAAGATCTTTGCTTCCTTTTTTTGTTTTTAGCAGTGTTTGGCCAAACAAAATCTTAGTTACGTTGCTGTTTCAAACTATCTGAACAGGGGAAGAGAGGCAGGGAGATGTTAGTAACAGTATGTAAATGTTCAGAGTGTAATATATCTCTAAGGTTACTCACATTTTGGAGACTGGGATAAATACAGAAGGAACGTAACCTTTGACTCCTCCGTCTGAGAGTTTTGAGACTGAAAAATCAATATTAAAGAAGTTAAATAATGCCCATTGATTTTATTATTTGTTTGGAATTGATTATGCTGCAGTCTATATAGTTTTAAATGAGACACGTCTGTGATTAAATAAGCAGCCATAAAATGGGGGGAATTCCTGTTGTTAGTGTCCAGGTTCAGGTCTTAGTCTCATAAATGACTGTGCTTCTGCACTGAGGTACAATACAACAGTTGATAGAAGAGATCTTGCCCAGGCTTTGAAGAGAGAGGACCATGCTAGAACTCCCAAAGCCTTGTACTTCTGAGCCTCTACATTTTGGTTCTGCAAGTGTCTATCACAGCTTCAGACATGTCTTTTGCTTGAAATTAAGCAGGCACATTGTTTTTTAGAGGACTCAAGCATTAGGCCAAGTCCCCTGAATTAAAATGAAGAAGAAAAGCATTTGCTGCCCCAAAGTATCTTTGGGAAGTGTAGGGATTTGCATCCAAATGGCCTTGTATTATTTGTTAAAGAAGGCTCAGAATTATGTGCATTATCTAGAAAAATCAGGTTTTTGTTTTCTTTGCTTTTTGAAGGGATCCAAGCTCCATCTAAAAATGGCTTGACTTGTAACCCATACAAGTGCAAGCCTGTTTAGAGCTTGTCTTATGTAGCCTTTTGGAGCTAATCTATCTAGCTGTGTTTTCCAGTGTAGTTACCGGGGTAACTGCTGCCTCATTGTGAAATGAAAGCAGGCCTTCCAAGCTGTTAGGGAAATAAAGAGTTGTTTGAAATTGGAGAGACAACTTGGTGCAGTTTTACCCAATTATGAAGCTGAAGAGCAGAATGACTTTTCATCTCCTTTGCTATTCTGAATACTGAATTTTGGAGCGTGCTGGTCAGAGATGAAATCCAATTAGACTCTTTCTAACTCAGTATCTGCTTCTTAGCTTCTGTTAAATGTTGTTGTTGTAGCCTCTAATGTAACCTCTAAGACCGTAGCTTATAAAATGAAGCTGTCTACATGACAGACACATCAAACATTTCTAATGAAGATGCCAATTTAAGAAGGCATCGTGATCTGTTCCCTTCTTCCTCTCCCCAAATTGAGTTGCCTCTTGGCCTTGAGGCTGCTTTCCCAAAGGGTTAAGTACAGAAACGATGCCCAACCTTCATTCGGCTGACAGCTGTAGTGTTTGCCAAAGGCCTTGTCTTTGGGTATGTCTGGGTACAGGTACTTCAAAGGGTTTTCAGGAACGTTGTCTGCCATGATAACTTTGTAATCTCGCAGTATGTCAGCAAAGGGCAGTGCGGCTAAGCGGCCTTTGTTGTAGGGTTCCACCGAATGGAATGTTACTTCTCCTGTAGGAACACAAGGGCAAGGAGCTGCTGATTGCTGCTAGGTCAGCATCTCTACTTGGAATGCTTTTTGTTTTTCTCTTAAGTTTATACTGATACGGGTTTTACTTCTTGTACCAATGTGAGTATTTTTCAAGGTGTTCTTCCTTCACGTGTGGGTACAGAAGTGAAGCCTGCAGTCAGCAGGTTCATCCTCTACTGCACCTATTTACGTTAATATAAACAACCGAGAGGAAGACTGCAGAGCTTTGGTTTGCATTTCAGTAAGTAATACTTGTTTTTCTCCCCAAACCACAATATACATGAACTTCACTTTGAAACAACAGCAACAGAAAAACCACTTCAGCCAGCTGTGGCTACAATTGTACCACAGGGTTTGAGCTTTATGTTATTAGTGTTTTTAATTGCACTTACCGTTTTCTAACTGATCCACCCAAGTAAAGGTAATTCCACCCAGGTTGCTTTCACTAAACCTTAATAAAAATGTTCCCGGCGTCTTGTCTTTGAGCAAAATCCGTTCCTTCTCTTTGCTTACAAATCCCATTACGTACCTGAAGTGCAATAGGAAATCATGGTTTTACTTTATGGAAAGTATGGGCTCACTTCTGCATTTCTAATAGATTCAGGAGTTCCCTTTTTGCAAAGAGATTAGAAGATCATAAGTGGGGAGAAAGAAACTCAAGTGTTTGACTCTTTGCAAGTTCTCTTCTGTTTAGCTAGTGAAGTAATAAGGATAAAGCAGAGAGAGGTCAATACGTGGCTGTTGTCAGTTCTTGCTCACCCATCAATCCAAAGAGGAAGAATGTGTTTTTTAATTAAGTCCAGAATAGCTTCAAGCCAAACCCAAAAGGTAAAAGACTTTCCAGGTAGATGTTCCTAATGGGGAAATAAATGCAAAAGAAAAACATGATGAGAAGGTTCTTATGCTTTAAAAATCATCTGGTATCTGTTGGAATATATACTTGACTATAGTAACTGTTTCTAGTATCTGTATGAATGTTGCTAAATACATCTTAGCCCAAGCTTTAAACTCCAGGAAATACTATTTTCATTGTGAAGCTTGTAGACTTCATTTGGATTTGCTGGGCTACAAGACTCACATATGGCAAGTGAGAATCTCATCACTGGCATCAGTGGGACAGAGTTAGGTGTGTGGATGTTTGAGAGGAGTCTGTGCTTTTACTTTCAGAACCATACCTTGCAGAACTTTGCCCAGGAGAGCTGGTAGTCACTGTAACTGACCTGTTGCCCTACGAGTAAAATAGAGAAATGTGAGTCTATTTTTCTGGAGCCTTGAAAGAGATATTGCACATCCATACAGCTGAAAAGTAGCGTAGCCCATCCTGGTTTGGAGAGGCTTGTTAAAGGGTGTGTGCATGGGGAAAGCATGCAGCTGGCAGATGAGTTTTGTATGTCTTTTTGAAGCAGCTGTTGATGGCAGCCTGGGGATTCTTTGCTTTGTGTTGTCTGGGACCTTGTTGTGCAACACTGTGCTCAGTTTTAGTTTCGTTCCAAATGTTATTTCTCTTGGCCATTGCCCTACCTGGAGCTTCCAAGTTTTCAAATGCTTTCTTTTTTTCTCATGTTAGAATTCTAACTGAAGAGCAGTGGTGTCTTTCTGCTCCATTATCTAACAGATCTCCAAGAAACCATTAGGAAAGGCACCCATTACTAAAGGAAACTGGCCTTAGCCTCCCAGCTTTGAAAGCAGTGAGAAGATTATGTCCAGTCTTAGACAGGCACTTTAGTTCTTGCCTGGCAGTAAGGGTTACTGTTACACCCTCAGCTTGGAGTTTCTTGTGGCTCACAGTATGTTTTAAACTAGTTTCTCCTCTAGGAACAGGCAATGCTTGCTTTTATTCTGCCAGCCTTCCCCTGAGGCTGCTCCCTTCTGGAGGAGTCAGACTGAAGCTTTCTTTTGCTTTTCTCCCTGAACTTGCAGCCACGCAGGGCTTCTTTCCTATGTTGGTATCAGTAAAAGGTGGAACCCGGGACTGAACCTGCCCCAGAAAACAGTTACTTAAGAAAACCCCAACAAAACACATTGCTGCCACCAATAAGGCCAAAATCCCATAAGCAAGCAAAAAGACTTCCTTTTGATAGCTGATGCTGGAGATAACGACTGCTTGCTAAGGAAACAAAACAGCGTTGAACGTGACTCTGATGCCCTCTTTAGCTTAGCAACTTTGGCATTAAGAAGTTGAATCGCTTTGTGGTAAGAATTAGCTGATATGTGCTGTTATTTGGAGGAAAACAATGTCACAAGGGTATTTTTGAAGTCAAGGGTGGAAGTGAAGGTCATGCTTTAAGTCATTACTTTTGACAATCAAATAAAAGAGCCCCCAGACAAACAAAATCTCAGTGTTTTTATGAACTTACCCATAAGTTTCTCTGCCAGCATATTGAGTTGCTCAGAATTGAGTCCACGGCCAACATAGGATGAAAACTGCCAGCTTAGTACTTCTAAGAGTTGACTTAGAGTGGCAGCAGGGGGATTGTTGAAGAAAGACAAGTTCTGCAACAGAATGAAGGCCATGTTTAGACTATTAGCAGCTATGGAAAACCCTCCAGGCTTTCAAAGCAAGCAGCAAGTGCTTAAGTAGAAGCCAGAAGCATTTAAAAATGACCCAAAGAATCCCCCAAATCCAACAAAAAATCAAAGCAGGGGGTATGGTGGGATGGAGAGCAGAACAAACTTGGACAAAGATACCTTGGTTCCTACCTGGTTGCTAGCAAGCCTAGAGGGGGATGCTCCTGGAGAGAGCATGAGTCTGTATACATCTTGGGTGATAAAATACCTTACTATGCTTCTGATAGCAATGTGTGCTAAGGCTGTGCAAGTATGCTTAATGCCTGTCCAATAAATGCAGATACTGTGTTCTGCAGTTTGCAAATGTGGTAACAGCGACTGAATATGAAATCTGTGCTGTGCCAGGAGGAGGTAGGAAATAATGATTCTGTTTTTTGCTCGGATTAAAGCTACTAGATGGTGCTACCTGGCTCTTGCAGTCTTTTCCCTGTTAAAGCACTAGCTCTTCTAAAATGAGGGCAAGCCACTTTCAATTACATTATAGACGTGACTGGGTCTACTTCAGTGGTTTTGAATTGTATCTGTGGAATTATTTTGTGCTGTGCATTATTTTAATCAAGCATGCTCAAGAAAGATGAAGCTGACCCGGGAAAGTTGTGAAGAAGGGCCTTCACCTTTCCTTAGTTTCTGAGCTATTACTTGAGCCTAAAAAATGAAGGCTAAGAGGCGTGTGGTTTTACACCATGGCAGGGAGAAAAAGAGCAGATAACATAGAAGTATGATGTTGATAACTGCGTATTTGAAGAAAATAAGCTGTGTTAAGGGGGGGAAATGGCCTTTTATAAAAGGAGAGTACTTGGCAACTGAATAATTAGGAGTGTGAGAATGTAGAAAGCCACTTTTTGCTTACTGAAGACCTACCTGAGGATCGTTGGTTGATAGGTTGTACCAAATGATAGAAGCCCATGCGTTGGGTAACTGGCTGACATTGGAAATCATCACCACAGGCAAAGAACTTGTCTGGCGGGGAAAAAATGAGCACAGTAGGTAATGACAATGCTGTTTTATTTCTTGTCTTTTAGCTCTTCCTTGGTCTCCTGTCCCCTCCAAATACTGTACTTAAGCCTGTACTTTTCCAGCAGAGCAGAACGAACTGCAGGTAACTCCTGTCCAGCCTGTTTTTCAAGGGAAAACATAGGCTTTGGCAGGGTGCTCAAGTTTTGGGTTAGCTCTGCCTGGGCATCAAGCTTACCTTTTAGCTACATGAAAGCTGTAAAGAAGAATGGCTGCTTGACTTTCTGTACTTGGAAGAGTTTGTCATGGTAGCGTTGGTCACTAAATTGGTTCTAATGGTCTGTTTTAGGTATGCATATTGCTTGCAATTGTTGTTGTGATATTATCTAATGTGTTAATTTATGGTGTTTAATGGAGACATGTGCCTTCCAGTGCGTATGATACAGATCTTTTTGTCATTGGCTTAAATGGAGTGTATGACCTTTAGATCAGCCTGTATTTCAGCTTCTGTATAGAAGGGCTAAGAATGATGCATGAAATCTATGCAGCCTTCTATGGAGTTCTGGAAATCTGGCACTGGCTTATGGTTACTGCTGAAGACAGCATCTAGGATAGGTGAGCATTTGGTTCGGCCCAACAGGCTTGTTCCTTGTGAGCCTCTGGAAAATGCTGTTGGTTCTCACCATAGAAAATCTGTCCAGGTTATACTCACTTCCAGATTGATAGTCAGGCCGTACAGGCAGACCTGCGTTTCGAAGCTGATAGAGTGCAGCTCTTCAGTCACCATATGAGGGCCCTGAGGAGAGAAAGTAGGCAATAAACTGTGAGTGTATGCTTGGTGTTATACGCCACCTGGGCAATCCAACTGCTGAGATGACACAACGCTGCCAGTAAACACATCTCATCTCTAAGCAGAGCAGAAAAAGAAGGCAACCCTTTGTTTAAACTCTACATTAATTCAGGTCTCTGGTGGATTTTTTTCTGATGACTCTCAAACCGAAACAAAATGAGCAGCCCTGGATGTTCTTAAAGCAACAGTTTCTTTGCTTTCAACTTGTATTGAACAACGTGGTGGTTTTGCACACGAATGTAACCTCCTTCAGGACGCATACAGATGCTGTACCAAAAGGTTCTGTGTAGAGGAGAGGCTGAGGCTGCAGGAGGTTCTCATCCATCTGAATCGTACAGCTGGCTTACAAAGGGAAAACCCAGCTCAGAGCTGACTGCTTTGAAGCGAAATGCTCATCCATCGAATGAAATGTTTTAACACAGGTTGAATCAATCCAGCTGAAAAGGTTTGGTAAACTTCCCTTCTCTCTGCCCCATTACAGTTGGGAAGAACCTGAGATTTTTAGATAAAGAGATCTAAGCCTAACAAATGGAGATCATGAATATGCTTATAGCTGCTGTTAAGGAAATGTTTATGCTCTTAAAGCTTCCAGGCGTTGCTTTGACCAAGGAGGTGCCCTGGTGGAGGCAATGAGTGAGCAGTGAGCCACATGATAGCTCCTGCATCCTAATCCCTCACTGCCCCATATGGTTGGGATGCTGCGGGTGGCTGCTGCTCGGTCTGACGTGTCATACTGAAGCGTAGCCACACGAGGGAGATACCAGACTAGGAATCAGACGAAGATCAGTCGGGGAATTTGGTCCTGGGATTATTGGGGTCCTTGGGATTATTACTTCCCGCTTTATACTCTGTTTCAACACATAAACTCGAGGTATGCAACTGAGGTTTCTGAGTACATGTGAAAGGTTCTCACCTTGCTCTTTAAATCACATGATTTAATAACATTGAGTCTGGCACTTATAAAAAGAGTATATATTTCAATATCTATTCTACTTCAATATGGTTGCTGTTGGATTTAAATAAAATCAAGCCTGAAATACTTGGGAGAGTAATCAAAACTACCACCTAATATAAATGCACCAACCTCATTTCCTTTGCTTCCAGCACTTGATTTCATTTCTTTCGGCTGCTGTATAAAGCAAAACAGAAATTATGTGGCAGAAGATCTACAGATGAGTACTTAAAGAATGCCAAATGTAGCCATGATGCTCTTAGTGCAATAAGGATTTGCTTTGGGTATACAAATACACTGCGATGAAGGCTGTGACTGTGTGCCTTGACAGGTCCATTCAGTGAATGGCCTTTTGACAGGTACTCTCAACCACAAGAATACTGTGAGAGCGACTGCTTTGAAAGCAGGGCTTGCTAAGACATTGGAAAAGCAACAGAAGCAGTTCTGTTGGCTCTCGAAAGGACATTAGCCTCAGGCATTGGTTTCAATCAGATCTGAAGCATTCAATTATCTATTTCACCTGGACAGTATTTCCCCCTCCGCCTTTTGTTTTAAAATAAAATGTTTCAGTGTGATTCAGCATGATTAGTTTCTTTCTCTTCTGGCATTAAGTAGGGTTTGTTTTGTAATTACAGTGAAAATACGCTCTCATTTTATAGCAGCATTGAACGTGGTACAGGGGGTGTAGGAGTAAATGGGCCTTTAAGGGAGAAGAAAATGAGTGTAGATTTGACAAGAGTACAGTTCTCCTTGTGTAGCTTTTAAAAGACATCTCGTTTCCTTGCCAGAGATGCATGGCAAGAAAAGAGCAGACAAGCTTACCAAGTGTCGGAATTCTACTGACAGGCTCCCATTTGCTGACTCATCCATGTTCATGGCTTTCACATGTGTTCCGCACAGAACGAATCTGCGATTGCTATGGAGAACATTACACTTAGGCACTCCAGTGAGAACATATTGGATAGCTGAAGGGACTCTCCTGTTTTATTTCCTTACCTCACTGTTGAAACGTTCCTGAAATAGAAGAGGGGTAGAGGAGGAAACAGATGATGAATCAGAAAATGTGTACGCTGTCCTTGCTCTGAGTAATGTGTCTCGAGACTGCATGTTTTCCCTTATCTGTTGAATGTATGCTACTTATATCACTGCAGTTGTTGGAAAAAATAACTATTATTTCTGATTCTAGTTATTTTATCTAACTATTTTTCTTTCCCCTCTGCCATTGGAATGATGTATGGAAATGGAAAGCTGCAGTACATGCTTTTTTGATGTATTTGCTTGCATGAGTGTTGCAATAGAGGCCAGCGTAGATGGGCCTTGGAAGGCTGGTGGTACACTTACATGGCTTCTGAAAGGAAGATGCCTTCTCTTGTGCTCTTTACCCACTAGGTGTTTGTCTTCCTTCTTCTGGCCCAACGCCTGTGCCCGTGCAGTCAGGAGCAGAGTGGTTTGTAGGGTGCTAATAGAAGCATGAAAGCCAGAGCAAAGGAGAATGGTGGGCAGTGAGGAGCTGGATCAGCTGTGCTGATTCTGGAATTGTACCCTCATGTTTTTTCATGCTAGGGGACTCTCATCCATCTGTAACCAAGCTTGCTCTGGGGTCCAGTCTGTTGTATAGTACTGAAAATCATGATCTTGTTGAGGCTGCTAATCAACTCAAACAGATGTACTTGTACAACAGTGTTGGTATCTGCACCTAGTGTACTACAGGAGTGGTCTAAGAATCCTTTTGCTCAGAAAATGGTAACCAACAGTAGGAGCTGGAGTTCATCATTGTTGCTGTAAGAAGTAATAGGAGCATAATGAAGTACTGTACTTGTTAGGAAGGAGGATCTTACTTAACAGCCTTGATGCCAGGTAGAGTAACCCTGTAAGCTGCTGTAGTTACTAATTACAGCATCAGCTTTCCAAGCACAAATTGCATGTAATGCTTGGGGCAGCTGCATTGAAGGTGCTGGGACTATTGGCACAGGCGGAGGGAAGTGATTATCCCATGAACTCAACAGGGTTGGATTTCAGGTTTTCTGTGACGACACCATTTAAGGCTGAATTTTACTTTAGGCTTGAAACAAATGTTAAATGGATGTTTCGTTTCCAGTTTCAGTATTTCAAGTATGAATGGCTTTCTTTTGAAGTACAAAGAGAGTTTCCACATTAGAGAGAGTTATTACACTGATGCTTCAACTGTTAATTGGTTTCTTTCCCCCTTTAAGGCAATTCTAAAGCAGGTAGGGTAGGTAGTGAAAAAGCAGCATGGAGTATGTAGGGGAAGAGTTGTGTAATGTTTTCACATTTAAGTTTCTTACTTGTCAATAGTTGCTTTCACTCTGATCTGGTAGTTGAGCTCTGGCAATTTAATTAGCAACCTTTAAAAGAGAAAATGTGAAAGTCAACGCTCAAAGAAACAAAAACAAACAAACCAAATAAGATAGCAGACAAATTTGACAGAGACCACCAGCTCCACATCACAGTATTAGAAATGAAATTTAATATCTGAAAACAAATGAATCATCCAGGACTACATCAGGATTTGCAGGGTCCTATACACAGACAGAGGGATGAGTTTATCCAGTGGCAAGTGGTTTTACCTTCCCTGCAAGTTTGTGTTTGAGGGAGTGGGTGAACAATGGGGAAACAACGTAAAGATTAGAGATGGATTTGTTTATTTAGCTGCACTGTGCTCTCCTTTGTGTACTCCTTTCCACTCCTCTTCCCCCACATTCTATGCCTTCTTTTTGCTGCTGGATGGAAATGAGATGCGAGATCATCTCTGATCTCACCTCATTTTACCAAGTCAAGCAAGGAGCTAGCGGGAGAGAAATAACTTCTGTCATTGATACACCAATCACACACCTCCCAGGCTGCAGATGTTTTTCCCTCTAATACGCTACAGTGGCTCTGAGTATTCTGATGTTGCCTGGTGTGAAGCGGTTCATTACTTGTTAGCTTGCAAAGTCATTAAACCAAGAATCCACTAAGTATAGATTCCTGAAGGCCACAGTCTGCTTGTCTTCCTTCTGCTGTTTGCTCTTCTTTGCCATTATTATAAGCAACTGGTTCGTTGGCCTTTAGACCCTTGCTTGAGAAAGCTTTCCCTGGAGTCCCAAGGGTGTCTGCCTGGCTCTGGCCTAGGAGTTGTAATACTTTCCTTTATGGATCTTTAAATAGTCTCCTAGAGTCAAGTGCAGTGTACGAAGGGAGGAATTGATATTGGAATTCCTTTTCTTACCTTAATTTTACGGTGAACTGTATTAACGTTTTAAGAACCATTGGCCTCTGGGGGTGTGTTGGCATACAGGGCTGCCTTTCGACCACAAACGAACTAGGGTAGAAATAAATGATACAAATAGATTGATAGGAACATGCATAAATAAATGAATATTAAGCTATGTTATCTAGTTCTTTGAGACTTGTTTCTCTACAGATGCCAATATGGGAGATATGCGTTTCTACTCTCAGTTTTTTAAATGAATTTGGGGTCTAACTTACACTTGTTCCCATAAGAAACAGATATGTGTTATAACTTCAGAATCAAACCAAAACTGAGTTCTGTGAGACTAAAACATCAGTTGAATGATCTAGCCTTTTATCAGAACCATAAATCAAGCTATAAAAGTCCACTGGACTTGGTTCCAAGGAAATTAAATAATCATTTTTTTTCCTTATTTGATAGAAAAGCAATAAACCATGTTCTGCTTGCAGATGCAGATAATAGAATAGCCACTTGTGGTTTGTCTCCTTGTGTAGCCGGTATGAAAGAAAAGATAAATTATGATACTGTTACATATGAGTAGATGTTTGAGTTCAGGAGGGAAGATTGTTTTGGTGGGGAAGAGAAAAGAGAAGGATGTGCTACTTCACTACACACAATTCTCAGTAGTACATACGCGTTTCAAATAAGTGCGTTTTGGCGTTCGCATAGAGTCGGAACTTGACCACAAAACCTTATGTGCTGTACAGGAGAAGTTCTCTGGTACCTTCAGCTTTTCTGAGTTTTGATGACAGCTGTACGTACTCCTTCCTTTGGAAACTCAGTGTTTAACATCGTTGCAGCCTCAGCTGTTTGTTGCTGTTTTTCATTCTTAACTATTAGGTTTGATTGTAAAGCAACACGAATTCACGGTAGCTTACGCACTTGCGGAAGAGGTTGTAGAGCAGGAAATTGACTTTTTCCAGCAACTGAGGTCTTTGCAGTGGAATGGGATCCCCATCGTATGTCAGTCTGGTCAACAGCTCGTCCAGTTTTTCCAGTTGCCTTCTAACTTGAAAAAGACTCTCTGCCAACAGCGTAAAACTACAGAGAGACAACAGGTTACCTTGCAGTCTCTCCTGTAAAGCATTATTAGAATGTAACGTCTACTTAAGTTCTTGCTGAGGGAAATTAGAGTCCAAGCACTGTGGTGCTTCCAAGCTTTATACACAATAATGGCCATTCATTTTTTGTTTACAGCTGCATGTAAATACATCATGCAAGATTTCCCACTTTCAAAGGTAAATATCTCCCCAAAGGGCTAACCAGCAGCAGTGCAACAGTGACTGTGATAGTTTAGAGGAAATCCTTTACCATCCTCATGTTGTACGTGTGGGGCACTGCTGACAGTTTCATTTCTTACCTACAGCTTAGTGGTTTTTCAAAGGGTGCTCTTTGAAAGGATGACAGATAAGTGAAGTGAACATGCTACCAAGGCTAAAAAAAATTATTTATCTTCAGATTTCAAAAACCATGTATATGTTTGGTTATTCTCCCTCTATTTTTCTTGTTAATATTTTCTTTTCCAACATACAAGTCCAATGTGGGAGAAACTGATGCTCTCTAGAGGTATTACTTTTTAAAACCTAAAATGATTTGTTTTGTTTTGCTTTCATAGATGTTTATTTATTTAGATTTATATGTTTATTTTTTTACAAGCACCTTTGAGCCTGGTTCTATTACCACCATGGCACACGCTTCTGTCGTTCAGTTCCTGGGTATCTTTAAGTCTAGAGCAGTGATGTACCCAGCGAGTCAGGGCATCAAGTATCCACCCAGCTCCTGCTGAGACTAAACTCCCACTGTCCTCAGTGACAAACTCACTCAGCAAAGCTATACTATATACTATAGCAAAACTCCCTGGGGTATGCGTATCATATAACTGCCACTACCATCAAAGCCAGAAATGACCAACTGTAATGGCTCAGGCACCGCGCTGTACTCTAATGTCTTTGATTCTACCAGCAAACTTGATCTACCAAAGGAAAGTGTGTTCTCAGTTATTTACTTGCATAGCTGCTCATGAATTTTCTGCTGTTGCAAGGTAGCGAGGCAACCGATCTAAAGGAATTATCATTTTGTGTGCATGGGGCTTGCAGACTTCCTGTGGTTTTTCAGTAGAAACATAAGCTCAAGTGCAAGTTTACCAGTTCTGGAGCTGATCGAGCCCCCCGTGGAGGGGACCCCCGATGCAGGCAATCTGTTGCCGTCTCTTCCAGTCCAGCAGCTCCTCGGTCAGCATGTTGCTCATGAGCATATCAATTTCGTGGATGACACGGCCTATTTTACTTAGTACTTCCTGCAACATGGGAAAGCTGTCATGGACTGGCCACGGGGAATGGCTGCGACATTCAGCCATTATCACAACGTGCTGATTACTGTTTTTGAATTATTTTGAAAACATCTGTATTTAGGCCCACCACTTTTGTCTCTTTAGCCCAGAGGTGACTCAATTACTCACCATGTAAAGCTAATCCTGAATGTCAACGAGCTCTTCCTCAGGAAAATTTCCCTCTAGGGGCTGGGAGGGGAGGTTGTATTCATTGTGGCTGTAACACCTCCAAGCAGCTGGCATTTAAAAGCACTGTCAAGGTCATCAAATCTTACTTTTGCTTCCAATCGTATCCAATTCACAGGGTGTTTTTTGTTGTTGTTTGTACATTTGACTTGTTTTTAACAGTCAAATGTAGGTTTGTCTGAACACAAGGCTTTCTGTGCTGGCAAAGGAATGGTCAAGAAGTGCTCATAGTCAGGAGTCTCCATTGCTGAATGGAGCTAGTTAGCATCTGTGCGTTTGGTTGGTTTTGCAATGACTAGATCTTATTTACTTTGGATGACTTTTCTTTACTGTAAAAGCTCTGGGCTGCCCACTAAGCTACCTATCCAGCACAGTGCAGAACAGCTTCTCTGAAGTCCTCCCCTCTAAGGTGAGCAGAATCAAAGCCCTAATTAAGCTTCTTTTTAGTTGCTGGTTTCTTGACTGCTCGCCAAGATCACCCACACAAAGCCTTTGGTGTACAGATAATTCGCATGTTGTTTGCCTGCTCTTGTGAGAGGAGAATTCATAAAGGCACATGTAGCATCTGAGTATTCGGTGTGAGGATAAAATGAGAAAGCCAGCGACCCACAGCTGACAAAGGATGTCACTAACCTTTCTCTTGTAGTCTAATGTATTGAGCATCGCCTGCAACGCCAACATTTCCTGTTTAATGAGGGCGCTGTTTTTGTCACTCTGCTCTGCCAGGGGTGAAAAAATCACGTAGTTAATTCAGTACAGATGTGGGTGTGAGGGTTTGTGCGCGTGTTTATGGGAGAGGCGGGGGGGAACCACAACCTGACTGCAGGAGGAAGGAGGGGAAAAATAAACTGCAAGGCATCAGCACATTACATAATGGCTCATTTCCTTCCAGTAGGCCCATTTGAATACAGACTTAAGCTATGGTTTTATGACTATGCTCTTGAAATGTGTGCATGCGTTTGGAAGAGGGGAAAGGTGGATAAGGTGTGGCTCATAAGTAAGAAATCTCTATATTTCTTATGTGCGTAGTCACCAGCCTGGATCAGTGTTCGATCTGCGTATTACTGACCTACACTCATGGTGTCAGCTAAAGCTCGTAGGGCTCCAAGTGAATTATGTGTCTGGTTGACCGCATCAAGGTTAGGCATTTGAAACAGATAAATTATTCATCACCCTGGGGATTTCAGCAGTCTGGAGTACCAAATGCTGGTACTTCCCCCTTTCTGTCATCTTTTTCCTTCCCTGGATCGTGCTTTAGTTCCAAGCTTCCCCAAGCTCACTGTGTATTCACTCATACGTGTCTCATCCCCCACCTTTTGCACTTGTGTCATTTATGTTACCTTTGCAAAAGAAATTGGTGTCAACTGTGTCCACCTGGAGCTCAGCTGAGACATCTCATTGCATCAGAGTATGTGTTACGTGAGAGAGAGATGGGTACTCGACTCTATGTTCAGCCACAGCTGGTCACATGCACGTTTTAAGGAACATCAAGCTGGTGTGTAGCACTTCCTGATAAAGTGATGTTGTAAGCCCTGTATGTAATCTATGTAAGCACGTTTCATGAGTGGGGTGGGTTTCGGTCATCAGCTTGGCCAATAATTGTGTTTGACACGATAACCAACACTTCATTAAACCATAGCAACTTGATGTCTTCCAATTGTCTATCCATATCCAGCCTTAAGCACGGAAGTGATTTGTTTTAGGAACTGGGCATTTCAAACCCCAGCTATCTCTGCAGGTTCAAAGGGAAGAACCAGGAAGGTATCTGAGCAGACGTGAGTGGACCTCAATTTCTTTTCTGAAAGTGATCGTGCAAGTGCTGTTGCAGTGCACAGATCTTAACCATCATAGGTCAAACATGCATTTAGAGTGCTTTCCAGTTGATTATCATCACTGTGGTTCAAAAAAGAACAGACAGCTAAGTTAGAGGCTAAAACAGTACTCTGGGAGAGAAGAAGCTCTTCCACATTGTGTTAAGGAAGAGCCAAGTCAATCATAAGGAAGAGGGAAAAATATGTTCTTTAAATTGAAAAGGTTGTGCTCTTTTCATTGTGCAGTGCCACTTATCTATACAAAATAACTGTGCTTGAACAAGGAGATCCTGTTTGCCCTTTTTAACCCTCTGAGAGTTGCGTTTCGGACTACGGTTTTACACAAGTTAAAAATCTATGTTAGTGGTTACAAGTATTATCTCCATAATGTGTAGAAAAAAATCCTGCAGATGGGTTTTAGTCGTGAAATCACCCTTTTTCTAGAGAGTCTAAAAACAGTTACAAAAACACTTACCTAAACTTTGTATTGTTTTATACCTGAAGTCAAATTCCTCTTGCAAGTCTTCCAAGTATTTGACGTCTTGGTCAGTCATCTTTCCCAGGGGAGAGGAAAGCGAGAAATTACTTTGGTGTTCACAGTGGCATAAAAAGGAACTTGCTTTGTAATGGATGAAGGTGAAACAGTTTTCTCCATCCCTAACACCTGAATGCATAAAATATTATACCAGTAGCTTAACTGACTTGTTGCTTAACACCTTAAAGGAGCACAAGTAGGTAATTTTAAGTCAGAGAGGTTATGCAAGTGCCATGTCTGGGAAAATAGAGGTGTTCATTTGCTAAATTAGGACACACAAAGTTAGTAATTATGTTTTCTTCTTAATTTTTTGAGGGGGGGAGAGCTTTTATGTTATGTGTTCAAGGTATGAAATTACGTATGACATTATATACACAAGGAGCTGGCTGATTTGTGTTCAATTTAATTTTCCATTAAAAAACCCTTGTACCTGAAAATTATTCTCGTTTTCCCTGGTCTTCCAGGGGTGTCTGAGCTTTCCTTCATAGATGCTTGCTATAGACACAGGCTGGAAGAGCATAGTGGTTGGCTGCTGAATTGCATATCTGGCTGCTGTTGCTTTGCATCTCTTATCTGTAACATCGATAGATATCTAGTACCACAAGCTTCTGAAGCTAGCTTTATCCTTTTAAGGGTTTCATTTCTCTACCTTTCTTGCCTATGTAGGGAGATGCTTATGAGAGAATGGTGTTAGGACCTCTTTCCAGTATGCCTGATGTGTTGTTTATAGGTGGCATATGGACAAGTATTTCTATTATAATTTACATCAAGCCTGCTATGAAGCTAGAAGAGGGGCTGGTATCTCAAAAAGGCTACAGGTGGCTTCAATTCTTATCCTGCCTTGAAATGAATGGGAGAATTTTTACCATCAGCTCACGGTTTTCTTGTCCCCTCGTTCCTCCAAAACATGTTGTTATGTCATGTAGCCTTTGGCTTTACAGGAGTCTTGGTACTCATGTATCTCAAGGTCAGGAAGTCTAGCTACTTCTGATCCAACGAAAGGATATTGAATTGCAGAAGTATGTTTATTAAACCTCACATCCACTTAGAGTCAGTAGCTGTGTTCTTACCGAACTTAGTTATCTGCTTGTAACTTGCTTAGTAACGAGTGTGACAGCTTTAAACTAGGTAACTGTTCTTAACCTGGAGCTGCTTCAAAAACCAATATGAGAAACCATGTGCATGTTGAGTAGTTAACCTGGGTTGGGATCCAGAGAACAATGAGAAGGCTGGCGCAGCACAAGGTGCTGGTGCTGCCTGGCTTAACGGTAGCTGTGATGTGTCTATGAAAATCATGGGTGTGCACATAGGAAACAGGACAACAAAATACCTGGGCGCTGTTCTTAATGGCTGACACTTTGTGTTCCACATTTCTTTGTCTCTCTGAAACGACAGAGTTCTGTAAAGACTTCTCCAGTGGTCCCTGGAACACAGTGAACAAGTGATACTTGGATGAGTAATGCCAAGTGATATTAATTATATGATAAGGTCTAGCATAGACAGGGAATTCATAACCCGGTGTTGTACTGGCTGGGGACTGGCATGAGCAGCTCAATAGGTTTCCACAAAATGGTTGTAGATGTGATTTTCAAATTTCTTCCTTCGAATAACATAAAAACAATCAGTGTAACATACAAGACGAAGCTCCTTTTGCATTGCATTATTCATATCAGTGAACGTAATGCATAATTTAGTATGTACACATCTGTTTTGCTAAGAATTATCTCTTTAGAGTCTTTCCCACAGATTTAAGTCTTTGAAGATTAGCTGTGACGTCCAAGTCACTTGTAGCAATATTTGCAGCAGCGGAGCTGCTAATGAAGCACAAACATGAGTTTAAAGGGTAACTTTAAGCAACCCCCAGTGTGCAGCCATCACTCCAGTGGATTTCATAATGAGAGGACAGGATTTGGTCCTAAAATCAGGTGGGCAGTTGAGTGAAATGCAATTCATTACCTGCACGGGCATGCTGGCTGCAGCCAATATTCTTCTTTCTTCTCTTAAGCAGTTTGAGATGATGACTGCTATGTGCATGGGATTACCCTGGTATTTCCCCTGCAAACACAAACAAACATGACTCTTAAGAATTGATAATTCAGTATTTCCCACTGGAAATCACAATGTGGTTTCGCTGTCTGTAAGCTTCAGCTCTGTGTGGGTGAAGAAGACTCTCCCAATGTTCTTGACCTTTGCTAGTGTTGGTTCAGCTTTGCAGTGCAGCATCAGTTAGTGCTACAGTCATAAAATACTGTTGGTTATATCTTAAAGAGAGTATTAAGGTGTAACTCTGAGATGCATGTCATTAGATGATCAAATTGCTCCATTGCTAACACAGGTGTTTTGATGGAGCACTCCTGTCAGCCTGTTTTGTGCATGTTTTTTATAATGTTTTCCATTTTTAATAGGTTGTTGCTGTTAGCATGGAGCATTTCAGCCAACAAGAGACTAAAAGCATAGCAGTGTGGTAACCATACAGTCAGAAAGGCCTCCTCAGCAGAAAGCACAAGACTTCATTTTAGTCTATGAACAATTTATCTTCTTTGGCAAATAAGGAAGGAAGCAGCAGCAATCCTTTAGCTCAAGCAGAAGACTTGACTTGAAAAGTTTTGACTATTATTTTTGTCTCATCTTAAGGAAGGTGCAGAATTGCTGGTATTTGACAGGGAAATGGGTGCCATGTGAAAAGTATTGGCTTGTGTTCTATTTATCAAATAGGGAAGGCTGGTAACTCCAGCAGCATCTTTCATGGTGGTGTATTTGTCCAGTGCTTCTCAGTATCTTTTGTGCCTTTTATTCAGGACTCATGTCTCATTCAGACAGATGCCCTTCATTCAGTGCTCATGTACCCTTTCTTCATTAGGATTCATCCAGTTGTTTTCTCTTCCTGCACAATTTCCTCTTTTAGGTTTGTTCTTTTCTCCTCCTCTTTCTGATTAGTTTTTAGTCACGTTTATTTTGGCTTTCTCTGAATCTGACATGATAGGTTTGTGTTAACTTAAATCAGTGCTGTATTTTACTTTATGTCATACCATTTGCTCCACTAGAAACCAAGTATGTGAACAACTTGTGAGCGCATATCTACTGCTGTGACAGCAGGACTCTAACAGCTAAATGTGTGAAGCACTAAGTGTTCCCTCCTAGGGTGGCTTTGACTATCATGGCATTGTTGGCAATGGAAGGAAGCTTTGCAACGTTACTGGGGTTTTTCTAGTCATCTCAGAAGGATGAATAAGGTACTTGTCCCACGTGGCCATCAGTGTACACACAAAGTAATTTGAGGGCTGTGGGCTCCTGAGGAACTTGGGGTTGCGGAAACCTGGATACCAGAATTGGGTTGCAGAATGGGGTTCCAAAGAGCATGACAGAACTGCATTACTTCAGGCTGAGCCTGTGGTTCTGTTTGAAGCTTTGAGGGTTAGGAGGGCAAGCTGCAAAATCAGAACTGGCTGCAGTACTGAAATCTCCCCCCAAACAACCCTTATGGAGCCCCTGGGGATCCTTTTGTCTTTGCTGTGTGACAAGAAGGATTCAAACAGAAGCTGTAACCAAGCCAAGAAGAAATAGAGATCCCTTGGTGCTGGAGGACACACCTACACAGAAAAGGCCTTCTAAAGCCTCTTGACATTGGGATGTTTTAAAATCCCCCACAAAGGAATGCCAGTTATCAGGGACTTTCCTAGCATTTCTGGGTACCATTCATATGCAAAACATTTAAAATCTCTCTCTTTGTTTCAGTAAGGGAAAACGGTCTGAATCAGGAGTTGAAGTGAAAATTAACTGTTTTTTTTTCCCTTCTTAAACTCGGCCCTAGAAATCAGTTGTGTCTGAATTGCTTCCCTTACTTATGCCTGCCCAGCACTTGTTCGATTCTGCTTGATTCCTTTCGCTCTTCCAGCAGGCACAGAGCAGACCGACAGCGAGCTGTCAGGGCTGTAACCCCCCTCCAACTAAAGGCTGGAATGATGCTCTGCAGCTGCTGTGCTCTCAATGCACACTGTTGTGACCAAAGGAGGGCGATGAGCCTTTCTGGCACACAGATGGAAACACACAGTGAGCTGTGGGCAGCTGGCACCAGTAGAGCAGTGTGCCACAGCCAGCCTGTCACGCTCACCTAGAACTGTGGTATTTGTGCAATGTGAATAGAATCATAGTTTCACCAAGGTTGGAAAAGACTTCTAAGATCATCCAGTCCAACTGTCCACCCACTGCAAGGGTGGTTATCCACTCCAAGGAGGGTTACTCCTTGGGCAGCCTATTCAGTGCCCCACTTCTTCTGCAGTACTTCTAGCAGAAGGGTTTCAACTTTAAAGATAAGAAATGGATATGAGTAAACAAATTATAACTGATCTTAAGAGTTACAACTTAATTAATGACTGTAGTTACTGAGAGTAATAGTAGCTAATTCTTCTGACTGTCAAAATAACCACTGATTTTTTGTTTATCTCCCTGTTTTTTATGCTTCTGAAAGGGAATTATGCTTCAAACCATGCCAGCCAGTATTGTCAGCTCACTGTAAGCACTTGCTCTCCTGTACTTCCATTTCCTCTTTGATTGAGGGTAGGATTTGTTCAAGCTGAACTTGGCTTTCAAATGAAAACATGGAAATGATTTCTTATCATTGAAAAAATGGTGCAAGTTGGGAAATAAAGGAATGCTAGCCAAAGAAAGCAAATTTGACTTGGTGCAACAAAAGCATTGGCAGCTGGGAAAGGATAAGGGGTGTTGATTTTGCAGTTATGCAAGATTGTGTTATTAATGGTACTTGTATGTGTATATATGTATAGAGAGAGGGGAACTTAGTATCATCCTTTTATAAATATCAACAAAGAGAAGCTGGTGGTTCACTTCACATCTGAAGTTTCAGAAGGAAATGTTATTCATATCTGCTGCTGCAGCTGGGATTCCATTGCTCTTAGAATTTTTCTTTCTCCTGTCTTCTGTTTTGGAGAGCTCTTTTGTGCCGTGACTTGAAACAAACAGCTATCGGTCTTATTTGGGGAGTTTTACTCTCAATAAGTACTGCCATTATGATCAATTTAAACAAATAAGAAGTAAAACTTTCATTCTGAACAGGCCAACGTTTTCTCTGAATGCTGATGACGTTTTCTAGGGAGAAATCCCTCCTACCACTGCTCAGAATGCACTGTCTGCACTTCAGAGGTGTCTGCTGTGAAAGTTTCTTACCAGATCACGTAGAGAAACCAAAAGGCATTTTGCACAAAGGATGTACTAGTTACAGCGTGCAGCATCCAAATGTTAGGCAGATTTTAAAACAGCCTGAGCTGTTTGGGATGATCCTAGATCCTCCTCAGTAGCTGGGGAAATGCAGGATTCTGATTCCCTAACTTATATGATCACAGAGAAACTTTATATTACAAGTGCTGGTACAAAGAGCTGTCAATTTTAGTGTTGGAAATGTACTGCTTTTCCTTGGAGTTCAGAAATCTATACCAGCGACTGCCTCTCTTTCTTACACTATTTCTTCCACCCCCACATGTAATAATTTTCCCTCAACAATGTATGATTTCCCCTGGGTATCTCCATCACAAATAGGATTGTTCCCGACCACATAGATATTAACAGCTTTCCTTTTTAAGTGTCAAAGGTCTCTATACCATGCATGTCTATAAATGAGTACTTCCTTAGATGTGCTACAGAATAGCCTGGCTCTGTTTTCTGTTTCAGTGGTGTCTAGAAGTGTCTGGCTGTTGCTTACTACCTCTAATGTACAAGGGTGGTGTTTAACCTCTTAAAAAACCCAACCTTTTACCTGCTTTTCAGGGTGCCCTTAAAATGGCTTGAGTAGGTCTTAGTGCTTTCTAATTCTGAAGAAGTGTGGTTTTTTTAGTTGTAGAAACCATCAGTACGAGCTATTTTTGGTTGATTCTGCTTGGAAAACCCAACTTCATGCCTTTTAGGCGTGTACAGTATAATCTTTATTGGTGGCATGGAACTGTTAACTATGACAGCTACTGATGTGTTGACATTGAATGAATATTTGATGGATGGGAGCTGGGACACAGGCAGGAAACAGGAGTACAATGTCAAGAAAGAATACGCTGCCTTCCCTGTTGCTTTCTTGTGACACCCTTATTCTACTGAGCTGGATATTCAGCATCTTTCTAGATGAGCAAGTATCTCTTCATGTAATGAAAACAAAACAGTTGTCATTGTTGCCTTCATTTATTTTCTGCCCCTGTTTGTGCAGGCAGGCATAACACCTATCTCAGTGCACTGTAGGGACTGACTCTTTGATGAAGCATGTTTGGTTTTGTTTTGAAACCCTGCATCTCAGCAGGTTCTGTTATTATTGAAGTTCTTTTTCTACTCAAAATGATGGCTTTGTTCTATTTAGGTCTTTAAGAGGAAGTACCTGCGACTGCTCTTCCTCAATTCTTATTTATAGACTTCCCCTCATGCTTTCAAAATACCTAGGAGAACCTTAAAGGCAGACTCATTCTTTTATGCATCTCTTCTGAATGCGGGAAGCCCTAAAAGACAGCCCTGCAGTTTTGCATTTCTGCTTTTCTCATACAGTACATTAATGTAGCTTCGAGAATAATGTAAACATTCTTGGAAGCACCTGCCATCAAAGCAGAGCTGAGATAAGCTGTGGAGGCAGAGATCTTTTGTTCCATACTCTGGTTTGCTCCTAAAGTCCACTGAGTTCCTCTCAGCACAAACCAGAAGAAGGAAAGGGATGGTCTATAGGAGCAGCGGGCTTGTCAGCTGGTAGTGGGTGAGATACAGCTGCAGAGAATATGTAGCTGTGGATCTCATCATCACACAGTGCAACCGTGCTGCCCCATGGCATGAATAATACAGCAATGCTTCTTAATCAAATGAAATGTATTTCAAAATAAACACAGCATGTTCCCTGCAAAAGAGGGCAGATAGTAGAGGACATCTCAATTACGTTTCTTTCCTCTGTCGTTTGGGCACAAAGTCTTGAGGCCTGTTAGCTGCCCTCCCAGGCAGGTTTCTGTCTGCAGTTGGGCCCTTAGAATGACCAAAGATTGCAAAATGTTTTATGCTCTTGGTTTTTGAACATCTGTGTATAAGCTACCTCTGGTTCATTCCATGAAAACAAACCAAAATGTTTCTAAGTTGTTACAGCTGCGTTCTTGAAATGACTTGTAACTCAAAAACGTTTTATGTCTAGGAAGAACCTTTTTGCAGCCGTGCATTGGAATCCTTCGTTAAAAAAACCTTGTTAGCAGCCATGCTGCAGCTAGCTTGCAATCACTGATGGCAGAGGGTTGTATGGTTAGCGTTTGGTCTGCAGAGTGTGTCTGAGGTTCCTCACTTGCACCCCAAATTATTTTGCAAACGGCTTAAGTGATTAAGCTTGAAAACACGCTGACGGCAAGATGGTAATATGAAAAGCCAGCTTGGATGGTATGAAATAACATACGTTGCTTTGTTGATGTATTCGATTGCGTTAGCACTAAACGTATATAAATAACATTTTACATGTTGGGTTGTTTTTGTGTTTCTTTTTTTCTGTGGTATATTGAAAACTTTCTCTATGTTCCATTCTCACTTCATTTTTAGCTTTAACAGGAAACTGCAACATAAACATCAATGACTATGTTTCCATTTTTTTTCAGCTGTTTCTCAGTATAGCTCTTACTAGAAGTAATTGTTAAGTACCAGTTGCAATTTCCTATCTCAGATATAATGCTTTTTATGATGTTATATTTTGGGTCAGTTTTATTTGATGGTCACAAATACATATTGTTAAGATCCATCATCCTGCTCCTTTCTGGTACAGAAACATGCGGTAACAGTCACCTGAACTAAAATAAATGCCTTTGTACATTCGTTTCAGTTGTGTCTGGAGAAGCTCAGAGGGGTTTGGTTCTCATTACAGATGGAAACAAGCCGTGCATCGTGACTGAGAAATTGAAGCAGGAGCACACTACCACATCCCTGTTGTAACAGCACAGAAAGCAAGATGCTGTTGGTGCTGCTTGAAAGTAGGGTGAGTTTTACATGGAATTAAATGCCTTAAGTTTAACACAGTTTGGTTAAGAGAAATAGAAGGTAGATTAAGATGCTGTTGCAGATCATTTCATGATAACATAGTGCTGTGTAGATGGAAGAAGCATTACTAAACCACTATTTCCCACCTCTACAGCATAAACCTGTTTCCAGCAGTTCATTTTGGTGCAGTGTGTTGAAGTGAATCAGCAGATCTGGTGAATCCTTGACCTCTCTCTTTACAAGGATTCCCCAGGCTGCTGAAGGTGTGCACGCAGTTGTGGTTACTCAGGCAGGCTTCCCTCTGCATGCCTTCCCCTCATCTCAGGCTCTGGCTGGGCTGGTGAGTGTGTGCAGATCACAGACTCCTGAGAATCAGCTTTGGCTGTTAAATTAATGTCATGGATATACTTATTTTATTGGTGAAATGTTCCCCAGAGCACAACATAACCTCATTAACTCGGGCTTCTATGGTTAAATGGGAGAAGTAGCCATTCTTCCTGTCCCTGAAATCAGTTATTTCACTTTTATAAGAGAGTTATATGATGTGTTTTTCCCCTGAATATCATAAAAACAGTATTGTGACGCAGATGCATGTTGCTGTTAATGAGAAAGAATTGCTTTCAAGAGTTATCATGAGACTAGAGCATAAAGATGAACTGTTATAATGAGTGGGATGATTATGGGAATTCCTGCTTTTTGCTGGTGTTGTCATAAGCCCATTGCAATGTGCAGCCCATCTCTGTCTCTGAGTAATAGAATCATTAAGGGTGGAGAAGTCCACTAAGATCATCCAATCCAACCATCATCCCATCACCACAGTGGCTACTGAAGCATGTCTCTCAGCGCCACATCTACGCAGTTCTTGAAAACCTCTAGTTATGGTGCATCCACCGCCTCTCTGGGCAGGCTGTTACGGTGCCTGACCACTCTTCTTGACAAGTTCTTCCTGGTACTCAATCTGAACCTCCCCTAACATAGCTTGTGGCCATTGCCTCTTATCCTGCTGCTGTTTCCTCAAAGAGGCTGACCCCCAGCTCACCACAACCTCCTTTCATGCAGCTGTAGAGGGCAATAACGTCTCCCTTGAGCCTCCTCTTCTACAGACTGAACAATCCCAGCTTCCTCAGCTGCTCTTCATAAGTGCTTGTGCTCTGGACTTCTCATCAACTTCCTTGCCCTTCTCTGAATGCGTTGCAGGGCCTCCATGTCCTTATTGTTTTGAGGGGCCTGAAACCAAGCCAAGAACTTGAGTTGCTGTCTTACCAGAGCTGAATATGGGGGGACGATCATGTCCCTTTTCGTACTGGCTGCACTACTTCTGATACAAGCCAGAATGCCACTGGCCTTCTTGGCCACCTGGGCACACTGCTGGCTCAGTTCCTGGTAGCTCAAGTGTGGCTCAGGCAGTCAAGCTGAATTTGCTGTTCTGGTAAGGGAAGAATCAAGGCTGTAAGGATGTCTAAGGTGAAAAATCCCTGGATAATTTAGAGACTGTTCCTACTTGGGCTGGTGGGGCATGAGCAGATCCATGACTGTCTTAGATTGTCAGTCTACTGACAGCTTTGCAGAATCCCTGCAGCTATGCTGCTCTTAGCCGTCAAGGATTTAAGCCTGTGAGCGAGGAATGTGGGCGGCTTCTGTCCTAAACAAGCAATTTTGCTAGTCTCTATTGTGCACCGTGTTTGCATGTTTCGAAGAAGCTTGCTTCAGGGACAAGCACAGATACTTACAAGAAATTCTTCAGGAAGCCAGGATGAAATTGTTCATGGGCTAAGGTCTTGCAGACTGTTGCATTTGAAATTTGGTTCTTAGAAGTGATAGGCAGCTCTTCTGAGCTTAACATCTGCCCTTTGCATTCTGCTGTCATAGCAACAGCACAAACCGTGTCCTTGTGACTAATCTGCTTTGCTTTTCTCCATCTAGGCTTTAAACAGGAGAAAGAATCATAGGCAGAGCTTCCTCCCTCCAATCATATTCCCTCCTCATCCCCTTATAGAGCTGCTGCTCACAGGAGCAGTACTTCTGTGGGAGGAGGGATGTAGGATTGAACCTTAGCAAGCAGCTGTGCTCTGCTGTCATCCACTGAAAAGCATTGCAACAAAAGGCCAATCTGCTGCAAAAATGAATCCAATTTACTAGCTAGAGGAGTGATAGCAATATAAGAATACAAGGGATTTTAACCTAAAGCACTGCTCCTTTTTAATATAATACACGCACTTATACCAGTTAGATGTCAAGAAGTAACTTCTTGAAAGAGCAAGAAATGGATAGAGAAGCAAATTACTGAGAGTTAACAGCTTAGCTGAGTTGCTTTCAAGTTCTTAAAACTATTTCACTTTGTACGTTTCCTGGTCAACATTTCTTTTTGCATCAAGGTAATTCTAGTTACTTCAGCAGCCTGAGCAGAAATACAATGCTCCATTATTATTTCTGCTATAGTAGAAGAATAGGGGTGGTCTTTGTGACCTAAAAACAAGGGTGCTATGCTGTCTTTACTCTAACGGTTCTGGTCTTTGCACTTCTCGACTGCTGAGATTGATCAGAGCTTTATATTGCAAATATCAGGCAGGCAAGGTCTTGCTCATTCCCCTACTTTCCTTCCTTAATCCCATGGAATGACTAAAATGCTTGCAAACATTACAGGTGAAGCTCATCAGTATTATTTAGCTTGACAAGCCATATATAATTAGCTCAAAATAATAAACAAACATAATATTCAGGTCACATGTTGAGGTTGAACATCTTTGTGTGTCTACATGTGTCTGTGCGTGGTATAGAGAGGGGAAGGAAGAAAAGTGAACTGTGAAATTTCAGTGAAGTGCTTGTAATAGAGAGCAAACAGAAAGGTGGGATCATGGTGTAACTAACCTTCAGAGGAAACCAAACCAGGACTGTTCATAGAGTCACCAGAAGTGAAAAGACATTTACCATTGTATCTTCCTCTATCTATGTAGGAAGCCAGTTCAAGTTAGTGAACAGTCTCTAGTTTTGTGGTGTGCCCTTTCTCTAGCGAGCATTTCAGGACAAAAGGGTTTATTTTCTTATTTTCTAAGAGCCTTGCTCTACTGCAAGGTACAGAAGTTATTGTGGAAATAATAATAAGGCTGTGAATAATAGAGTTAAAAGTTATAAGAAAGCAGGAAAGGCTTAATAGTGAAAGTGTGCTGTTCAGTGTCTGGTGGTTTGCAAGTGTGTTTTGAAACTGAATGAGTGGCTTTTTAGCTGAATAGATGTTAATGTTGTCTTGATACAACAGAGGAAGGTCGACTTATTAGTAATATTACTAATAGAGCTGTTGTGTTTTTTTGCTTGGCTGGAAGTATTTTATCGCTAATTTCAAGATAGAAGTTCTTGTTAATAAGCAGTGCAGTTCCAACAACTATGATGTCCCTTCAGGAGTTTTGCATTGGTTTAGATTGCCGACCTGCAAACCTTTGTAGAGCAAAGAGTTCCTTCCTTGAGGAAGCTTGCTAAGTCATGGCCTGTGAGACTCGGTTTTCACTCTGGCCATGTTCACACCAGCTGCTAGGTAAAGTCCTGTGTGTGGGTTCAAGGCTCACGGTTCATCTCAGTGCCCTGGATTTCACAGCTGACACAGAGTGGACAACTGAAGTTTAGAATAAAATGAATGGTGTGAGGCAAAGAAGGAGCAGGGAGAGTCTTAACCTTAGTAGAGCCTGTAAGTACATACATACTAATCCTCGTATGTTGTGATGGCAGAATCAGAAATGTACAACTTGTTAAGCCAGGAATACAACTGCTGATTTTTTTCCTGTGCTTTTTCTACATATAGGCTTCTGGAGAGAATACCTAAGGTGATAGAGCTCTGGCTCAACCATACTGTGACCAAGTGTCCAAGTGATCATGAGGGAGATCACAGCAGTAACCTTTCAGCTGTCCTTTCCACGAGTAGTTAAGTTCTTTGAGCAGTGCTGATATGAGGGTCAATGCAGCTACACAAACCATAAAAGAAACAAACCAAAATAGCAACAGAAAAAGAGCTTTCAAATTTCATTAAGTTGCATTAAACTGCTAGCATAACGCTGGAAGGAGAAGTGATAGAGGTGTTGCTTTTTTAAGTGGCCACCATTAGAGATACAGAACAGAAAGACACGCAGGCACAGAGATGTGAAAATAATTGACACAGTAGCATGAAGATTTTCCAGAC
Organism: Excalfactoria chinensis; assembly: GCF_039878825.1. NCBI lineage: Eukaryota > Metazoa > Chordata > Aves > Galliformes > Phasianidae > Excalfactoria > Excalfactoria chinensis. Next base: position 30,520,556 of record NC_092831.1, read on the forward strand.
CAATTAATTCACATAAAATACAAAAAACATTTTGTAAACGATACAGTTTTCACTGAAGTACTTATGGAAAACACCATCAAAGGAGAGAAAAATCCCCCAACTTTTGTTCAACTCAGATGTGTATCTGTTTTATGCACAAGACAAATAACCGTCAGGAAGTAGGTGACTAATGAAGTGGAACTCTGAGAATTCTTGCCTTAAATAAACTATTACTAGAGGAACGTTCAACCAATCAAAATAAATACCACTTTGCTGAAGCCTAAAGGAAAAATCCTTTAAGCAATTTGTAACAAGTAATCACAGCTAAGAACAAAACAGCCCGTGCTGCTCCTTGTTCGGGGTGCTGTTTTCTAAGCACCAAATAGTTGTTGTTTCCCCAAAGGCTGTCACAGCTAATCATGTTTAAACAGCCATATGTGTCTGGATAGTTGGTAATCACACTGGTAGTGAACATTAATATCTATAAGCACTGTATCAAGCTATTTTTAAGAGCCGAGTGAGACTGGGGTATGTGCTGAGCCAAGAGGTCACAGCATGGTTGCATTGAAGTGACGTGCATTAAGAATATGAGTTGCTTTTCCATAAGATGACTGATAGCCTCTTATTGGAGGCTTGCTCTTCTCATAGCTGGATTCTATAGGGGAGATCTGAGTAGTGCAAAGGAACAAGCAGTGATAGCAGAGATAGGCATTGTTTTTACAAGCCAGGCAGAGCGTGCAATTGGTTATCCGGAGTAACAACATACCTGAAGCAGCTTTCTGGTTCTTTTCAGGTTGTGTATCAAGAGAAGGTTCTTCTCTTGTGAAACCTTGTCTAGCTGGTCATCCACCTGGATTAGCAGGTTCTGTAAAAGGATGGTTGCCATTGCTTCGTTGTTGGATGCAGCTTCCCTAGAGAGCAGATGAATGAGAAACATGTGTTTTTAAAATGTTAGAATGTGTGCCAAGCTATCTGTGCACAAATTTATAATCCATAGAGAAATAAAAGTAGTAAAAAGCTCGATTTAAATGTATCACGTAGAGCTATGTAAAGAACTGGTTTTATGATCCCTGCTGTAACGACAGTAAGAGGATGTTCTAAGCCCAGGCTGTGGACTCATCCAGAGGGGAGACAATCAGAGGTTTCCAGTCCTGGTTTTAGTGAGTATTTAAACATTTTTAGCCCACTTGCTGATGGAAGTGAGGCTTATGCATAGTATGAGCCAGAGTCTCTCTCCCTCTGTCAGTCACATAGACATAATTTCTCAAGTTGCTGCCCACTTTCAGCCCAAGTTGACAGTGGGCTCCAAGTCCAAAAAAAATACCATATCTGTACAAATTGCCCAGAAAACTGGCAGGTTGGTGGAACAGAGGAATCCAAATTAGTGCCTCTGCTGAGGAAAATGGCAGTAATAACTTGCTTCAGGAGGCAACAGCCAGATGGCCAGTCAGCAGATATGTATCTTCACACCAGGCACCAGATGAGCCTTTGCCCAGCCAAACTATTTGGGGATATGGGAAGACTCTGAAGCTACTGGTGAAGGGTATGTAGGGGACAAAGGATGCAAATGCATGGAAACAGGCTTTACTAGTTCTGCTATTTATGGAACAGCTTTGTTACATGAAGGGCAGTAACGTTAGTGAGCAGGATAGAGGAAGGTAGTCTGCAGTGGATGGTCTCCTTGTCCTAAGGTTACTCCCTCATTGTTCCCCCAGTGGCAGGTACCTGTTTGAGATTTACCTGCTAAATCTGGCCAAAAGAGGCTTTTAATGATTCCCATGTTCCCACAGCCCTACTGCATGCTATAACCTTCAAGGAAAATTATTGTATTAATTAGCAAGTCTTTTTTTTTTTTTTTTTTCAATAGTTCTCCAGTAGACCTGTGGATTTAGCTTCCCAAATTCAGACATCTCTTCCTGCTGCTATTAGTATGAACATTTCTTGGCATTTAGTCCTGTATTTTCTTGATATGGCTATTGAATGGGTATCATCTAAATTTCTCTATAAATTTACCTTCTAGAAGACGGTAACTGCAAATTGCTGTTTTGTCCTCCAATATTCTATATCCAGCTTGAAGTGTGATTTGGACAAGAGGAATAATTGTGTGCTACTGGAGGTAAAGGAATAATGTTTCCATTGAAAACTGACTTGGGTTATGTTCTGTGAAACATCTAGTGCCCTTATTTTCATAGAATCATAGAACTACCAAGGTCGGAAAAGACCTCTGAAATCATCCAGGCCAACCATCCACCTATCACTAATATTTCCTACTACGCCATGTCCCTCAGTACAACATCTTTTTGTTCTTAGATCATTTTTATTGCCTTTTGTTTAGGATTAAGCTAAAATAAGAACTCACTCTCCCTTTAGGTGTTTCTTAAATTTAAAGTTAAAAGGAAAAGAGATCTGCACTCTAAGAAAAAGCATCCAAGCTAGAAAAGCTATATATTGATTATATATTTATGTTTACCTTTAAATATGGTGGTTTTCATTAGAATCATTTCAATACATGCAAGGGACTCCACCCAATTGCACCCAGATCTTATTTTCATCAATACTGCCTTATATTTCACATGATATGTGGTAGTTTATTAAGAAAAAGCACAGTAATTAATTTGATTCTGTCTTTAGATGTAAGCGTGACCTTTGTATATAAAATGTGTTCAATGGAAATTATTACTTAATAAGTGGAAAATAATGTTGCAGCTTTAACAGGACTTCACTGACACTGAATCTCTTAAATAGATGTAGTGTAGTTCTAACTCAACAAGCTGAATCCATAAATAGAAGGATACTATTCTTGGAATATAGATGTCTGCACAGTTCAAACCATGAGAACCCTAACATCTGAAAGCAGCTCATGATGGTAATTTTAAGAGAGGGAATAAATGTATTTCTTACCAATCTTGGCTTTCTATCCATTGTGCCAGCAGATGCCGGATTTCCATGGGGAAGTTATCATCATAGAACTGGTCGACCTGCTCCAAAAACTTTATTTCCAACTGTTGAACTTGACTCCACTGGGACATGCTGCAAAAGAAACGATTAAACTTGTTTGAAAATAGCAATGTATTAGTAATACAAAGGGTAAAAAAACATTTATTTTCATCTCAGTTCTTTTTTTTTTAATTATGTTCTTGAATATTCCTGATTATTTTCTGTCTTTAACAATGAGCGTTACCCAGCTGAAGTTGGTCAGTTAAAGGGAAGAGGGAGGAAAGCAAGCAAGGTCAGTAGATGTTTTAGCTCTTACACCTCTGCCTGCTTTCTTCCCTAATGTGTATGTTCTGATGACAACCAAGGGGGGAGGTTTGTGCAGCATGTAATTGCTTGCAACAATCAATTCATACCATTTGATGTTGTTGCCCAAGCTCTATGTCTTCTGTTTGGAGAGGACCGCTTACTTCAGAATGCAAAATATTGGTCTAGTGTATCTTTCCTATTTTTACTTGGCTTAGAATTATGTGATTTTCTTTTTTTTAAATACCAAAAATCCAACTTGGGAAGGGTATAGCCATATGAAAACTAAAAGATGAGCAACCGTAGGGTCACCCAATTGTGGGCCCTGAAATTCCTGGCTGCGCTATCCACCCCAATTCAATTCTGACTCTCTAAGGAGAGTTACAGATGTTAGGTGGGTTGAGTTGTCTTCAATTAGCCTCTGCTTTCCATGGACTGAATGGATTACTTTGGGTGAGCAGGCTCTCAAAGCAGACACCTCGGTGACTGTTCTACTTAGGCAGAGATGATATTTCTGATGTCTGTATGCTAAGGTTGCATCACATCATCATTAATCTGACTCGTGAAAACATTTTCATTGTTGTGTTTGTTTTTTGATGCAGGAAAGCATATTCAAAAGCAGAAAGAGAATAAGCTCCAACGAAAAAAGAAAGCAGAAATTGATTTGCTGCTTTAGCCCCGCTGTATACTGAAGAAGCCTGAATGCTACTTTGAAGAGTCCCATTGGGTTGTGTTATTGCTCCTACCTACCCTTCCTCGCCTTTGCAGCACTATCAGATCTCCTATATTGCACTGGAGGATGCACTGAGATAAACCCACATACTTCTGTACTGCATTAAGAGATAAACATTGCTCAAGGCAATGTTGGGTTGTGGTTCTAGCTGTGTCATCTGCAGAAAAAGTCAGCAATAGCTTTGGAAACAGGTAAGGAAGGTACCCTGGGGCCTTCCACCTTGGTCCTCCTGTGAGCTCTGCCCATGGTGAGGTCCTTTACCAAGGGTTGTCTGCCCCTCATTGCCTTGGTTCATACTAAGAAGCTACATACAGTACAATGCCGTGGATTAAAGATTGCACTGCAGTTGGGGCAACGTGGTGTTTTTGGATGTTTCTGATAGAAGTTTTCCCTGAAAATTAAAAAGGTGGGGCTTCATCAAAGCTGGCATCTTTATAGAAAGCTGACCTTTTTATAAAAAGCTTTTTCATTTTCCACCTCTGAATCGTAGTTTCATAATGTCAAGATTTCAAAGGAGAGAATATATTTTTTTGGAGCAATATATAGGAACATTTTCCCATCTCTGTTGCTGCACAGGTAATTACAAGGAAGCTCAGGCCTTATTTCTTGAGATACCAGCACAAACCAAATCATAATGTAATAATACCTCATGTTGAGAAAATAAGTTTTGTGAGCCTGCTTGCTTTCATTGAGAGATTTTATTGCAGCTTCTAGCCAGCTGTGGTTGTGATGCCCTACACGTATTAAGAACTTTGTGTTTTTATATAAATAAAAAAACCCTCAAGATGATGCTGTACCCTTGTTGGACTTCTAGGTGATGTTCTGGGGTGCCACAGAGCTTGCAATGGATGGACCTGGTCTGTACCCAGGGTTTTGGGAGCACGTTTGATACCAAATGCCCTGTTCCAGGTTTTCCTTTTCTTCTGAGTTGTGCTGAGAGTTTAAAAGCTCAGCACACCTGTAGCTGATATTGAATCTGCCATAAAAGCTTGTAGCAGGAACGTACTGTGTTTAAAAATTAGCATCAAGCTACTGCGAATGAAATAGTAACGGTGCAACTGCCTCACTTTCTATGTCGTGAGGTGCTCATTCAGATACTTTTGGTTCTGTCTGCAGTTACGACCTGTGCCACCACCACGGCATTGCCTACGGTCCCCCTGGCAGATAAACCTCATCTTCCTCCCCTGATAGAGTGGTCTAGCGGTGCAGGAGCAGCGGGGAGCCCTAAGACCACGAGGCCGCCATGTCCAGGTAAGGTACCCCCACCCCCACCCCCATGGCACCCTGAAGGCTCCAGATGGATGGACAGATGGACAGACAGAAGGAGCCCCCCCCAACTTGCCTGTACATGCGGTCCCTGAGCTGCTGGCGGTGTCCCCAGGTGTGGCTGCCTCCTGCCTTATGTTTTATGCTGCCCCAGCTCTGTCCCGGCAGCTTTTCCTGTGCGTCAGCTGTGCCCTCACCGCCCCGGGGAGTGGAATGGGGCCGTGTCACAGTTTAAAACATCACGAGAGGCGCAACCCTCTGTGGTTGCCTTATTGCTCTACTATGAGGCGTTTCTGGAGCAGACAGCAGAGAAAGGTGAAATGTTGGTTCTGGGTTCAGAAATGGTCTGAAGGAAGTTGTTTATCAAAAAATACCCCAAAACATCAGTCAGTTCTTCGGTAATGTGGCACCCTGGCCTTTGCAAAGGGCTCTCAGGGAGCCAGGCTTCTCCCCCTCTCCAGGCAGGCACATTGGATCCTACATGTAGACCCTGCCTGCTGCCTTTTGTGACCCACACTAGTGGAAGGGCTCAGCAGCAGAACGTAACCACACCGCACGCTGTGACTTCCTGCAGCAGTTATGGGTGCTTTGTTTCAGGCAGAGCCTGAGATGCAGGAGCTCCTATCTGAGATAAAAGGCTCAGTCCCTGCCCCAAAGAGTTAGCAGTATGGTATCTTCCATACCATTATAAAGGTCATGATGGTGGGCACACTCTATTTTTTTTCCTCAGCATAAGTTAGTTTATTGAAAGAGGATCAGCGTAGCATTGGGTGCAGTACTGCTAAAGCCCAAGGTTCTATTGTGCATTACCAGAAACCCCAGTCATAAGCAGATCTTTGTGCCAGGCTGTAGGAGCAGCAAAGGGAAGGTGTGTTTGCTTGTGAGCTGACAGAGTGGTTCTGCATTCTGTGCTGGGAGCAGCAGGAAGCCTTGCTGAAGTAAGAGAGCCAGGTGCAGGCGTGTAGTAAAAAGGAAGGTGCTTGTCACTAGTGATGTGTAATTACATTTTCCAGGTGGCATGGAGAGGGAATTGGAAGTGATGAGAGAATCTCTGATAGATAGGTAACTTCTGGATCTGCTGGTAGATGTCACCTTCACTGTCTGTATGCTTGAAATGAGATTTGGCATTGATTTGTATAGCATTTAGCATTTTTTTCAGGTGCATTTGTAATCTGAGAGTCAGAAGCATAACAGATCTTTGCAAAATCCCTGTTACTGAATTGAGTGGTCTAGTGCATGCCTCAGTGGCCTATTTATCTGCTATTCTTTTACACTACACTGCTGTATATTTGCTCCTTGTGTTCTACAAGTGAGGTCAAGCTGCAGCGTCCTGGAGGATTTTCTTCAGCCTTTTGTTCTTGTGAAATAACCGGTGTACAAAGTCACGTTAGCTTTCCAAAGCAGAAGTGGAAGCTATGGATGCAGAGCCAGCAGCAGCTGCCACCAATGACCAGACGCACATGTCGTACCCAACTGCATTTTGGCTCCTGTAAGTGGCTGTTTTAGGTTCTGATTTGACTTGGCAGTCTCTGGCTCAAAGAGGAGATACTAAAGCAGAAAGAATGTTTTCACTGCCCTTTGTCAGTAGCTGGGGGTGAGTTTGGAAGTCAGGCTCCCTCTTTGTCTGCAGAGGTCAGGAACCAAACTCAGATCAGTTTTGGCAAGAGCCAGGTCAGACCTGCTGTGTGTCCTTCAGCCTCTGGCACTCACAGGAGTAGATACAGCCGCGCTTCACCCATGTTTTATGTCATATTTCTTTTGCTGGCAGGTATCTCTCTAGATCCGTTTCCAAAGCAGCTGATTTTCAGGTGGTTTGCTGTGTACCAGCTTGCAGACACACTGGGACACTGAATTAGCAGTCTGAAGACCGCCCAATAAATAACATTTATTAGCAATTTAATTTCATGCTGTCTGTAGGGGGAACTCTTGCACTGCACTTTAGCTTCTGAATAAATATTGATAACTACCTGTCTTTTCTTTTAGATTAAGTACTCATTCTTTAAGCATCCTTCCACATCTGATATCCATAATGATAAGAGGATGGGTAGATCACACCATCCCAGTAAAATAGCGTAATAGCAGGGATGCTTTCTGCCTTCTCTCTTTCTTAACCTTTAAAACAAGGTCTGTGGTGGGGGAGTGGCTGCTGTTAAGGTGATGTTGTTCTTTCAATATCTATTCAGGGTTGCTTCAAGAGGAAGGAACTGGAGATGCAAGGAGAAGTGCTGAAGAGTGGGACCAAAATGAGAAGGAAGAGATGGCCTGAGTCAGCCCTATGGGGCTCTGGAGGAGAGGTTGTGGGTAGGCAGGAGGCTGGAGGTGCTGGCTCAAGGCAAGCAGCGAGTGCCGCTAAGCCCTGGAAGGGGCCAGGAGCTCCAGGAGCACGTGGCATGGCAGGAGAAGCTGAGGAATGGGCAGTTCTGGCTCCCATTGACAAGAGAGTTCAGCAGGGTGCAAGGCAAGGCAAAACTGGCTGAAAGGGTGCTTGTGAAGTGAAGGACTATGAAGGAGAGGGCCTGGGGCAGCCTCTTGGTGGAAGGGAATTTCTTTAACTGCACAGTAAAGGGCAGGAGGTGCAAAGGAACATGAGGGAGAACAGACTACAGAGGTTGGGGCTTTTGTTGAGGTTTGGTAGGTCAAATTTAATAAGTGCTGTGAAACATTTCATTCTGCTTCATCATTGCTTAGCTCCAGTAAAAGCAGGCGAATAAGAAGCAGATGGCCAAACTGTGTGGGCTACTTAAAGGGAAGGAAGAGCCTTAAATAATGGAGAAGGAATTCTGGACGCAGTAATCTTTGAATCAGAAGTTCACAAAGTTGTTTCTAGGAATACAGAGCCCATTTATTACTTTGATCACCGTGACCAACCTGTAATCAAGATTATCATCTCTTGTGTTTGGCCTCTGGTCATTATACTCCCTGACTAACCTTTAATTAGAGTATGTCTCATCTATCTTTTACACAAGGGAGACGTTTAGCTTGAGTGTTCTGTACATGCACAATGTCTTGTGTCTGAGCTGTTCATAGTTTTTCCTCTTGTATTCAAAACATGGACTTCTGGACTCGGTGAGACTTGTAAACACTGTAATCATGAGAAATTGTCTTGCTGGCAGTGTAGTTCCTCCGAGTCAGCACAGCATAAATCAGCAGTCGTGCGTGCAGGTCACATCCACTACTGTCCTCTATTTGGAGGAAAAGACAGGAACAGTGGTGTTGTCTTGAAGCTGCACGTTCTAACAAGCTGTTTGTGAGTGCTAGAAAGATCTCTTGGCTCTGCATTTGTGCGTAGCTGAAAGGCTGATTGTTATGCTCAGAAATAAATGCTTTTGTTTGTTTATTTAGTTGTTCTCAAATGCTGAAAAACTATTTTCCTCCTTCCAGTAGTAAGCCTTATATGCAAGTGTATAGATCTGTTTGGAGTATGTGTACACACCTCGCTCAAATCTGTGTTGATACCAGCTAGGAAAGAAAATCATTAACACATAATGCGGATCTCTCTAGCACATCTCTCTCACACCGTTTAAGGCACATGCTATTTGGAGTCCTGCAGTCACCACCCAAATCATTGTGTTGATGAAAAATGATCTGTAAGGCCTCCATTCTACCTGGATGGCAGCCTGCTGTTGTTTAGAGAAAGGGCAGCTGTGGAGAAAGGCTGAAAGAAGCGTGGAAAAAAGTGATGGCAGACAAAGGTAGTTTAGAAGAGCAAGGAGAAAGGGATGAACTCTTGGGGTCTTGTGTTGCCTTATAGTGCAAATGAAACCTTTTGATAATGAAAAATGGTGATTGTGGAATATCATTATGAATCTTCCTTGCTTAACATCCCCCTTATATTAAGTGTTTTTTTCAGCCATTTCCATACTTTGATATGCATGAAGTCTTTAACTTTTCCGCCTCCTAAAAGGTCTCAAGCACATTCAACTTTTGCTTTTCCTGAATTAATTTGGAGTCAGGCTTCCCTCTGTGTTTTGAGTTATGTAGGTTGGAATTCTAACAGCTCTGCTTGAGAAGACTTTTCAGCTTTGTGCAGACTGTGGACTCTCAGGAAGCATTTATCTTATTTGATACAAATAATTTGAGCCTCCTCATTCATTGGTAATGACCCCTTTTATTTGCACGGAATTTGGGAGCTTTCTGATTACTGTTCTCCAAAGCAGAGTGTAAGAAATAAATACAATATCAATGAGATTTGGGCGGTAGTGTTTCTGCACGTGTATTAACCTGGAGGGCAAAAAGAGGAACCTCTTGCTGCTGCGACTTGATTAGTATGAAAGTCAGCATAGACCAGATAACAGAAAGCAGAATGTCTCATAGTAATCTCACTTGGGACTCTCCCTGTCTGTAGTTACTTGAATTCTTACTGCCTTCCATATGTGGGGTTGGGATGACTATATGTAATGGTTATTTCTGAGTATACCTATGAATGTGTTGGCTTTGTCTCTTAGAACCTTAAAGGAGTCCTTGAGCTTTATTAAACTTGCTAGTATATGCTGATTGCTGAAAGCAATTTGATGCTGAACAGTGGCTTCCAAATAAAAAGATCGATAGATTCAGAATTAGAAATGGATCATACTCTGAGAAGATAACTTGGTTGATTAATTTAATAAAGTCTTTCCACAAAGGGAGCAATTAAACCAAAGTTTGATTATCTCTACTTGATAATGTTTAAGATATTCCATATTAAAATTGAAGGTTTTATCTCTGGTGGCAGTAAAATAACCTCTTGATTTATGCTACTCCCTGAAACTGCTTATCTATTTGTGCTGTTTATAGAAGAAAACACACTCCTTCAGAATTTATGTCATTTTGTTTTTTTTTTTCTTGGCTGGGCTATAGGAAAAAAAATAAAACACCAACAAAACAAATTGAAAGCAGCTGTACAGTTGACCTTAATTGTATTGTTGGATGTCACAAGAAGGATGGCAATCATGTGCCTGTTATGGGCTTATAGTCTTCTTTCTAAGCTGTCTGAAAGCAGTGTCTGCTTTGATCCTTGTATTCCTTTCAAGCCTTCTGTGAGAAGTAGCTGAGGCTCAATCTTTCTTTTATAGACCTGTTTTGTTCTTGGACCTAAGTCCCTTGGCACACTGCTTGTACAGGCCCTTGTCATGGTTAGTTGCAAATTGTCGTGTCCCTCACTTAGTGCACTTCCCATAGTGGAGGGGAAGGTGGAGGAAGATGGATGAGCATTGTGATCCTGTATATATTTTGAAAATCTTTCCTATATTTTCCAGATGGCTTTTTCAATTTGTTTCACAATGTTCAGTATGAATCAGTTTTCAGTGTGATTAATTCATACCGGATACGAAAATGATCTTGTTTTCACTAGAGGACAACTAACGTGTCTGGTAGTGTAAGAAGACACTGAGAACTGAAACTGTACATGGAAACTTAACATTGAAAGTTGTTCTAATAGTGTGAAGAAAACTTGCATTGTTCTCTTGTATTCTCAGGGAGAAAAGGATGATTTCTAGAGCTCAGTTATAGAACCAAAGAATGGTTTGGGTTGGAAAAGACCTAACGGTCATGTACTCACTCAACATTTAGTTCCAATTCCCCTGCTATAGGCAGGGACACCTCCTGCTAGAGCAGCCTGCTCTATAACATGAAGAGAGATGTGGCTACAGGCTGTTTTCGTCTTTAATAACAAAAGACCAAAACCTCAGCTCAATTCTCTCTACAGTCTGAGGTCATTCAAAGTTGCATCTTGCATCTTCCTTGTAGGTGCTACGGTGACAAGGCTCCTGTGTAGGGTAGGGATGGGCATTCTCTATTTATCCTTGAGAAGCCAAATGAGGTTTAAGGAGGGAGCTGCTAATTCACCTGATCATTCAGGTAGTCCATCATCAGGATCCAAGGACTTTGCACTGCAGAGTAAGCAGTCATGAGGTACATAGAGAAGGAATCCAAACCTGGCCTTCTTCTTCCCAGAAATAGATGTGGGCTTTTGTGGTTGGACATTAACGATGCTGGGCAAGCCCATGCTTTCATTCTTGTTCTGGATGAGTTAGCACAGCCTCAGCTGTGGGAGAAAGTACTCCTCCTCTTCTCTCTGTAATACTGGGAAGCAGCTTGTAGTGTAAGGATTACAGGAGTCTGCTGGGAGATGAGAAGACACTGCATGCCTGCTTTTTCTCAGCATGGTAAGGAAGTTAAGTCGTAGTCTTTGTGTCACTGTAAGTACTCCAGTACTGATTTATGTGTTTATTTGCAAGATGGCACATAGATTTCGAGGCAAGGTGACGTCTGCAGCAGGAATTCCTCCCTGCCACTGCTGCGTGTCGGGTGTTGTTGGAGCTTGTGCTCTGGGTTAGAGCACACTGAGTGTGCTCTTGGCAAATAGTGGAGAGCCTTGAGTCAGAATGGTGTTAGGGGTGAAATGGGCAGCGAGCTGCTGAATGATATGGGTTGGGGTGGCACGGCTTCCATGCTATAGCTCAGGCACCCACTTGTTCTATGTGCCGAAAACACCGGGCAGGCGTTCTGAGGTCTGTGTTTCTTAGCTAGGCTCCTAACATTATTCAGACTTTATTGTAAGTGTGTTTAGGATCTTGTCTATAATCAAAAACAAAGTACCCTTGAAATATAAGCTATAAATCACTTTCTTATTCCTCGTGTTTTTTGACTCATTAATCATTTCTAATTTTTAACCATACTCAGTTTTCACATCTCTCAATAGTTCGAGCATGAGATCAAGAGCTCCTCTTTGAACAAGTAACAGTGATTGGCATGAGTGGGAACCTGTGATCTCAGTTTTCCTCTTTTCCCCTCTAGGGTGTGATCTGCAGCATCCGTCTGGTGTGAGTCCGAGCCTATTGCATTTTTACTACAGGGACTCTGATGGCTCAGCCATCTTGATCACGGTCTGGAAAAAACTGGAGCATTGCCTCACTCCTTTGGGGGAACAAAAAATAGTGCATCACAAATGCACTGTGGTGTGCTACCACAGTAGTTTTTGTTCACAACCAAAAGATTTTGGCTAAGATCTTTCAATTCCTGTCTTTTTTTTTTTTTCCCCCAGTGGTTGCTTTGTTGAGTTCTTCTCATGCCTACGAATGCGTGCACATATCTTTCAGAAAATCAGGCTTTGTGTACAGGTTGTTTTGCACAGTGCTGTGTGAGGGCACCTGACCTACTTGTGACCCAGAGACTGAGAAGCGCTGCTTGTCGCTGCAGCGAAGCACATAACCAACACCACGAGCGTTATCTTCTGCCGGAAAGAAACCACTGATTCCTGTGTACTCTTGAGAACTGTTAGAGGTTCTCAGTAAAACTGATGCTAATATCTTTTGAGGTAGATATATTTTTAACTTTGTTTGACAAGCCACACATATATTTAAACTGCTGCTACTGTGAAATAAATAACGTTAAGCTATTTGTGAGTACACAGAGCGCTCAGAGCTGTGCTGAAAGGCGTGATGCTCCTGAAGACTGTCGAGCCTTCTTTGTGATCTGTTGCATTGGAGCTTTCTGGGGTAAGGAAGCAGCTGGAGGGCTCTGCCAGCCAGTGTTTTATACTCCCTTAAGCCAGCCATGTGATGGCGATAGCTCAAGGTGGCACAGCTGGGGCAGCACCTCTGGGGTGAATCATACCTGATATGAGGCATCTGCCAAAGACAACCAAGCAAAAAACCACAGAGCAACTCAAGTGTTTTATGGAAATTCAAACTTTCCTGCTAGTTTTGCAGGTGGCAGGAAGTAGTTCATCTAATGCTCTGCTGAAAGCGAGTATCTTCATGTTGCATTGTGAACTGCATTTTTTTTACTATGTTTTTTCCTCAGTCTATTACAATTTGGTCTAAATTTGGGAATTTTTGGTCTTTGTGACTAATCTGTTATCGCTCGTTGGGGAAATACTATGAAGGAAATTACCAAATTCAGCCAGTTATAACTAAGGGACAGCAAAGCATACCACTGTCTCTGAATTCTCTGGTCTCATCAGCCTGAGATAGAAACATTGATAGGTTTAATGAGGTTCTCAAAGGACAGCAGGTTATGTACTGTTGTGGGAGTTTTGTGATGACTCAGCGGCGGCCACATTTGAATTGCATGAAGGCATTTGCATTCGGAGGACACCACGGTGTTGCCTGGGTTCCCCAAGGTAGGGAGGAGACACTGTGTTGTCCAGGAGCAATGTTGAGATTCACACTGTGGAAGCCCTCTTGGTTCTGGATCTGCAAGATCAATGTTTCCTCACCGCAATGAAACCTTGATTTATTCTAGTATCTGCTTCAGTATTTTGGTATTGTCATCCAAAGACTTGAGTAATTATGTTTCTTTTTAAGTTGTTGTCTGTCTTTAAGAGGTACATTTGCAGAAGTAGCATGATGGCCACACAGGTGCTTTAGAGTGGGTGAGGTTGCGCATCCTCATGCAAAGTAGAGGTATCAAGTTAGTATATAATGAGCCTAATTATGGTAAAAAGAAATCCCTCTCGTACTCCAGCCCATAGTCAAACTTGTACTATTATTGCAGGGACTGTACGTGTGGCAATACTGCTTGGAGGCCTTGACTTCATCTGGACAAACATCACAAGCACTTCTCACCTGAAGTGCTTATCACTACAAGGTAAGTGGGCATGAGAAATGGAGAAGTGGAAATGAAAGGTGCCAACGTAGTATCGATCATTGTTTGAAGCAGAAGGTACATTGCTCAACTGTAGACTGTATGGCAAAGCCCATCTGAGCTTCTTGCTTTCTTTGCCTGTTTTTCAGTCTGATATATTTGTCTTGCAAATGTTGGTTTTGACTAAGAATGCTATTGTGCCAGCACAGTTTTGTTAAGAGAGGCTTATGGTGTAACCAGATTTGTTTTATCTACACCTTTTCAAGTAGGCGGTGCTATTAAAACCACTATGACTTAGGTACATAAGGGCATTGAGTACAATATGGGTCACTTTAAACACCAGTCATTCCCAGTAGTGGGTTGAAATCCTACTAAGAATAGTGTTGAAATGAGCTCTTTTCTTGTTTTGAACTTTCTCAATCTGTTCTGTGTAATTTAAACCTGTGTTTTACCTCTTCCTCCCTGTTGACCTTGCCTATATGTAATATGTATATATTCCATTTTTAAATGCATCTATTTAAAACAGAAATACAGTCGCAAACAGGCACCCACGTACACTCATCACATGGAATTAAACATTTTCATGACTGAACAGGATGCATCATAAATCTGTTTGGGTACGTCATTTTAGTTGAGAAAGAGTTTCTTATGGAAACACTGATCGAGTTGTGTTGCGTTGTTTTTTTAAGGTAAGGAAAAGATGATGCAAGTGGGAATTGTTGCTCTGCTGAAATACTGTAGGTGTAGTTTCAGTGGAAGCCTAACACAGTCAGGACTCATGTCTCCAATATCTCACCCTGCTGCTTGTTTGGAGGTAGTAAAATACAGTGTCAGAGCACATGTTACAACTTGCCATTCTATTGCTTCACTGCTACTGTAAGAATGCTTTAATTGAGGGAAATACTAAGAAAAACAAAGCTTATTTTTTCAGGCTTTGTCAGAGCGTGCTTTCTCACTGGCCTACAAAAGGTGCCTTAGTTGCTCTCTAGATTTTTGTTGAAGTTAACTAAGAGAAAGGTTGGTGGGATTTGGAGGCTTGCCATCAAATTAAGCAGTTCTGCTTCTAACTCCCAGACTTTGGGACATCCTGGAACCCGTCTTTGTTGTTTTATCAGGTGAGAATTCATCTGGCCTTTAGAACAGATCAGAAACAGAACTTTAATTATCCTTCAGCGTTGCGCTTGAATGTACGTGCCTTTGTATGAGAAGACAGTCCTATTAGTAGTCAAATGTCTTCTTACAAATCTGTGCCTTGAGATAATAATGTCTCAAATCTGCCGTACATCGAAATGAGAGTAGTAGTTAGCCCCCTGCTATAGGCCTGTGTCCTGCGTAATGCTCAGCTTTTCAGTAGTGACTTCAAATTCAGGGGGAACCAAGGTGTGTAGTACTGTATTTGTAACTCTAGGTGATACTGAGCTTTCTGTTGTGTAAAAAGAATACAGCGCTTTCCATTCAATTTTGTCTTACAGACTCTTCTTGCAGACCACATTACCACAGGCACAGGACTTCTTGGATGCTGCTGTGGAACAGTAGAGCACAGCTCAACAGGAAAGGCAGTGTTACACATCATGGTTTTGGTATTTGGTGCTCTGGGTAAAGACTTGCAAGACCAGGAGAAGAAAATCACCTGTAAGTAATATCTGCACTTAGTCACCCAGTCTGTACAGGCAGATAGCTTCCATTTCAGTGTTTGCAGGCAGTTGAGCAAGGCAATGAGTACAACTAGACTTAGTCACAGATTTTCAGTTGCAGCTGGGACTTAGAAGGGTTGAATTCATTGTAGTTGAGGCTGGACCTCTGATTTTTCTTGCTACTAAACAAAACCAGCTGAAGATGAATGAATTGGCTAAAAGCAAATTGGCGTTTTTATATTCCCAAACAGAGCATGTTAAAATGTTCAGCTCAAATAGGCAAGGATCAAGTCTGCTTAAGGTGCTGAGCCCTGCAGACAGCAACTACATGTCTGTGGCAACTGGTAAGCTTCTTCCCAGACCTTTAACCTTGCGGCCAGACCTCTCCCTGCCAAGCACCTGGTGTGATTTCTGGCCACAAAGGAGACCTTGTGCTTTGTGTCTGAGCTGGTGCACGGTGCCCAATGGCTCGTGTCACAGCTCTGCAGCTGTTCAGTCACATCTCACCCAAAAGGCTTGGGCAGCAATTTGCTAAGCCCCGTGCTACCGTGGCCCAGCTCAGCAATGGCTGAGCATCCCTCTGGCTGTCCCCCATCTTCCTCCCCTGGCTAAACAGCTGTGAGCTTCCAGTCCTATTCAGTGTCTGAAGGGGTCCTGCTGGATTTACTGTCCCTTGATGCTGTGCCACCTGTAAGGAAAAGTCCCTTGTTGTTCAGGAAAGAGATGTCCTTTGAAAAGCCTCAGCTGACCCACGCCCAGACATTTTTCCCACCACGAGGTGCTTACCTGGAAGCTGCTGCCCAGGTACTGTTTCATGTGTTCCCAGTTGAGATTTGTTCCCTGCTGTCCAGCATTCGTGTCTTACTTGATGCCTTTCTAGAAAGGACTTCTTGGTTTCTTTCTTGCTCTGAACTGCACAAGCACTCATACAGTGTAGCACAAAAGTACCGTGTGGATGCCCTCCTTTGCCTTAAGTGACTGTGTCTGTGAGTGCTGCTTTTAGGTGCAGGGATTTCTACAAGGTTGCATGTACCTGTTTTGATGTGGCCTCAGTACTTAATGTGGTTCTTACTCCATTTGAAAACCAAGAAGGACTTTTTGTCATCTTCCAGGAAAAGGCAATTGAATATCATGCTCTCCATTTGTCAACAGCTCTTGTTGTGATAGCGATTGCTGTGGAAATGCTTTTATGATGTAGTAAAGAAATAGGTTTGCTTGCAACCCAGGGATGCCTGCTCTGCTGTTCTGCTGTTATTTTTAGAACCCTTGCTTTTGTTTTAATTGGACTCCTTGTTCAATTTTAGAAGACGATGTTTTACTGTGATCCGTGGTATAACTCAGAATGTGAAATTACCTCACTCAGAGAGCAAGAGTTCAGGTGCTCAGCCTACCGTGTGTGTTGCAGTGTGCTAAAAATCAAGAAATAGGGTATTTTACTGGGTTCTGCACCACGTTTGTATTTTGTGCAGAGAAACCTGACCTACACCAGCTCCCCAGTATGTGAAATTAAGAGTAAAGCTGAAGTGTCACCTGTGTTTTCAAAGGAAATGATGCCTCAATACCTCCAGGGCTCTAGGAGAAGCTGCACATGTAGAGCCAGAGCTAATGGGTTTTGCAATGAAGAAGCACTTCTGCTAACTTGTAGGACTCTAACTCTTGATCAAGGTGCATTACTTTTCAGTTCATGTTGTTTGGCTTTCTGAGAGACAGGTGGATAGATATGAACTCTTTAAGGGTTATGACTGGGTTTCCACAGTGCCTTACATGTTTGACACCATGCGGCCTACGGACCTTAGGGTGCTTTTGAACTTGGCCTCTTTGGTTGATTGGATCGATTCTGAACCTCACATAAACAAGGTTTCCTTTCTGTTCAGAAGATGTGAAGGTTTCACCGTGTGCTCTGCCAGCAGGCTTGTGTGTTTAGTGAAAAAGGTAAGGTTGCTGATTGGACTAGAGTATGTATTTTAAAGCCATTCTGCAGGATCAAGAATAGCAGTGGGGTACATTTAATTGCAGTGACCGTGTTAGAGAATGGACTGACTTGTGAGGCACACAACTGTGGATGTGTTTGATGAAGCATAATTGAAATGGAGATGTAATCCAGGCTTAGGTGATCTTGTGGGGACCAAAATGGTGTTTTCTTGCTGTAAATGAGGCTGACTCGGGGTCTCTTTTTAGGGAGTACATAGCACCAGAGGACATTGCAGGTGCTAAGGGCGTGCTCCTACAGCTCATACCAAGCAATGCCTCTTCAGTGATACACTAGGGAGCAATGTTATGAGACTTGCCATCAGATGGCATGAATTCCCTGATGACTCTTAGCGTCATTGTAGCAGGCATTCCTGGAACAAGCTGCAGCACTGGAGCCAAGTAGTTAATCAGGTGTAACATGAGGCTTTGACATGATTTACTGCCTGCTGGTAGCTCGTACTGGGGCTGTATTGTCCTTCTGTATGTACTGTATAATAGTTTTAAGCTGTCCTTGGACAGGGCCCTATTGTAAACAAGCTGTCTGGCTTAACTGGGATATCCTGTAAAAATATGTTAATAAAAACTGAAATCATTGTAAAGGATCCTATTCCCACTCTTTCTGCTTCCCAAACTATTCCCACCAGTGATGTACAGCACATGCTCTTAACTCCTGCAGTGCTGGTGCTTGACTGATGCCTGGGAGTTCTGCAGGACTCGGTTTGAAATGGATCCATCGCCACGTGCCACCTCAGCAAGGCATGAGGGCTGCACAGTGCAGAAGTTAACACTGAAATAAAGCTTATTTCCAAGGTGCCCATTTTATATAGGTTGCTTCAAAATAAACGCCTCCTATTTATTTCCATGGAAAAGGCAGCAGATAGGGCACAGTAAAGCTATTTGATAGAGCTAATTCTTAGCTTAGCTAGGTCCATGGAGGGACTTAAGAGGTAGAACTAGAGCTTTAGAAGTGAGATGACTTGAGTATCATGTCAGGGCCTCCATCAGCTGGAGCTGGAGGGTCAGGATGAAACAGCTAGGCTTCACATGGGGGGCCAGGTCTTGGAAAGCGATTCTGAAAGTTATCATCAGGAGTTATTCACTGTCAGCATCTGCTGCTGGATTTTTGTGGCTGGAGATAGATGCAAGAAATACAAGGGAAGGGTTGCTGTTTTTTCTAACCTGCCTGTCCTTCTTGCAGCAGTGATGCCTCTAGTAGAGGATACCTTACGGTATCCGGCCTTCTGTAAATTAATAAGTACTTTTGCACATAAAGAAAGCACCAACAGCTAAATAAGCTTGAATCTGGCTTATCCCCACAGATGGCTGCAATACACAGGTTTGCGTGGTGGTTTGGAGATGGGGGTTGTGTGTTGTGCAGCTGTTGGAAAACATTAAAAAGTGACCTGGGCCCCTGCGAGCAAGCCTGGGGTTAGCTGTAAATTGATACAGCAGATCTCTAGGGTTTTCATTGCAAATACAAATTTCAGATCTCTGCATGGCAGTTTTGCTTATATGTCCTTATTTCGGGTATTCTGATTACCAAGATTCTACCTGCTTTTAAAGATGAGCTGTGCAGCAGCTCCTTGGCTATGGATACAGATTAATTGCTGAAGGGCTTAATCTTTCAAATTGGAATGAGAAGAATGAATATCCCCTGTGTATTGCCAGCATAGCAGTCAATTAATAATCTATCTTAAGAAAGAAGAAGAAGAAAAAAAAGACTGTTTTGATTTTTATAGTACAAAAAAAGATCTGAAAAGTTACTTTTCTTGCTTGGCTTTTAAATGTATGGAAGTATTCATCTTTGTTCTGGAAAATACTTGTCAGTGAATGCTGCAGGACTCTGTAGTGATTGTGCCAGTTAAAGGTTTGGTAGAGTATAGAATAAGTTTGGGTGTCTGTCAAGAGAAAAATGTGGAGGGGGGGCTACTTTCAGCTTCATGAAATAGCAGGTGTGTGCTTGTCCTGCTGTGAGACAGCTTTCTGATAGCGAAGGTATAGCTGTGCGAAGGACGGGATTTGTAAGCAGAGTGGTTCTGTCCTCATAGGTGACAGCCTGACCTGGCTTCTGTGGCCCAACAGAGAGGTTCCCATGTGCTCAGCACATCTCCTGTACACGCATCTTTACAAGCAACTGTCTGAGTCCAGCTGGTTGTAGCCGTTTTGAACACCTCTGGGTGAGCCCGCCAAGCATTATCTTAGGTAAGAGAGAGTGAATTTGAGGGGGAAGAGAGCTTAAAGATATTTCAGTCAACCTGAAAATGGCAGCAGTTGGCTACTGGTTGGGACTGGCTCTATGAACTTACATACACTTACAGTCATCTGATTGCTGCTACTTGATAAGGAGTAGCTGAAGAGATTCAGGAGGCAGAAAACTGTATTCTTCTATTCACAGAAATGTTTCAGTTATAAAAGGCGAGTTTTGCTACCACTTACCTATGTCTGGATCCACTCCCAATGGCTACAGAAGCAGCTATACAGAAAAGGCATGGCTGCTTTTAAGATGGGAGGAGGGAAGAATATAGATTTGGTAAGTTTTTGTCTCCTTTTGTCATTCTTTTTATTGTTGTTTTTGAAAGCTGTTTGCTTGATGAAAGCAGAAGGAATGGAAATGAATTTTCACAGTACCACTGTCTTCATAGTAACAACAGCTAAGGCAATCACCCAGCATTTCACATTCAATGAGAATCAATGACTTGAGGGGGAAATATAGACACATTGTGAGTTCTTAATAAATGAACGCGTTGCCTTCCTCCACCACGCTTCATTTTATTGCTCCTGTCTGCGTTGATTTGTATGTAGGTAGCACAACCCGTTTTCAACAAGGAAAAGCTGTATGTTTTCTCTTTGATATAAAAAGATGATGAAATGTGCCCTTCAGAATACTGATCTTTCACTCAGATGCGATAGTCACGGTAGTCATGCCTTGCAGAAGTCATGCTTCTGCCCTGACTTGTCTTTGAATTTTTCATTGACATAGTTCAAGTTCTTCAGTTGTTTTCTTCCTTAAGCCAATGAGAGTCAGGAGGGAGGCATGGCAGAAGGTTAAAGCCTATTGTACGGTTCAGTATTTAAGCTGCGTGCCTTTTGAATACAGTAAAAGCATCAGGGATTAATGAAAGCATTTTAATGGATTTCTATATTCGTGAATCGTAGCCAAACCATGAGGTCATTAGAAATAGCCTGACTACCAGATTCCAGACTGCCTTGTGGTACTTCGTGATATCAAGTACAGTTTTTCTATGCATACAAGAAATTATCCAGTTAGTATAAAAGGTGGAAGAAATCAATTGAAGACAAGGGGTGGTGTTATTTTTTTCACTACATTTGTGTAAGATGAGTGAGAATTCTATTCAAATGGACTGATCCCATAAATTTGATCATCAGACCCATCCTTTGCCTTCCAAATTAATGACTTTTGTGCTTTTGCTGAAAAATGGAATCCGCTTTAGAAGGCTGTGTCTCAATGCGTGTGACGTACTTGCTTTACTGGATTTGCATTCATCTCTACTGTTAGCGGTATAAGAAACAATGCTTCCCTATAAGTACATCAAAAAATACAGAAGGATTATCTGTTTATTCATAGTTAAGGTAAGAAAACAAGCAAAACCCACCTGTCTGAGTAACTCTCAGGAACTGGACTGCTTAGTAAAGTGAAATTTAATTGCAAAAAGCATCACTGGAAGTGTTCAGCAGAGGATGGACTTGCCCATGTCAGTTTTTGGTGCCTCTGGATTCTGTGGCTGCCTTAGCAGAGCTCATCCTGCAGCTGGAACTTGGATGTGATTCAGTACAGCAATTCAGAATGTCCCAGACCTGAAATTAGTTGATTCTTCTATTCGTTCTTTAGACAGACTTAACATTTAGATCTGGACTGTGGTTTACCCCTCAGATTTCTCTAAGGAGAGACAGTATAAAGCTTATTCTTCTACCAGTGATACCAGAGTGCAGGAGCCATGTTACTAGTTGGATAAAGGGGGTTTATTGTTTTCCACATCTCACATACCTTACCTGTATCTTATTCACATGGACCTACGGAGTAAGTAAAGCTGCCATGATCTGAATTACCTAAATCTAGCCTCCAAATCAGCAATGCCTGAACTCTGCAAGCCTGTGGTTCCCGTAAATTCCTTGCCACAAGTTCACTGTCGCACTCTGAGGACAGCAGTATTTGCTAATTCAGAACACGTGGCTAGAAAGCTATTACTCAATATTGCTAACAAACACAGAATTAGTAGATGAAATGTCACCATATGGATCACTGCCATCCATGAACGAAATAGAATCAGTGCTTGTGGCTTGTAGCTCACTTTTTCTTCTTTTTAAATGTTAGGGAGCCTAACTTCTCCCTTTCTAATGAGACCGTTTTCCTTCATTCTGACATGGGCAATCTGTTTGAGTTTCATGCTAGTCCTTGAAGGTCATCTTTACAGCTGGAGAGTGTCATCAGGAGTATTTAACACAGATGGAAATCAGACGTGGAGCTCTGTCCAAGAGACAGTAGCCCTGTTCAGAATGGGTTCTAAAGTCTTTAAAAGAATGAGGAGAATACTGTAATGAATAGACAAAGCTCTAGTAAAAAATGAACTAGTTGGGCAGAAACTTGATTTTTCTTGTAAAATGATAATTATTTCCTATAGAGGCCGTGTGGAGCTTGACCAGAATAGCTGAGAAGACCCTAATGATTTCAGACATGAGGTCTCCTTAACCTACCATTAAATTGCTTAATGGCTTTTTCCCCCCCGAAACACACGTACTAGGTGATGCTATTATTGCTTTCCTTGTAGATGTGAAGTTACCTATCTGAGCATCAGAACGTCTAGCAGTGTTGTGGAGAAAAATGGCATGCATTTATGCAGAGCTTGGCTGATGGTTTACAGTTCTTTGTAACATGTCTTGAGCCTCACAAAAGGCACACGGCTTGTAAAAATTAAGGCCTACAGAACACAAGATTTAATAGCACTACTCCACTTTGACTGTTCTAGAGCCTGGGGGAAAACTGACATCTAATTACTTCTATGTGTAATGTTTTCGATTTTCCCGATTTAGTTTCAAAGCTAGAAATACTACTTCCACCTCTCCCGATTACTCGAGACGTTTTGATTGTTAAAATATATTGTGTGTAATTTCTTAACTTAGCCTGGCAATCCCCACTTGGAGCATCTGTTTTAATTATACTGAAGAAAGCTATGGTTTTGCTGGGTTGAAATTTCCAAGACCGGATGCCAATAGCAATGTGTTTGGCTAATGCTTCACTCTAGGCTTGCCAAAGCAGAAATTCCCCAGGCTTTTAGCTTCTGAGGTTCTTGGTTTTCCTGGGTGGTGTCAAATGTTCAAACAGGAGGTGCACGATCCAGTGTTCATTTTGACGGACTTTGGGGGCTTTCTGACTCATTTATGTGTCTCTTTCTCTCCGCAAAAACAGCGGATGGGAGTTCTGTATAGATGGAAAAAACTCGCTTGCTTTTGCAGTGTGAAAGGGAGGGATCAGATTAAGTCCAGCACAGAGAACTTACGGTGGTGAGTTTTAAGCCTTGTAGCTAGAGCGTATGGCTCTGTAGAGGATGCTTTCTTATTATCTCATATTCTTTTCTTTATAGTTCATTATACCAAGTAATTTACTTCGGGTGCTCAGGAGATGACTGCGTTTGGTGCCCTGTGGGACCGAAATATGTAACACTAAAATGGATGATGCAGCAGACGCAGCTGCAACCTTTCCACTCCAGTTGGAAAGGATGTTGGGGACTGAATGAATACCACTGGCAAGTAAGAGGGCGCTCACCCTTGAATTAGTTGAGTCTCGCTTGCAGAAGATGGGCCGTTGTTTGTGTGGGCAGCTGGATGTCTTGGTTGATATTTTGTCTTTGTTGCGACATCTTTTCTTCGACAAATCTCAAAGGTAAAACTGTGGGATCACTGAAAACGTCACTAGTACCAATGCTGAGTGAGCCATAGCAGTAGGAAAGGATTTCACCCTGGGGGCAAAAGTGGGAAGCCCCAGCACAACGTATTGAATATTTCAGCAGTGATATGTTGATTAATAAATTCATGAGAAGCTATTATGCAACGGTATGTGGAGTACATGCTGCTGCTGCTTAATTATTCTGCCTGGCTATTCCAATTGCATAGAAAATAGAAAACCATAGCTAACAACAGCACATCCACTTGTGTTAGTGTTTTTTCCCTTTGGCACACAGATTCAGCATTTCTCTTTAACTTGTAGACACACAACCTCCAAGTAAAAGCCTTTAGGAATGAGTCCATGCCTTTCTAATTTGCAGGAGGGCTCCAGGGCAGTTTGCTTTAGTTGCTAAGTTTGCAAGGACAGCTCAAAGCTCGGCAAAGGTAGCTGAGGCAAAATTGCATCAAATGCTGAACATTTTGTTATCTAAAGCCCAGACCTCAAGTTCAGCCAATCCCTCTCAGGGTAAGCTTGTTCATTTTGGACCAGCCGAAGCTTAGCAAATAAAATCTCGCTGTTCAAAAGATTGAGGGCACGATAAACTGAGACACTCACCCATATCACAGTCTGAATGTTTGAACAGGACTAAGTTGTTCATTAACAGTGGTGGCAATTAAAAGAAACCTTTCCTTTCATCTGTGCCCGTTTAGGATCTCGTATCTCAAACTGCATTGCCAGGAAGAAAGCAGCTGCAGACTAACAGGGACTGATGTCCTGGTGTCTGCTCTGACAAAACTGCATTTTCTTCATCATTTTTGAGAGCCCAAAATGGCAGCAGTCACAAGCGTCTGTATGGGATGTATGGAATTCTTTGCAGCGCTCATTCATTCCTCCAAGCCCGCGTCTGTTGGTATTTCTCACATGGGGAAAGTTGTTTAAACAAGAAAATGTAAATTAATGTCTTTTGTAGGAAACTTGCTGAATAAGGATCTCCTACACACTTAGTTCTGTATGTAGGCAGAGAGAGTTTCTGGACTCAAGCCATTCATTTTTCTCCCTACAGTCAAAAATATTTGTTATAGCCTACGTAGTTTTGTTTGTAGTCTACCAGCTTTGTTTGCAGTAAAGAATCCAGCCTTCTGGAGTGTGCTATCTTTATGAAGTTACCAGCTTTACTTCATGCACCACGGCACCCTGCAAAAGCAGTTTTGTTCCAGATGGGAAGCCCTTGAATTGAATCACAGGAACTTTCTTGTCACGACTGCACTTTTCTAAGGCCTGAATAGCACATGAGTCCTCAGCATCTGCTTTTTCATGTTGCTTGTTGTCCTGTGTTTCAGTAATTCTCTGCTGTCACCAACATGTCACCGACTTTGACAGCATGCTTTGCTAAACCATTAAACAGAATGTTTCCCTGTAAAGTACAGCGCAGCAACCCTCATGCCCTCACTGTGTGCCCTATTACTGCAAGGTTCTCAGTCCTTATTGCTGATGTGGCTGCTGGATTTAACAGCAAGTAACTTTGACTAATCTGGACTCTTCTTATTCCTTTTGCAGAAGCCTAAGAAGTGAAATAGATAGGAGAGGTAAGCACCCTTTTTCCTCATCTGCTTCGCCTGCTTCTTGGTATTGCTAAGATGTATGGAAAGATTGGTCCTTGTACTCTACGAAGAACAAAGGCAATGATTTTTAACCAGCTCCTGCACCGGGTGCTGTGCTGCAGGAAAAGGCTGCCTTTTGATCTGTTTCCCTCAGAATCCCTCTTTCACCATATTTTAAGGCAGAAAGAGTTATTAGCAGTTAAGCTGATGATTCAGATCTCACAGACAAATGATGCACATGAAACAGCAGCTCTCTAGCAATTTTCCTTCTTCAACTTGTGCTTTCCTAAAGGGAGTCATCACAGAAACAATAGATAGGGTTCTGCTTGAGCCCTTTCTAGCTATGTTTTCTATTAAAGCAGTAGATTGGCTTCTTTCACTAATGTTTTTTTTGTTTTTTTTTTTTTTTTCCTGTGTGGAACCTGTTGAGTAATTGAGACCAAAGTCAACAGAACATCTTTGGATACGTCTGAGATAATGTGCCCTCTGGAGTGTTTCAATTAATATTTCTTTAGAACTAAGCAAGTCTAAGCAAGTAGCCAGTCATCTTAGCAAGGGTCAGTTAGCAGCACCTCTATTTATGCACAGGATGTGTGACCTTT
Source organism: Excalfactoria chinensis (assembly GCF_039878825.1). NCBI lineage: Eukaryota > Metazoa > Chordata > Aves > Galliformes > Phasianidae > Excalfactoria > Excalfactoria chinensis. Next base: position 30,546,049 of record NC_092831.1, read on the forward strand.
AGAACAGCTCTGGAGTGCTGCATAATAGCCCTTAACCAGTGAACCTCATGGTCCTTCCCTTTGCAGGTCCTTGCAGGTTGATGCAGCATTTCGGTTTGTGGCCTGTCTCCAAATATAAGGATATTCCTTAATAAGTGGATATGAAATAATGAAGTAGGTGTTTGAAAGAAAACTGACCAGGATTATCTATTGTCGAGAACTAAGAAAGCGAATGATTTGGTAATACCTACTTCAGGATAAAACATGGCACAGCACCACCTATGCATGGTACTCTGCACCATACGTGTGAAGGATTTTATTGTAATGTGTACCTTCTGTTTGTATAGAAATGACAATCTTTGTATGACATGGGATAATGATAACATAGACTAGCTAAATCATACACAGCTGGTGAAAACTGGCAGCGCTCATATAAGCTGTATTTTGATGGTCCAGTGATTATTTTGCTGACATTTAATGGAGTATGATTTTGGATTCACCCAGGTGGTGGGATAGCCTGAGTAGCTGCAGTGATGATGAGTTAACAGGGCACTGCAGAGGAAGGTTGCTGTGCTGTGTTTCTGTTCAGATGGAGCTAAAGGTTTGCCTGAGGCACCACTTAGATCACTGCAGCCTTGGGTCTTCTAGCAGAGCTGAGGTTGGCTCACGGTGCCGTAGCTGGGGCTAGATCCAAGCTCTTTGCTTTTACAGGGTTGCACATAGCGTATCTTCGAAGTGCTGTGTTCACCTGTGATGGCAGCGGAAACGTACCGTAATGAGTTGTTAATCTGCTCCTTGTTGGCAAAAACTCGCGCTCCTAAAGAGTTCACTGTGTTGTAATAAAGCTAGAGAACTAAGAAATTGCATTGGAGGCATAACCTCCAGTGAGTAATTAACGGCTGGGGAATGTAGGAAGAACTGATGCTGGCAGTGTCTGTCTGGCGTCACATCCCTCACAGCTGTATTACCTTCCATAGGCTTTTCTTGCAACTGAGTTGGAAGGGAAAACTGTCCTTATGTGCCCGAGTTAAACTGATCTCTTTGCTTTAGCTAGCAGGAGAACTGGAAGGCTCTGGGACTTAGAAAATGATGGGGAAGGAACTTCCAAAAGCATCGCCTCTGTGTTATTTAGCCATTTATTTTTCCGTGCTGTACTCCTCTCTGTTATTTGTGCCGCTTTCATCGGTCCTGCCATTTGCAGAAGGATGAGCAGCCAGCAAAGAGCCTGACTGAATGCTCCGTCCACCCGTGCTTTTGCTTGGAGTTCAAAAGGCTTTGAAGCCACAGCCTGCCCGGTCAGTTCTTGTTTAAATTCCACATGAAGAAAAGCAGAAAGGTGAGAGAATCATACATAATTCATGGCAACATATGCAAAATAATTTCCTCACGTGTAAATTGTCTGTACTGGGTTCGGTATTAATATTTATTAGGTCTTTGTTAAGATTTCACAGCCTCCTGCTGAAGACCCAGGGCACTCTCCTTTATGCTTCTGTTGGCTTAAGCTGTGCAACACCGTCTTTTGTTGCTTTCATTTGTCAGCTTTCAGGTTCTCAAATCCTAGTGGAAATAGCAGATCCGTTTCAAATAGAGGTAACAATGATGGTGAAGTAGAACTCCTCATTAGAAGTCGTGGTGTTGAAAAAATCCCACATCATTTCATGTGGCCACGCAGGAACAATCGTTCCCAGCCTGCTGCAACTTATTAAGCCCCAGTATGTGACATGTGGGGTTTATTATACTGGGTTTAATATACTGGGTTTAATTCCGAATCTATGTTTACACGTACTGTAGTTCAGTTCCAGCACTTGTGCTGAGTAATTGTGTTCCCTAAAATAGTCCTGGTTTATAATTTAAGAATTATTTTCCTTCTGACATGAGTCCTCAATATGAGATGACCGTACAAAGCACAGAACCACATCATTGCCACATTCGTGAGCTGGTAGGAAGGAGAGTCCCCACAAAGAGAGGTTAGATGCAGCTAGAAATCTCAGTGTAGTGCAGCTCTATCATTAAACCAACATATGTCGTGCTTGGGGAGCCACAAAGATGCAAGCATACAATTAAAGTGTTCTATGAGAAGCACGTGGAACAGGACAAGATGATTCTGCTGCAAGTGGCGCAGGGCACCCTTCCAGGTGTCCTTTGTGAGGGTCCCAAATGTGTTATGGGTACAGGGAGGATCTTCTCTATTACAAAACCTTTAGCATGAAACATCCATGTTGGGTTGACCTCTTCTCCCAGCTTACACTATCTCTGCACTGAATTAACGGATGGTTTCTAAAGTACAGCGGAGATGCAGATGGTACAGAACTGCTGCTTGCTCATTCCAGCTTGAATGCAGTTGGTTCTGCTTCAGGTGAGTGAAGGATGAGCTGTGTTCATGTGAGTCCTTGCTTTCCCATTTGCTGGTCACAGAACTGTTGTTCTTCAGACTGCCTGTTGAATGCCTGCTCTTCAGACAGAGCTCAAACCTGTTGCCATTTTCAGTAATGAAGAAGCTAGAGGTGATTGTTGCTTAATTTTTTGTTGGAGAGAGGGACTGAGTTTGTAGAATCGTTAAGGCTGGAGAAGCCCTCTAAGATCATCTAGTCCAACCTGATGATCTATGTCCCTATGCCCACTCACCAGCAGTTACTCCTGCTGACTCAGCTTCTTCCTCTTCAAGCCAGTCAGTATATACCCTCGGTATCTCTAAGCGCAGGAAGGCTGTGCTTTTACCCCATGTGCAGCAGCTGCCTTGAAGTATCTTGTTCTGCTCAAGGCAGAGCTGCTCATCCGGAGGGACAAGTCTGGGCATAGGTAATTCTGGTAGTCCAGCAGATGGGGTGAGAAAGGACTAAGAAGTCCAAGCCGGCGTTGTGATATTGCCTTCACACTGCACTGATTTGCTTTCAGGAACGAATGAAATAGGTTTCACGATCAACACTTCTTCCAAAGGTAGGAAGCGTAAGACACAGAGCTGGCTGCTGAGCCACGCTTTATGAAGAACTGGGAATTGCCCCCGAGGAAGCGCAGGAAATGAAAGACCTTTCGCAACGGGAACGGAGCTGAAAATACGTTCTTAAAGCACAGCGAGGGAAGCGTTTCAACGGTAAGAGCTCCGGCCGGGCACACGGTACCCTCCCGCATCCCCGGGGCAGGCGCTGTGCCCGCCGGGCGGCGCTGCGAGCCCACCCCGCCCGCTCCCAACCCGGGGCCGCCTCCGCCCCTCGCGGGCCGGGACCGGGCGGGGCGGGGCGGTGCCGCTCCCGGTCCCCGCGGCTGCAGCCGGGCGGTGTTGGGGCGTGAGGCGCCGGGGCTGCGTCTGGCTGCCGAGGTACGGAGCGCGGGGGCAGCGGGAGGAGCTGGGTTGGGGCTTGCTGCTTCAAGGGGGCACGGCGGCATCTGCTTCCTCCCGCCTGGAGTCAGTGCCGCGGGAGCGTGGCTTGGTTTCATTCAAACGAGCGGCGGGGATGCGGGGAGGGGAGCGGAAAGCGGAGCTCCGGGGCTCGCTGCAGCCTCGCCGAGCGCATCCCCGGGCGGGAGGAGCGTGGTCGTTGCTCTCGGGGCGGTAGTGCGCGCTGCCCGCGGCTCCGGGTGGGCTCCGGGTCGGCTCGCCCCTTTGCGACACGAGCGGTGCGGGTCAGCGTGCCTACCGGGACCGCTCCGAAGGGTGAAGGTAATTGAACGGTCTGATATAAAAGCTTGTCGCTCTTCCGACGTGCGTTAGTGTAACTGACTATCCAAAAGGCAGCCCGGTTAGAAATTACCGCTGGGGAACGTAAAGGTCAAGGTAAAATGGCTGACGGTGCAGTTTTTGTGTTGAATCATGAGGTTCCCGTGTCCGGCCGTCCCATTGTTAATTGTGAATGAAGGCTGGCAGCAAGCTGCCCGTCTTTCCCCGGATGAATTCTCACTTTGTCAAGCCCTGTGCCGAAAACATGGCTTTCCCCCAAAGCGTGCGGTGTTAGGGCAGGAGAAGTTGGATTTATCTGCTGTAGCCCGGAGCTCGGTTGCTTTTTAATGCATTCATGTTACCGGTGTTGTTACACGTGCTTTTGTTTCTAGCTGACCCGGCCCGGTTCTGAATAGGTTTAACGTGGCGCTCCAAGTAGTGCCTATTGTTCCAAGGCAGGCGTGCGGTGGTCACCGCTTGCCAGGGTTGGTGGTGTGGGGCACAACCAGCTCCCTCCCGTTATTAGGGGTGGGTGTTTGCGAGGCAGAGGTGAAAGAACTCCTTGCAGCATCTTAGATCACAGAAAGTTGCCTTTTGATTTACGTGTGTGTAGAGGGATTTGTGTTTGTGAGAGCTTAAGTCCCGTCTGTACGGAGGAACTGTGCAGGAGAACAAGGCTGGGGTATGGGGCTGAGCTGGACCGTGCGTGTTAGCCCTTCAGCTGCTGTGCAAAGCTCTTTGCTTCTCTTTAAGGGACAGATGTGTGCTGTGAGCCTACCCGTGCTGCTGGGGGAAGGGAAGGCAGAGTCTGGCAATTGGGAGGAGGAAGTGGGAGAGAAATTGGAAACATAAGCAAAGCCATTAATTTTTCCCACTGTGCGCACTTAAGAAACTGCTGGCAGTGCTCTGATGATACTCTGCCTCATGGAAGTGTCATGGACTTTCTTCACATGATCCTCTGAGATCATCCGGTTCCTCTGAGCTCTGTGGGAACACAAATTCCTCCCGCAGGATTCTGATCTCATCTTCCTTCAGCAGCGGCTTGGGAATTGGAGAGGAAGGTGAGGAAGGCACCAGTGGAATGAGCTGGATTGCTGCTTAGCGATGCTGTGGTCCCTTTGGGCATCATCTTGCCTCCTCCCATGAGGAGCGGGAGCTGTGGTGAATGTGGACATATCAGCCTATGTTAAACACCACTGGTGTGTAGTGTGCTGCTGTATATTTAGTGCTGCTTGCATCCAGCCTGTCCTATGTATCTTCCCTTACGGAGTCATAGGTTCACCAAAGTTGGATAAGACCTCCAAGGTAACCCAGTCCAGCCATCCACCTACTGCTAATGTTTCCCTCTAAACCACATCCCTCAGTACCACATCTACATGTTCCTTGAACAGCTCTATTACGTTCCGTTCATCCTTTTTATTGTGCTTATGAAGAGCAAACTGAAATGGTGAATGGTGACTTGAGTGACTGGATGCTTCAAGCTTGGGGAAATTCCTGAGTTAGACGAGAGACAAAAATATGGACTTCTTTTTCTCTTTCTTTCTTTCCCTAATAGCAACGTACATCATCTTTTACGTTCTTAGAGCACTGTAGTAAAAGAGATCTAAGCTGCTTCTCCTGTCTGTTGGGGATTACGGGCAAGATTTGGGAAGGCTGCAGTAGTGATGTCCGGCCCTTGAGTCTGTAACCTGATCCACAGCTTTTTCTCTTCAGCTGGGAAAGGAAGTAGCAGCTCTGATTACACCCTTATGTAACCTCGCCATTCACGTCCTCCAGAAAGAAGGAAAGCAGAGCCTGATGCCTGATGTATAAACTAGCACCGAGGCATCCTTTGTCAATAAGAAGTAGTAAAGAATAGCACTGATTTTCTTTTGTTTTGCTGTACCCACAGCGAAAAAGAAACTAACAGTAAAGGTTTTCCTCTTGTGCTGATGGGGTATTGGGAAGGGCTGCAGCTCTTCTTTGTAGCTGCTGCAGAGATTACCAGAACCGCACAGGTTTGGGAGTCTTTGCTAGTGGTTCTCAGCATCAGTCTTGATATAGGCTACAGTCCCAATGCTTTCATCCACTGCAGTTGTCTCCTACTTTGCTTGTAGACCGTGAAAGCTTTGCTCTTTGGCTGTGTAGAACTCCAGACTTCAGTGTCTGAGCAGAGCGTGGAGGGCAGGATCTTTTCTTCTCACTGATGGACAGACCCTGTCTTGGGATCCTGCTTAGGGAAGAGGAAGGAGAGGTTCTCCAAACCCTTCTGTGTGCTTTCACATATATGTAACTATAACATAGAACAGTTATAGTAGATTCTTTCCTCTTTGAGCACGAGAAGCCTTTCTGCTCACTGTGATTGAAGAAGGAATTTGTGTGACTCTCTCTGGGCTTCCCATCTTCCATCCTTCAGTGCAGGCGCTCGTTCTTTTCCATGCTCTCTAATCACTTTTGGCTTAGGTCTCTTGCTGAGCTGTTTTATCTCTCACCAGGTGGCCCCTACTTATTGACTTGCCTCTGGTACCTCACTCTATCCTCCCCGGGCCTCGGGCACATCACGTTCCTGCGGTCCCATGCTGTCTCTGGTGGCTGTGTATTTTGCAGTGTGCTCCTCAGGGACAGACCCAGCATGGGCTGGGCTCTTTGAGCAGGGCTGGAATGTACTTTTATGGTATGCGTGGCCATTTTCAGCGATTCCTGCCATTTTTGATGCTTTGCTCTGGGTTTGAAGAACCCTGTTGTAAAAACAAGTAGTTTATCTCACTTTTTGCTTATCTCAACTTTAAGTAACCTAGCAGTCATTAAGGATTGCCTCCAGACCTGAGACTTTTGACTAACATGTCAACCAAGTGCATGGCTGGAATGATCCGAATTCTTTTTACAGGCTAAGAGCTAAGGGTATAACCACATGGACAGTGTTGGTGTTTTTCTTGTTACAGGGAAATTTTCCATTTAGTAGTGGCAAGCAAGCTTCTCTCCATTTCTAGCTATATTTCAGTCCTGCTGGTTAAGTCACTGTGCTGATAGAAGCATTCTGTGGGAGAGAATGGAGTCTCAAAAGATGCTTTTGCAAATGAAGGATGCTGACGACTTATCCAGTCCCCTTCTCAGCTGCAAGATCCAGAATAACAAAGATACCATGAAGAAACAATGAGCGTATAGGAAGAAGAAAGCAGGAATAGCTACGTGATATCTATGCTGAGTAGAAGGGTTGGCGGTGCTGCGCTGTGGGAATTGCTTGCTGTAGGTTTCCTTAGTGTCCAAATACAGTCAGTGCGGAGAGACTCGTGTTGTGTTTTTTCCTACAGTCAGCAGAAAACTGTTTAAGGAGAAGTTAGTGATCACAGCCTGGTGAGCATGGGTACGAGTTTCCTGGGCCCACAAGTATGCTCTGTGTGCGAGGTCTTTTGTTTTTCTTTCCACGCTCCTTTTTCTGTGGTTTTCCATGATTATTCATGGTTGGCATATTTTAAAGCGCTACTGAGGGTACTTAGAATTAAGAATAGGAACGATTAAACTGGAGGACTTAATGCAATAGGAACATTGGGGTTACTGGTTTTTATGCATAGTGGAGCACATGCGAAGTCTCAGTGCTGTATTTTCTTCTGACCTTTGGAAACCTGCACCTCAGAAACAGAAGTGCGAATCTGCTGGGTGAGAAGGTGTTGAGTTCTGGATCCTGGGAAGACGTGAGCAAAGGAAGCTGTGCTTACTCTCTGTGTTTTTATTCCTTTGTGTTGAAGCTGTTCATAGAAGTGAATGGTGTCCTTAGAGGTCAAAGAGGGGGGTGTTCCTTTGTGGGACACCTTTCTCCACCTTTGGGGCGGAGAAGTCTGTATTGTGGCTAAAATACCAACCACTCTCACTTTTCATCAGCTTGGGGAAAGACTGGAAGGAAGATGGTGCTGGTTGATGGACAGAGGTCATTTTTGGGAGCAGTTGAACTTAAATGGGCTAAACCATCTGGGTACTGAGAGTCTGAAGAAGCTTCCTGCCTTCCATGTCTGTGAGTAGGTCTGTGGCTGCGGGAGCGGTTGGGTTTTGCCACAGAGGGTGAGTGAAGAGTGCTGCTTTGGAGAAGCAGGAGCTATTTCTTATGAAAGGTGAGAGGGCTGACAAACTGCTCTCTGAAGAAGCTGTAGCATATAGTAGTCACGACTGTATGATACAGTGGTTTTGGCACCGGCCTCAAACATGCAGAATAGACATAGCTACTGCTGTCATTGCTCAGTTACCCAGCTGTCAGGCTGCGGCAGTTAAAAGGCCTCTGGAGATTACCTTGAGTGATCAAAGAGCCTGAGGCTGTGCTGAAATGAAGCTTGATCCAGGAGAAACCCCTATAAATCCCTCTGGCAAGCAAGGGTGCAGTCCAGCTCCTCGTACCTCGCAGCACGCTTCTGACACAGGGAAGTTCTGAACAAGTCTTCTGGCTTCCCAAAACTGCCAGCTGGAAACACTTGCTGAGACAAAGCGAGGGAAGACTCAGTACCTGTGAGTGCACGTTGAGTTTCTCTGCCCTGAGATGGTTGTTTCCCTTCCTCCTTTCTTTATAGTTATGCTGGGGAGTTGTGGTGTAGCATTTTGTTTGGAAATGGCTTAGTTCATCATGGTTGATATTAGACTGTGTGCTGGCATGTACTCTCCTGGACTTTTGGAGCAGAGTGATTAACATGTGTTGAAATGCAGCCTTTTGAACTGCCTGCATTTTCCCGGGTGCCTCATGATAAGGATGGAGATACCTGGATTTAAAAAACGATGGCTTTTATGCTGTGACTTCAGACGTACTAATGAAATGTACTGCTGAGAATGAAAATAACCAGGCTGCATGTTGATGCTTGAGACGAGCGTACTTGTCTAAGAGCACCTGTTAAGTTGTCTAAGGTAGTTATCTAAGCTTCTTCTGCTCTTGAATCATAAAATCATTAAGGTTTTGGAAAAGAACTCTAAGATCACCTGGTCCAGCACTGTGCCCACTAAGCCACATCCCTAAGTGCCTTATCTGCCCTTTTCTTGAAAACATCCAAGAGGAAGAACGTGGCTTTGTCTTTGTGGCTTGCCATGTCCATCTCAAGGCAGCTGTGGATGCTGGCTGAGCCTTTTGGGTGGAGTTATCAGGAGAGGGAGGGTTATGTGGGCAAGGATAAATCTACTTGGTGGTGTTCTGGACTTCTCCTCTTGTTTTAAACAATAGGAAAGCAAACAGTATGAAAATACACGGTACGGCCACGTACAGTGCCGTTTTAGCCAGACTTTAGTCCAGGGAGAGAATACAAGTGTGTGGACACTTGGACTTCGCTTTGTATACTGGCCCTTGGACCGGACTCTGGGCATGTGATGGTGTTTCCCACTGCTCTATCAGTCTCAGATATGCTCAGTTATTGTGGGGGCTTGGTGATGAGTGACTGGGGATGCCACTAGTTCTTCTGGGATCTGGATCTCAGTAGCTCTGTGCTTGTCCATATCCTGTCTTAAGTCGGGTTCAGGGATGGCTGGGAGGACTTTCAGTGGCATCCTTCCCTTCAGCAGTTGGAGCTGTGTGAAGCCCTGGCTTTACTTGCTGTGCTATTTAATATTTTGCATATCTTTGAGGCTTGTCACCATGTTGAATGGGGAAGGAACCCAAACATTTGAGAAGATGAGCATGTATTAGGTGTATTAACCCTTTGATAGTAAGGTCTCTCTTAATACCCCCTTACTGACACAGCACGAGCAGATTCCATTGGCAGTACTGGGAGTGCCTGATTCCTGTGCAACCTGGAGGGCACAGCAGCTTGCTGTGTGCTTGTGTGCTCGAGTCAGAAGGAAAGCAGAAATGGCATAATCATAGGAGCAGGAATAATATAGGTATAGGTAACTGCTGATTGTTGGATTGCTCCCAGAGGACTCAAACCTCTCCTGAAAGAAATGCTCTGACTTTGTGAGGCAGGTTGTTTTCTTATAGTATTTTGTGAGGGTCTGCTACAGGGGAATCTTTTGAAGACGAGCTCTGATGTGGCAGCAAGCTGCTGCTGCGGCACATACGGCAAACAAAGAGGACCCCTCAAAATAAATATGGGTTACCTTGGTTTCCTTGCCCTGCTTCTGCAACAGCTGGGCAAACCTAACCTTTGGACTGGGTAGGATCCCAAAAACTGGGCAGGAAGTTTCAAGCAGCAGCTTGAAAGATGAAAATAGTGGGTCTAACAGGACGCCTCCTGCCTACCCAGTAGCAAGAGCTGGTTGTTGTTTAAAAAGAACAATGAGGCTGTTTACTTTCTGTGTTCGTGTTCTGTACTGACCACCTTTGAAATCACAGGATCGTGGTCTTTTCAGTTTTCAGGCTCTGGATAGTCAGATATCTGCTGCATGGCTACTTCCCCAAAGCCCATGTGACTGTGTGACCCTGGCAGCTCAGCTTCAAAGCAAGCTGGCTTTGGAAACAGGTCAACCTGGTGTGTGCTTACAGGTGGTGGCTATTGTGCTGTGGTTGCCAAACAGTCCTTGCAAGTAACTTGAAAGCTGGTACTGCTGGGAGTACAAAGTAGAATAGATGCACCCTGCAGGTTCTTACTGTAGTAGGTGATGTCCTAGCCGGTGTTGTGCTCACTGGCAGGCCAAAGGAATAGAAAACAGCCTTAGAGAAACCTAAACCCAGTGCCTGTCCCCAGGTGTCTGGCGTTGGTTTTCTGTTTGAGAGGAGATTGAGGTACATGTGTGCATGTGACTCCAGGTAATTTCTTCTTGTGATGAGGTCCAGTGCACCTTTTACATGACAGGGGTCACATAAAGCCAGAACCAAGCCCAGAACAATCTGTCAATAACATCCAAGTCTCTTTCCTTTCCATTAATAAAGGACTATTCTCTTACAGCCTGAAAGACCACTGGTATCCTTGGCTGTACTAACAGAAGGGTGTCCAGCAGGGTGAGGGAGGTGATCATCCCTCTCTACTCTATCCTCCATTCCTGGGGGCATTCAGGGCTAGGCTTGATGGGCACCTGGGCAGTCTGATCTAGTGTCTGGCAACCCTGCCCATGAAGAGGGATTGGAATCCATTCTAAGATTGTATGCTTCTATGACGTAGATGCTGTGAGTGAGGAGAGTTTAAGCTGCTGTTTGTGGCAACGGGAGAGAAATTCCCGGTAAACATCCTTCAGACTACCAAATATTGTGGAATTATAGCACTTCTCTGAGCTGCAGTTGAGCCTTCATCATTCAGCTCCTCCAGGATGGTCTTGCTTCAGGTGACTGCGGTTGTTCAGTGGTACTGAATTGGCCTGTTTGGTTCCTGCACAATCTGTAGCTAAATGGTGGCACTGCACAGCAGCAGCCCTCAGAGCGCTCATTTCTGCTGTTGAATTCTTCTGGGCCAATCTTTTGTCATCTAAATTGCAGTCACTGGAGCACAACTCGACAGTGATCTGATGTTGCTAAAGAGCCATTCCCACTGGGCTGATGGCTGCTGCAAGCATTCCTGTAGTCTTAACACAAACATAGCCCGGCGTTACATTTGACTGGTGCAATTTACTGGAGCTATTTGCTGTTAACTACTGGAAGAATCTGGTATGCATGGCTAATGGTCAGTGCTTACAGAAAAAGAAGTTGCATAAGGCTTTTAGATAACAGGTCTTGCTTGGTGGTAAGCTGGTGCGAAAGCGTTATCTAATTCTAAAGCTACAACCTATAGACTTGACTACTTTGGTGTGTTCGGTGGGGCTGTAGCACTGCTTCGTGGAGGAATGGAAATGAGCTTGCAAGATATTCATACACTCGCCATGCAGAAAGATGGAGAGCTGGAGGAGCATTTTGGGAAGGGGCCTGTTTTATCAGGGGAGGCAGTAAGAGGAGAAGGGTAAATGGTTTTAAACTGGAGGAGGGTAGATTTAGAGTAAATATTAGGAAGAAGTTGTTTACAGTGAAGGTGGTGAGACACTGGAACCGGTTGCCCAGAGAGGCTGCGGATGCTCCCACCCAGGAAGCGTTCAAAGCCAGGCTGGATGGGGCTGTGAGCAACCTGGTCTAGAGGGAGGTGTCCCTGTCTATAGAAGGGGGGTTGGAACCAGATATCTTAAAGGTCTCTTCCAATTCAGACCATTCTATCATCCTGGTTTTTAGCAATACATTTTGCTGCTGTGGCCATCTTCACCATTTAACCCTCGTGACTTCAGTCTGTCTGACTTCCACAAGAAGTCACAAGCTGCAGCATCGTGCTGTGCTCTGCACACCCTTCTTTTCAGCATTCTCTTGGTGATGGGAAACATCTCTTGAGTGGGGGGCTTGCAGGTTCCTTTGGCACACAGCTGCTGGGCAGCAGACGGGAGCTGCTTGTTGCACCCTGCTGTGTAGAGAGAGACAGAGACTAAAATGCTATGGAGTCTGGAAGCAGAAGAGATACTTTCTTTGAGTGGAATCGAGATCTTCCTATGTGTTGATGTCAGGAAAGATGGCTTTATTTTTTTTCTCTTATTATTAAAATATAAGATTTCACAGTACCTCTGCTATGACAGTTTTGGTGGGAGGAAAATTGTGCCCTGTTTGTTGCAATGGCGCACAAAACCTTGCAAGCCCCTCTGCTGCCAGTGGTGATCCCAGTGCAGCAAATGCAGACTTATGCTGAGTGAGGACTGCCTGGCTGCAGTCCTTCCTGTTACACCGTATGAGGATGGTGTGGAAAAACCTGGACAATTCCATAGCGTGCTCTATGCCAATAATGTGGCATTACTTCATTTCCCCTTAGAGGAATGGGTATGTAGTTGTACGAGGCTTTGGGGGTTTGCCTGTTCTCTGTATCATCTTCTATTTATAGCTGTCATTAGTTCTCATTTCAGATGGGCTGATGATAAGACTGCCGTGGCTCTGGAGGGGTGTAGTTTTCAATTTGCCATCTGTGAGGCCAAGAGGGACAGGAAGGATGAGATCCAGCTGGCCGTGAGTGCAGGATGGCACTCCCAGGCCCTACAAGGAATAGATACCCCAAACCTATGTCTAACAGCATGTGGGTAAAAGCGTGTTATAGATGTAGTCTGCCCAGCCCTTCTCCTGCAGAGCAAGTTGTGTCCAACATAAAATAGGTCAAGCTGTGAGGGATTACTGAGCAAGCTTTTTTTTCTTCTTTTAATTCCCTGAGAATGGAAAAGTGTTGAAACTGTTCTCACTTCATTGGGTTAAGGCCTGGATGCGAAAGCAGAGCGAGGAGGAAGAGAGGTCTGGCAAATGGATGGAGAAAAGAGAGCTGTTCTGAAACGCTGCCAATGTGTGCTTTGGGGATAAGGAAGGTAAATGTGGAAGATTCTAAGTGGGTGTGGTAGGGCTCAGGAAACGTTTGATGAAGCCTCTAGTTTTCAGACTGGAAGTGTTATAAGGCTTTTGCTCTTATGCTGAGGTAATTGGTTGCCGTATTAAACATTCAGTGACGGGCATTTGTAATCTTTTGTGCGGTGTTGTTGTTTCTTTTGATGTCGACAGAATGACGTTCTATAGATACAAAAAGCAATGCATTATTTAAATCAGTGGATAGTTTCCACTTGGAACTTCTGGCCCAGTTCACACAGAGCCTCATTTCAACCCACAAGAAATCCCTTTTTCGAGAGCCTTCTGAGGAAAATAGTCTAACATAGAGTCACAGAATGGTTTGGGTTTGAAGGGACTTTTAAGATCATCTGCTTTCATGTCCTTGCTATAGGCAGGGACACTTCGCTCTAGACCATGTTGCTCGCAGCCCCATCCAGCTTGGCCTTGAATGCCCCCAGGGATGATGGGGCATCCACAGCCTCACTGGGCAACCTGTTCCAGTCTCACCACCATCACAGTACAGAATGTCTTCATAATATCTAGTCTAAACCTACCCTCTTCCAGTTTAAAACCATTTTCCCCTTGTCCTTTAGCAACATGCCCTTATATATAACAAGTCACTCCCCAGCTTTCCTGTAGGTCCTGTTCAGGTGGGATGTCTTTGTTTTAAAGGACGTAACCCATTCTAACTCTTTCCTCTAACCTAATTTCCTGTCTGCTGGTACTCCTCAACAAGCACAGCTGTGGTTTTAATTGTTTCTGGTCTCTGAGCCACTGAGAGCATGTTTTGGTCCCAGCACTCTCATCATCCCGGTTCTTCAACATCATTCCCAAAAACCCATGAAAGGATGCCAGAATGTGTATGGAGGAAGGAGCAGGTTGCTTTGGTGTACAGTTCTCCAAACGGCGTTGAATGAGCTCCCCATGATGAGGAAAGATTTCTATAAATACCTGGGTGTGGATTTGGATCGAGTTTCTGAGCTTCATGATGTACAGCTAAAAACATCTTGATGGAAGCTTCGTCTCGCAATTCCAGCAAGGTTTTTTTTTGTGTATAGGTTATATATATATGCTTTTTGAAGTCTGTGGAGCGTGTCAACTCTTTGAGTTTTCTTAGAGCTGCTTTTAAAATTAGCATTTGTATTTTGAGGGTGTTATGTACCTTGATTTCCTCCAGTTGACTGACTGCTCCTAGTAAGTTAAATTATCGCATTCAATCTTAATATGTTTCGCTTGAGTTCAAACGTTACTGTTGGCTGTCCTTGACAGTCCTCAAACACTGATGGCTGGTTTTAGGGATATGATGCAAAACTTGAGCATGTTTTTGAGGCTTCAGTGTTGAACAGGATATCTGTAGGTACACTGTCTGTTTTTAATCACCTATGCTTGTCATGTTTTCTGGCAGTCAGTGAAATAGTTTTACCGTGGTATGATATTAAATTGTTGGGGGGGGAACCTATCAAGATGAAAATAAGCCTTTGATGATAAAATAGACATTTTTTAAAGTGTAGGTAAGTTGATATTTGTATACAAATTTCTGGTCCAGCATTTAGTAGTAGATAGAGTGTCTTTGTGCATCTGAGGTCGGGAATACGCAAGCGTTCCTGATGGGCTTGGCTGATCTGGTCTTGAAATTCCTGAGCAGTGATGCATAAAGTGTGGTAGGAGGTATGTCATTTCACAATGGTAGATGAGGTATGCTATTTAGACGTTTAATTTTAGGTTGCGATTGCCCATATTAGGACTTTTTTTTTTTTTGGCTACAAACCCGTTATTTAATAAGTTCCATACTGGAGGACTTTCTTTTTTTTTTCAGTCTTCAAAAGTTATTTGGACTTTAGTTGTTGCTGTATGGAAAGTTAAGGGGTCACAGAAACAAGACGGGTAGCGTAAAGAATTTGTCTTAATGGGATGCAGAAATTGAGGCGATACCTCTGGAAAGATTTTTGTGAACATTTAGGATATTTTGGGGGCTTCAAAGAGGTGAACTTTTAAGAACAAAAGCCTTTTTCTCTTAAAAATAAAAATATTTATCCAGTGCTTATGTTTAAAATGAATGCTTTTTTGTTTGTCTAGCAGAGTTGACTCAGCTTTGGTTGGTTACCATAAGTTCATCACCGCTTTTGCTTTTCCATGTGAATTTCTAGCGTTTCCCAGGCTTGGTTCAGGTTGGGGCTCTTGTTGTAGTGTTTCCCGTAGCTGCCTGGGGAGCTGTACTTCTCTTTGCTGAATTTGGAAAAACATCAAACGTGACTTAAGCCCTGATCTGATGTCGCTCACTGCTCAAAAATCAAACGGCACGTAGTGGTTGTGGACACGAGCAAGAGTTAAAAGGCTACGCTTGTTTTAGATCAGCTGTTGAATGGGTTAGCTGCAATGCTGAGATAACGCTGACTGTATGAAGCACTAACTTCTAGAAGAACGTCCAAGTTCTGGCCTCACCTTGACTTCTTCATCTGAATTACTTTATTAGCACTGGTTACTTTGATAAGCTCTCTGTTTTAGCCCCACTTATGCCTTTCGCTACACTAATAATGTAGTTGTAGCCCCTTCTCATCAGCTGCGTTGTTGCATCTTAAGCAATAAAATTACAAGTAAATATGTAGCTTCGAGTCCAGTTAGGAAAGGAAATAATTTCATAGCCTCAGGAGGTAACCAAGAGCAGCACTGTAATGGATTATATGCACTCTAGAGTACTTCATTCATGAAGTCGAGTAAGGACGGTGGGGTTTTGAGCAAATTCAACTGCTTGGTTTCTGCTTGAAAGATGTCTGGGTTGGAGAAGTGCCGATAAGGTGAGAAGCAAATTCAGATCACGATATGGACCGATCTAAGCTTTAATTTGGTGCACTGGAGGGAAACAAAGAAGCGCCATTTGATGGGGCTTTTATTTGTGAACCTAAGGGAGTATTGATGGTTAACACCTATGAAAAATTAGACTGATTAGAGTAAGTTGGAGCTAATTTGCTCTGTTTTTCTTTCTTTGCAGGCGGAAATGGCCAAAATGGAGGTCAAGACGTCGCTTTTAGATGACATGATAGGTGTGGGAGATATGGTTCTTTTAGAGCCGCTCAATGAAGATTCCTTCATCAATAATCTGAAAAAGCGCTTTGATCACAATGAAGTATATGTGAGTATGTCAACATGGAACATCATCTGGGGGCCTGTGTTATCATTCATGAAATATATGTGTTTTTACAAGGGTATGGATAGACTGAGTACCTGTACGCAGGCTGTTGCATTAGGGACTAGAGCTGCCTTCACTGGTGCCTGTTGGCGGTAAATTGAGGGGAAAGAAGATGTTGTGTTCCTTAGAAATGCTTGATTTTAAGCTTTGATATACATGGGAGTAATCATAACCTTCAGGTATATTAAATGATGTTCAATAGGAGAGATGCTGGGAACTAACAGATGAAGCAAAGGCTGGGAATGAAGGGGCCAGTTGTGATTCCAATTAAGCCCTTAATTTCCTGCTTCATCTCTTTGTTCCATTTTAGTTAAAGCGTGCGTAGTGTTGCAAAGGCTGTAGGGACTTAATGATCTGCTGAGACTTTGCAAGACCTTTGGTGAAAGATAAGTCCTTGAAGAGTAAAGCTGAAATGTTTAAGCCAAAATAGACCTATGAGCTGCAAGCAATTGTCTGCAGCTTATTACAATCAAATAGATGTGCTCTGTATTTAATTATATCCCCCCTTTAAGTTTTACTGTGACTATATTTTTCCCTCTTGCTAAGCATTCTGAGCTTCATGGTTTCGTTATGCTTTTTCCTTTCCATCCTCCAGCATGGGAGGGTCTGTATTACTATGTTTGCTTCCTCTATTCCTTTTTGGTTTTATTTTATTATAGTCTGTGCTTTTGTACCTCTGTTTTTCATTCTTTGCTGCATCTTTATTTTAACATAGTTTTCCTACTGAACCTCGCCTGTTCCCTTCTCTCTAGCAACACGCAGTTGCATCTATCTGCTTTTATTTCACTTTATATGCTTGGACTGGCAGTTTAATTTGACTAGAAAATGAAAGTAAGATGAGGATTCTCACGAACCATGAAAACCTTGTTAGAGAAGAAACCCAAGTGAATCTGTGTTTACAGAAAGGGAGATTTCTTCCAATATGGTTCAAGAATTCTCCCTGGTGACTTGTGACTTACATTTCCAAACATTTCTCTCTTCTTTCCCCTGAAGACGTGCCCTGTTCCCTTTGCTAGGCCTTAGGTGCTGATGCAGGCAGGTGGCTGTTGGGATCCTCTTTGCCGCTCCTCCATCCAGCTCCCTACAAGTCCCGCAGTGTTTGTCTCTTCTGGGATGCAGGATTTCATCCGGTCGTTGGCTCATGTAACTGACCTCAATGTTAGCACTGTATTTCTAATACCTGCACTAAAAATGGGGGATATGGAATGATTTCATTCCACTTAAGCTCGAGAAAATATGAAAGAAAAGAGAAGGGAGATGTTTGCCTAAAGACTGAGAGTAACTGTCCTACCTTGCCCCACCATTGGGTCCTATTTGAAAGTTGTATGTAGAGCACTGGGGATGCAAACCGGCTTGGTCAGGGTACTCCAGCCTGTGCAGTCCCTTAGTGAGGATTACCATAAACCACATGGGAGTGGATTGCTCAAGATGTTTTATGTGAGCTGCTATGGACGGCAACATATTTATCTGCATGTTTTTACATACTTTAGGGTGGAAATAAATCAGTTTGACTGACAAATGGGTAATTTGTTTTACTGTTTATCACCTATTACATGCCATCTGACAACTGTCTTCAAGCAGTTCTGCGAGGCAATGACAGCGGAACCTGTATTTCCTTCAGTTTCCCATTCTGGCACTGAAATGTGCTGTAATTAGCTGTATTATGTGCTTTGGCAGGTGATGCGGGGTGTCACTTTTCTCTAGCAGTGTAGGCTCTTTTGCCTTGCAGGTGGGAAAGACTAATACTTAAAGGAGCTCTGTTGGGATGTTTGAACTGTTGCCAAAAGCAAAGCATTTTGTGTGTGTGTATGTATGTCGTTTGTTGCAAATGCAGCACGTTGCAGTGTCACTTGCCCTTTTTGTCTCTGGGTTTGTTTGATCGTGTGACAGTTTTTTAAGGTCTAACAAGTATTGTTTGTGAATCTGTGCTGTAAAGGCAGAGCATTGCACGCCTCTGAAACTACTGTTGCATCTGGTACGTTAGTCGTGGAAGGCATCGCTGTTCACATCCATGCCACGTGCTGCTACCGCGTAGGAAAGTTACGCGTGGCTTTGTTTCCCAAACCACTCGGGGAATAATACCTTCATTTCCCATCAGATGAATGCCCTGCAGATCTCATACTACTGTCGCTGTCTGATGTACGGAGCAATTGGAAGGGCTCTCGCTGCATTCACCAGGCGTTACTTTTTAAACTCTTCTCTCCCTTTCCCTTATCGCCAGCCACTCTCCTCTCCCCAAGCCTTCCTCATGGAAACCACACTTGGTGTGTCTGTTTTTAGACTTAGAAGAGCACAACGGAGCCTTTGTTCCATCTGGAAGCAATGTTTGCTTTGCCATGTAAAGTCTGTAGTTTGCATGCTCTCATGGAGAAGCTGAGTTAAAGTGATACAGGGCTACTGTTGGTGCTCAACAAAGACTGCAGGCTTCCTCGGCTCTGACAAGCTATTAAAGTTGGCCCCTCAGATCCCTTTGGAAGGCAACAGTTTTAGCCTTTGGGATTGTAAGGTCACCTCTTAGGTCAGTACCCAGTTGTAGGCATTACCAAACATGGTGTCCAAGTTTAAAGAAATGAATTCAAATGGAAGCTTTTTGACTGGACTGAAAAGTTTCTACAGCATCTGACCGCAGTTTTTGAGCATCAGGTTTTAAGCAGTTTTCTGTGAACCAACAGCTGTGTCTGTGCTGCATATGTTAGTTTTAAAACCAAGCTACAGTTATAAACCTTCAAAGGGGTTTGTCGTGAGGAATGAGACCTGTAACGCGAGTAGTTTTGAAAAAACTTTCAAGTTGGCCAGACATGGCATAATCGTGTTAGCCAGCCTTATAGATGGATGTGAGTCAGATCAGTCCCTCTGCGAACAGCGCCAGATCTCTCTCCATAGCCAAAGATGACAAGATAAATGGGCTCATTCCAGGAGAAAACAATACAATTTTTGTCTTCCCTAGTCTCTATCGTGGTAGTTGGGTTTGACACTGAATTCTTAATGTCGGAAATCCTAGTGCCAAGTCTTTTCTGCAAGAGCTCCCCTTGCAAGAGCTGGATCAGACCTGGATTCCCAGTGGTTCGCTTGACCACTCTGAGCTCTTCAAGAGGAAACTGGTACTTCAAAGTTGTCATGTGCAAACAAGGGTAAAAGTGTACTCCTACCAGTCAGAGAACGGACTACAACCTGATTGCCTGTTGTTCGTTTTTAATTGTACTTGATGGACGTTTAATGGACGTGGGTGTTAGGTTGCATTGCTGGGCTGGAGGCCGCGGCTGTAAAAATAAACATGAAGGCTGGTGAAGCTGGAGCTGGGCCAATTATTCTCCTAAAGACCATCAGATTCGGCAGTAATCTCATGCTCTGGGGGAAGGGCTGGTTGGGTAATGAATGTGTTAATTGGGAATGGGAATCTTGGAGTTTAGTCATGTCTGGAAATGCCTGGGGTATGTCTGACCAAGAAAAATCTCATTAAAAAGCTGCAATAGTCTGTGATGTTATTTTTGCAGCTCTTAAACCTTTTATTGATAAAACCACTTTCTGTTCTGTAAGTATCAGTAACAAAGGGAGAGTTTCTTGAACTTGAGTGAAATGTGATTCATGACCAATGCAGTTAGCGCATAGAATGATGATTATTTGGAGGTCACAGGGAGCAGCTTGCGTGGTTAAAATGTGTGACCAAGAGACCGCATATTAACTTCTAAATACCTCCATAAAGCTCAGCTTGTATACCGTGGATTAATTTAGACTCGTTCTGCTACCCCTATTCCCTCCATGTTTTATTTGCATTGATTTGACTGAAATGTGATCAGCCCATCCAGCCCAGCAGTTATTTTTCTTTTACTCTTTGGAACACTGCAGAATCGGGGAGAGGGCTGGCATCTGTCAGTGCATGAATTCACAGTGATAGTGGAGAACTGGGGTAAACTGAGGCGTACATATTGCTCTGCAGCTGATTTTCTTACTGGTTTCTTGTGTTGGAGGAGCAGTCTGGAGGGACTGGTGCTGCGTGGGTATATTTGCAGCCTTTAGGGCCAGAAGCCGCTCTGTTCTGCTGCCCTGCACATTTTTCCCCGCAGTTATGTTGTTTCTTGAAGCCTTCCCAGAGAAACAGAGGTCAGCGTTTTGTTCATGACAACAAAATGTTTGTTTGCTTTTTGTTCTTGTAGCCTAACAGAATCTTTCTCTGATGTCAGCGTTTAATTTGTATTTTCTGCACGTGGAGTTTTTGTGGGCTGCTTTGGGCAAGAACACTCTTACGGTACTGAACACATGTTGTTTTATTACTGAGCTATTAAATATTTGTCATTCCAGTATAATAACTCAGTGCTAGCTGCTTGAGGTAGCATCCTTGTGGCTGCCTTCTGTTGATTGGCTTTGCGGTGTGCTTGTGTCACTGGCTGGGGGACTTCCTGGGGATGTCTGCTGTTAGGGTGTTTTGGGGGTAGCCTTGTTTCTGCTTTGACTTCTGCTCAACTGTGTGTTGTTGATTGGCTCCTTTTTTAGTGATGTTGCATAGTTCAGGAGTTGGCCAAATCGCAGTCAAGCACAGTGGCTTTGTTCCTGCTGCACCCGGCTCTGATCTTCCAGTTATTGTGCTGGGAGGAAGGGGATGGAAGATAGAAATAAATACATGAATGAGACCGACTGTCTCAATATGAATTGGCCTTGCACGATCACACCCCTCCATAAAACTTAATTGGTGGCGTGAATAAAAGAGTTTTGTGGTATTGGGATATATAAATGCAGCTTGCTGGGAAGGTTTTAATTGTAATATGGTCATAGCGCTGGTTGAAGTTCGGTTTTATTCTCAATGTCATCGCTGTCTGAATTAGGTCAGCATAATTGCACTGGCCTTTACAGGTTGTCTTTGAGGCTGGCTGGGGCCCTCGGTCAGGGTTTTTGTGCAGGTTTGGAAGTGGTGTCTTAAGAGGGAGAAGGGACACTCACAGAGCATAGGACTAGAGCTGCTTGTCTAAAGGCATTGCTTTATTCCCTTTCCTCTTTGTATGCCACCCCCATGCTAAACATGGCAATGGCGGCATAGGGCTGCATGCAGTACCTGCTTGAAGAAGTAAAGAAAACATTACAAATCAGGTTGACGTGGTTGGCTGTGCTTGAGGTCTTCTTCATTACACACTGCTGGCCACTTTGGTGTGGCTCTTTGAAAAGAGAGAAGGTGGTGTGGGAAGTGCCTCCCATAGGACCCCAGCAACTTGGGCAGCGTTGGCTCTGCCCCAAAATCTTGTGTATTCCTTCATAGAGATGATGATGACATTTACTAGTGGTTTCGGTGCATGTTGTCTGACATGCAGACACAAAAGATGGGCACAGAGCAGAGATAGCACTCAGATGGCTTTGGAGTCAGCATTCAGAGTCGCAGAGGTGGGGGGTTGAGATGATGGAGAGGTGGGGGATTGAGGTCATTAATCATCTTTGTTAGTAATACCATCGAGCTCTGTCGGGATGATAGTGAGGTTAGCAGTAACACTCAGCAGCGAAGTCTGTACCCTCCAGAAACTTACAAGAGAAACCTGATAGTCTGTATACATGCATCCTCTTTAAGTACTTGTTTCAGCACGTTATGCTCGAGCACCTTTCTCTGCAGAATGCTCCGTTGTTTCTTCAGGGCTCTAAAATGATTGCTGTGAGATTAAGGGCTTGATTTTGGCCGCTGCAGGTTACCGCAGCCTGTCGGGGCTGTTTGCACAGCAGCATGCAGGACCCAGCCTGCACTGAAGAGGATCTTGCTGTCCTTTTTGACATGGACTGCTGTGTTGTGGTTGGTTGCTTTGTCATGTGTGCAATTCTGCCTTTGTGTTACCTGCTTGAGCTTTGTTTCTTGAGTCCTTAGCATAGCCATAACGTATGTGGTAGAGGCTGTATCCCCACTAGCAGTCTTACTTGACGAGAACTTTGTTTTCTGTGCTATACATTTTAAAAATGCATGAATAAATGGAGTAGCTGTGCTGGGCCTTGGGAATTTAGCATGCTTTAAGCACACTCGCGTAGTCCTGTAACTATTGTGCATCTTAAAGCAGGAGTTGTTTTTGCAGCAGCATTTTTTCCAGGACTACAGCAGGCAACCATGTGCAAGAAACTGCTTCGTTGTTATTTGAGCTGCCACGTGTGAAGCAGTGTTGGTTTTTAGCGGACAGGTGCAGGTACATGATGATTTTCATTTCAGGTTGCTTTGTGCTGGGTGCTACTAGTCCAGAGGAGGTTTCTCAGATGTTAGTAAGGCAGCCTCTGCAGCTCCTGTTGTGCAGCCCTGACTACTGCTGGCAGCGTTCCTTGGCTTCTGCAGCTGCAGTCTCTTCTCTCTTGGACCCTTGGGATATTCCAAGATTAACTCTGACAGAGGAAAAACAGCTTTACTTGATATACTGTATTGGTAACTTCTTGCCCTAGGCTGCTAGGTTTGTTTTTGTTCCTCAGAGGAAAAAGCAGGCATCAAGGTGTCTTACGACTTACACCTCTAACATCTTGGAGGAGCGGCCTACTGAACATTGCTTCCTTTTCCCACTGGGTTGTAATTTTAAGTTTTCTTCTGCTGAGGGCCTTAAGCCCTTAAATTCACAGGGTGGCGTTGCTTGTGTTTCTTTGTTGGAGGATGCAGAACGTCCTGCCTTTTGACCTGATGGAAAGTTAAATTTCCACACTGCAGTGTTAGTGCTTGGCACTGTAGTCACGCTGCGGAACAGGTTCACTGATAGACTTGTAGTGAGAATCGTAGCATCACTGAGGTTGGAAAAGACCACTAAGATCATCTAATCCAACCGCCCAAGAGTCCTTTTGATCCAGGTTCAGGGTAAACGCTCCAAGGAAGCAGTCTTGGTCTCTGTGAGTCCTTCTGGTAAAGGAGAATCTCAGAGAAACGAGTATAATCAAGAGTCTCTCGTTAGGGAAAATTGAGAAGACAGCAGATCTTGTCCAAACTCGCATAACAAGGCCAACAGCAAAGCCAAGAAAAAAATCAGATTTCCTGCCTGCACTCTGTACTGTCATCACGAGGCCGTTCCTCTGGGGTTAGTTTTTCCCCTTGAACAGAGAGGATGAAGGCTCTCTCAGTCCCTGGGGTGCTGCTGTACGTCTCCCACTACCCCTCGGCATTCTCCTTCCAGCACTGGAATGTTACTGCGCCTGTTGCTTGCTCAAGGGTTTAAGCCATTTAGTTTGTTTGTTTATGGTGGAGTTCTGATGGGAAGGCAGATGTTATGTGGGAAAGCTATTTTCTGGCTCTGTTTATCCCAGTTAGGCGGAATGTCACAGACCACTGCTAACAAGTACTGGTGTCAGTTTGGAGATACTAGCATTCTAGAAGAGGGGCTTTATCAGTGTATCAGCTCTAGTGAGCAGCTTTGCAGCACAGCTGATGGTTTCTTGGCATGCTGCAGGTTGGTGTTTAGAATGGGCGTGTATACAGCTTTGTTTCTATATAGTCGTTTGACCTTTTGGAATATTGGTATTTTAGGAATTGAGCTGTATTTCTGACAATGGATAGCTGACTTGAATACCCAAAATACATCGTCTGGGCAGTTCTTAGCTATGATGAGATGCTTCTAAATAAATCTCCCATGAACGCCTGTATTCAAATGTAAAAATGAAGCTTTTCACTTTTACCCATCTTTCTTTGCTTTGGCATTTCAGGGTACTTCAAGAATGCAGCAATCAAACTTAATGCTTTTATAGCAGCAGAATAGCTGGAAAGGGCAGGTCTTTGAGTTTCAGGGAATTCCTGTTTCAAAATATAATCTTTCAGATCTGGTCTGCACGTGTCTTCTGCTGGTACTTTCCAACACAGAGTTCAAAATGAGTTGAATTGACAGTTTCCTAAGATTTATGAAGAAGCAAGCTAACATACCCCTGTTTTATTACGAAGGAGTCCTAATGGGGTATCCAAGCACGTGTGAGGACCAGAAAGCTTCTTGTTTTTGGGTACCTGTTGTTTGCACCAAGCATCTGAAAGCTGCAAATTGCTGGTGCTGCGTATGCTGAGGAAGCAGAGCCAACTCCTTAGAAGGGAGCTCATTTTGGGGTTTTTACTTACAGTTTGGAGGAGAGTAGACAAATGGAAACCGCTTTCCTTATTAAGGGGAGGATGACCACGAAACTAGAACAACATGCTGTTTGGAGGACGTGTATCTAAGCACACTTTGCAGCGTGTGTTTGCAAGAAGCAAGAATCTTAGTTATTTTGCAAAGGCACAGACCCGCTTTGTGATTGCAGCAGCAGTCTGTGTTGGAGTGCCTCTGGGCTGCCTTCCTCATAGGCAGGCATTTGGTTGTCCCTCTTGTGAGCTGCAGTCTGGCCACCCTGATGGCAAAGTACCACGGGCTCCTTCCCCTCCCCTTGCTCTCCCTGGGCTCCGGGTGCAACCAGCGCATTCCAATTGTCTTTACTCTAGCTCAGATGCATGGGGGAAAGTGTTTTGCAGAAGATTCCTGGCCAGTTCCAAAGGAGAGGAGAAACATGTGCTGTTTGGGAATGGTGAGCCTTGAGCCCAGTTTGCAGAGCGTTATGCTTCATTGCAGCAACAGTTGTGTGACGAGCTTTCAGCAGTGGCTGCTTCTGTTTCATCCTTTGGGCAGTAGAAGGAGCCATTTAAACTCAAAGATCTATATAAGAATTGTTGTTTTTACTTAAGCAGTTCCTAGCAGGGGTAATCCTAGTGGGTACCTGTGGCCTCTGTATGCAGCTGT
Organism: Excalfactoria chinensis; assembly: GCF_039878825.1. Classification (NCBI taxonomy): domain Eukaryota; kingdom Metazoa; phylum Chordata; class Aves; order Galliformes; family Phasianidae; genus Excalfactoria; species Excalfactoria chinensis. The sequence continues at coordinate 30,570,807 of NC_092831.1, forward strand.
CACACCTCCTGGAAGCCCCACTTATTGATAAACCCATATTTTTTGCCTGGTGTTCTTAGTCATTTCGTGGCTAGGGAAAGAGATACCAAGTGTTTGACTTTTACTTTGTGCTTGCTCAGTGCCTGCAGTGAGGATCAGAGGGGCTGTGGAACTTCTTGCAGCATGGATGCTAACCCACTGTCATTCTGCTGGGTGCTGAATAGGACCTAGAGGAAAACCAATGCAATACCCACACTGTTTTCCTCCATTAGCAGCATCTACATTTAGCATCTGGAAATCAAAGCAATGCTTTGTGTCTGATGGGGCACCACAGCACGACTTCAGCTGGCTTTAGCCTTGCCTTCATACCTCTCAATTGATGGAAACCTATGAGAGGCCATCAGCCTGTGTGTGCCTTCTGCCTGAGTGTAGGAAGGAGTTTGGCCGCACACTGTGCTGCTTCTCTGCACTTCTGTTTGCCATGCGGATGGAGTGGGTCCTTCATGAACATCTGTGTCCCATTTTCCTCCCCAACTGAAGGTCAGAGAAATGTTTGTACGATAGGACTTTGTTTTAAAAACGTTGATGAGAGGCATTCCATTCCGTACAAGTAGCTGCTGCCATGTTTAGCGAGACCTAGGGAGCGTTTCAGTGTGCAAAGATACATATATATGCATTATTACAACGTGGGCTTTTTTTCCCCCCCCCCTTTCTTGTTGTAATTTTATGTTTGTGTTTTTTTCCTTACGTAAGCGTTAAACAGAAAGACATGAAAAGCAAAAGTATTCTAAAAAGAAAACTCCATGATGTTTGTTGTGTTCTTTTCCCCCACAGACCTACATTGGCAGCGTGGTGATATCGATAAACCCTTACAGACCTCTCCCCATTTATACTCCAGAAAAAGTTGAAGAATACAGAAACCGCAACTTCTATGAACTCAGCCCTCACATGTGAGTACAGCGACAGAGCTTTCGTTTCAGGCTGCCCGTGAGCAGATGGTGCCAGCTGTCTTTCTCATCAAGAAGTCCGTGCCCATTAAAGCAGTCCCCTCGTGATTAGTTCATTTTAAAGAGAAGCCACACGTTGTATTTCATGTATTTAGGCTCTGGTGTGTGCATTTGGGAACATATTCCTTTAACTTCTACTGGGTAGCCTTCGTTGCTGCATTGTAGCCTGGTTTCGAGGAAGTGTTCTTGATTGATGCTGTCTGTAGGGGAACAATAACTTGGTCCCCTGTGTTGGCTTGGAGATAAGCCATTTCTAAGAGGGAAGCCTGAGTGCCATCAATATGTCATGTGAATCTTAAGAGTAAAATTCATTGCGTATATATGGAGACACAACACTGCAAAAAGTGGTTTGCATGTGATGTAAATTCCAGGTCTAAATGTAGGAATGGAAAGGCTGGAAAGTAAGTATAATGTCATATTCTGATATGGGTTTGCCTCTGGTACTCTCTCTGCAGGAGCACACGTTGCTAAGAAGTCAGAGGCCTTGCTTGCGTCCCACACCAGCTCCTTTCTGTGCTGTGAGCTGGCCCCACTGGCCTGGCATGCCTTGTGCTTTATTATAGGGCTTGTCTGAATTACTGAGAAGCCTGAGTGTGTTTAAACCCTGAGACTTTTACTGCAGGTGTGGGTGGTGTGGCTGAGCATGAGGTGCCTTGTCTTCAGGGTGTGCATGTTGAGGTAATTGGTTTATCTCATTAGGTGCTGTAGCTGTGGATTTGCAGCCCTCTGTTCCTCTCCTCTGTGTGACTCTGATTTGGGGAAGCATGCCTGTGTGGTGTCAGGCTGTTGCCCTGCTTTGCCTTTACGCGTTCAGGAGGTTACGTGTTTAATCAGCTAATACATTGATTTCTGTTTCTCCATCTCTCCCAAGAGGTGGTTTTCCAGAATGAAATGACCGTTTTGATCATTTTGATACTTAGTTTTCAGTGCTCAGTCCTATCACGTGGGCATTCAGCTTTGACTTATTTGGTGTTGCTTCTGAGTGGTAGTTTTGTCTTCTAACAAACTATCCTTAAAAATACTGGATTAGGAGAATAGCATTTCCTGATTTTTGTTGTTCGAGATGCAGTGTTTCCATTTCATATTTCTTCAGTTAATAAGACCTTACCTTCTGGTAACCTTGCTCTCCTTTGCAGCTGTCTAAGGGGAGCTGTAGGATTGAGAGAACCCCGTTTGTCCCTTCCAAAATTGGTAGAATGCTGCTCTCCAGTAACTGGCTCTGGGGCAGAGCCGGCATTGCCCAGCTTGTTGCCTGCAGCTGGATTTAGAGCTGACAGATCCATGTGCGGCAGGTGGCTTTTGTCAAGATCTACATACTTATTTCTCTTTGGTGTGCAGATCTCCATTGAGCTGTGGTCTTTTCAGAAGAGGTGGTTGTAGGTAAGCCCACTGCATTGTTTCAGGGGGCTTTGGGAAGAGGCTTCTGGCTCATATGATGTAATCATGAGCCGACCCAAACTCTTGGTTATTCATTAGGAAACTTAAGCATATGAATGGGAAAATATGTTTATAAATGAAGTTATATTTAGTGCATTTCTTATTTTAGCATCTCCTTTGCACAAATTATCAATCTGATTTGTTATTAGTGCCAGCAAGAAAAGTGTAAATGATTTAATGCATAAGAATGCCTTGCAGGGGTTTAGATTTGGTGAAATGCTTCTAGAAATCACTCTGCTGTGTGGCACCAAGACACTTGTCACAGAGACATTCAAGTTGGGAGGGACCCTTGAAGGCCATCTAGTGCAACTGCTGTCCTATGAACAAGGACACCTACAGCTTGATCATGGTGCTCAGGCTCCATCTAGTCTCACATTGGATGTCTCCAGGGAGGGCATCCATCACCTCCTTGGGCAGCCTGGGTGCTGGTTAGAAGAAAATGCACTGTCACTGGATGGTTCTTATTCTTCAATGCCTGCTGTTTCAGAGAGAAGCTCCAGGTCTGCATTTCCCAAGTTATACATGTTGGTGTTTCTGGAGCTGACTGCTGGGGTTGTAGCTTAAGAGCATGGGCTCTGTAGGGGATTTCTGGGAAATGGAGATTATTAAATCACGTTTTGCTCATTTTCCTGTAGTTTTATACATCTTTCTCTCTGTGCTTTGTGGTACTTGCAAGCATCTGGAGGTGATGGACTGGGATGGGGAGGGCGTGCGTGAGAAATCCTGCCGTCCCACTAAAATAGCTGTCTGAATGAGAAAGGGATAACTGAAGGCAAAGGAGGGAGCAGCATCTAATGACATGAAGGAAATCCGTACCTAGGGATTTTTCTTTCCCATACATGGTCACTGGAGAAACACGAAACCATGGGAGTGGAAATCACGTGTTTTCTTAACCTGAATGTGAAAGCTGAGGGGAGTGTTCGCCTTCTCATTGGCTTTGTGTTTCCTCAGCAGCATCTGCAAGAGCACCCAGGTTTGGGGGTGCTGCTTCAGTGCTCTTTGGTAGCTTGAGTGAGGCTGCGGACACGTTTGAAACAGGCAGCCAAACACAAGTTCTGGGAGGGGGTGTTCCCAGTCAGATGGTTTTGGATGATGGTTTATCTGTTAAAAATCAATCTTAGACTTTAAATTTCAATGTTTCATTCCTCTCTAGATTCACTGCTGTTGTTACGACACCATGTAATGCTCCTGGAATGCTTGTTTTCCCAGTCCGTGGCTATTTGCATAGCTGCAATGGGAAGTTTACCAAGCTCTTTATTTATGCATCCACTTATTTCCCCAGTGTTTTGTTACTCTTTCTGGGTTTGTTTTTTATCTACAAGGCAGGATCAAGCTTGTCTCTGGCTCCTCAGAGCGGAAGGTAACATTTCAGTGCTGCGACCATTAGCTGCTTGGTGGTTCCTTACATTTGTTCTCCTCTTCCAGGTGATGTAATTACCCTTCCAGTTGATGTAATTGCCGTTTTGCTTACCTTGTGGGTAGCCTAGACATGGGAGAGAACAAAGCTGTCTACCTTTCTAATTTACATCGCCTTCCACCAGTGACAAAGGCGGCCGCTGGAATCTTGTGGCAGCAATGGGAATTAAACACTTTGTCATATCACTTACTTGTAGCTGCCATGCCATATCGCTTTCCTACCAGGAACAGGTTTGTTTTATGGGTCTGCAGAGTAGATGTTGCTTCCATTTCCCATCTTGGCTACCAGCAGCTCTCCATCTCTTGCAGGTATAACACAAAACGTGGCTTTCTGCACCCATTCCCATGCTGAAGCTCCTCGACTTCTTCCTTTGGAGCTGCAAATTGCTTTAAGCTGAGGGATGAAATAGACTGTGGCAACGGTGCTGCTAGCCACAAGTTGTAAGCTACTAAGTTCAAAGCTTTCAGATACATAGAGGCATAGGCTCTTGCAGGTTGGTCCTGGAAATGGCTTGCCTTTACATGGGATAGAAATATGGAGATGTCAACCTGATTTCACGAGGCAAGTTTGAGGGACTTAATTAGATTCCCTGTTTTGATTGTCATCGTGTTAATAACTCTTGGGACAAATCATTTTAATGCTGATACCAGAATTTCACTGACAATAGGCTAAATTTGCTTTTAGCTATTCAAGTGAGGACTGTTTTGAGCCCACATAAGCAGCAAATATCAAAGTTACAGTTTTGCTTCTGGCTTTTTTTGTTGGTATTCCAGGAGTGCCTCCCTTTAGAAATGCCGACGTTACAGTAAGTCTTTCCTCCTTGATTTAAAGCACTTATTTTTCACTGAAGGGATGATGAAGTCCTACATAGTTGTTGCCTAGACTTAAGAGTAAGCCATCCCCCATAGGCATCAATGTTTTGAGATATGCAACAGCACATTTTATTTGCTGAAGGAGAGGATGGTGGTGTGAAAGCCTGGGCTGTAGTTTGGTGTCTTTCATTGACCAATTTTATTATTTCCTTCTCTATTACTCCTTTCCTAACCTCCTTTTCTCTTCTGACAAGCGCTCTCCTCCTTGTTGTTCACCTTGCAGTATCCCCTTTTTGCAGCCAGGTTGTTTTTATTCCTAATAATTCCTGAGTTCTTCAGAAGTTTAGTCTTTGGACTTGCTCATGTGGCTCAGCAAGGTGTCTTTCTCTAAAGAGATTTATAGGCAGGGAAGGTGATCACTTCAAAGGTTAGCTGGCAAAATTAACTGCTGGGCAGGAGCATCCATGGCCAACGTAAATCATAAATAACAATTGGGGAGGACTGCCTGTACCTGTTTTTTTCAACCCATGCTAGGAATGAGTTGAAAGAAGAAAGGGGAAGGAAAAAAACCTACATAAGGCATTGCAGTCTTCTTTTGGAAGGCTTATGATTTGAACTCTCTAGAGAGGCAGTGCTGGATGCGCTAAATCTGTGGACATCAAGCGTGTAGATGAAATGGGGATGAACCATCACATTTGCTTCGGGAATCAGAAGGACTTCACACCTGAGAAGGGCCTGTTGCATTGCAGGCTGTGGGCACACCTCCTGTCGGAGCATGATGCCCAGACACATCTGCTGTCCAGAGAAAATGGAGGTTTGAGGAAGACTCTTGTGATGTGCCCGTCTTGAAATGGCTGTCTCATTTTTTGAAGAGCCTTTTGGAAAAGATTTGTAAGCTTGAAGGCTTAGAATGCAAAGTAAGATTTCTTTTGAGCTTTTTCCTGAAATCGGAGCAGGGTTGGTTGGATATTATGCAACCAGCTGACCTGAGTGCTGGAGAGGTGGAGGTGGTCTTATTGACATGAATAGTATTGGGTCACGTGAGGTTTTGTACTGTTGCATAAGAACACAGACAAGGGTTTAGAGCAGTTGTTCGTTGTAAGGAGGCTCAGAAAATGTATCCAACACCTGAGAAGTAGAAACAACCTGCAAAGCATGAGGGTGAATGAATGTACAGATGAAAGTTGTGCTTTATTTTAATTTCTAAAATGCTAGAGAGAGGCTTTAAGATGGGGTTACAAAGTTCAATGTGATGACTCTTGTAAGGGAAACTGTTGATCACAGCCTGAACCTCTGATTAACCATCTGAGGCAAGCAACAAATCAGCTGTGGGAGCACAGGTGTAGGTAATTCAGTTGTGCTCCTGGAAGGGGTGAGGCTTGATTTCACCTCTCCTAGAACCCATTTAAGGGCTGACCACTAAGGCCCTCTATTTCTGGAGATAGCTTTTTCGTGGTGTTTTTGTGGTGTGCCTCAGCATCGGCAAGCATCCATCTCAACTGAAAGCCTCAGCACTGGTGAGTCTTTTCTTAGATACCCTCTAGCTATCTGTTTACTCTGTAATTACAACTATACACTTGTATTATTCCAGTTATTCAACCCTTTTCAACCATCCTCTTTGTCTGAACTGTTGCTGGCATTGTGAAAGCCCTTCACCTTGTGCCCATAGCTGTGTGCATCTCTTGGCTCCTCATGGGTCTCTGTGCTTGCAGCCGGTCACAAGAGCAGTGCCCATATGGCCAGTGTGCTCATGGAGAAGCCTGCAGAAAGCATAAGGAGTGGTTGTCTGGGAAGCTATGAGTTTGTAAAGGATGCTCTTAACTGCAGATGTGTTCCAGATGCTTCTGTAACTCCATAGTTGCCATTGTGGTGTACAAAGGAAAGTGGTGTGGGGGGTATCCTTTGTGAACTAACTGTTGGCTTAGAGCCTCAGCAGAATAGCTTTGTTTTTAGTGCTGTTTTCAAATATTTACCCATACCTCTGTACACTGAATGCTTTCACATTTCACTTGGGTCATGTTGGGGATTAAGAATCAAATGGTTTTAGTTATCTGTGGCAGTCCCTTTCTTTTCATGTGAGTGCATTTGTTGTAGTCTGTCTTGATTTGTAAGAATAAGAACACGCAAGTTTTGGCTAGGTCACGTTTGAGCCAGGATCATTAAACACAATAATAATAAAAAGCCTTCTTTACTGTATGTTGGCTATTTGGAGATGCGTGCTAATGCTCCAGTAGTCTAACCTATTGGCAACCTTCTTGCCATATCCCATTTCTCTTGTTTTCCTGGCACTGGAACTTCCAGCTGGAGCTTCTATTATAACATTTGTGTATTTAGAACGTAAAATGCTGACATGTAATAAAATAAAATCCATTCATACCGTCACATAAAGTCAGATCCTGCTAACTCATGTGTTAGATTTGGGAATCCATGCAGCGTGACTGAATTTGGGGGATGAAATGAGGCCTTCATTAAATAGAGGTAAGGCCCTGTGATATCCCACAGTTATAACTGAGTTCTCCTAGCCTGTCCATACACAATTGCTCTTGAATCTCCTCTCAGTATTGCAACCAGTTCCCTTTCCAACTTTTTGTGTGCTCATCTACGCAGGAAATCAGACCAACCTTCTGTCTGCTCTTTAACAGCGTCACATTTTTCCCTTTGGGAATTGGGCTGACGGAGTGGTAGGACTTGGAAATGAAAGCTCTTTTAACCACTTAAAGCATCTGTCAGTGTAACTGTCGTAAAGGAGGTTCTCGTAGCTTCACTTTTGGTTTAAATGTTGGGATTTTTTGTACATGAGAAAGAGGAATTCTGAAGGCTTTCACCTTTCATTTTTGAAATCCAGACTTAGAAGTGAAGGTGGGTTGAGGCCCTGTCAGGAATGAGCAAGATTCCATTTGATGCATAGTCTGTACGTGGATTTAAATGTACATTTTGCTGTTCCTAGACTGGCAGCGTGGTGCTCTCAACAACTGGGATTTCAAACTGCAATTAACAACAGCTGTCGTTCTTTCATTGTAAATGTCTCGTTGTGCTCAATGCTGGTTTTGGTTTTTTTCTTTCTTTCTTCTTTTCTTTTCCTTTTTTTTTAAAGCAATTTATAATACTTCAGTAAATGTCCTTCTGCTCTGCTGGGAGCCTTTGTCATAGTTTTAGATGCAACATAAATAAGGCTTATGTTACAAGCCTTGAAACTTGAGCAAGATTTGAGCTCTCCTACTGCTTCCAAAGGCCCTGTTTCCATTTCTTCTCCTTCCGCCTGTGACTGTATCCTGAAGGCTTTGATTTCTGCAACTCAGAGTACATTGTGGTTAATGCCGTTTGGATTACCGAGGATAAACTTCTTCATATTGTGAGTTAGGAAATGCGCAATCTTAATGTTTACTGTCTAGCACACTGCATAATCTTTTCCTTATGTTTTGGATGGATAGGAGAGCTGGGACTGGGGTTTGCAAATAGAGGTCTGAACTACAGAAGGGACCACAGTCACGGCGCCTTTGTAAGGTAGTTCAAATCTGTATTGTGTGTGCAGTTTCTTTCTCTCCACTTCTGGAGTGTTTTTTAGTAGGTAAACCCTGTGTGAGGCTCAGTATGGAGCCATTCTGGTCAGCTCCACAATGATTCTCAGTGAGGATGTGCTCGAGCTCATCAGCTCTCAGGACCTGATGTGTGCTTCAAGTCCCTGCCCTGCCCAGGGGATCCCAAGTGATACTTACTTCAGGAAGGGGTCTTTGTTTAGCCATGATCTTTGAAATCCATCATCTCTTCAAGCCGTGCTTTAAACATGAGGAAGAATCATTTCTCAGTGTTTTATTTTGATGGAATAGGCATTGTGCTTAGCCACTGAAGTCAAGATGTGTTCTGGTTTTGTATGAGGAGTTCACATTTAGCACAGTAATCCCATGGCGTGATGGTGCACCCATACATGTCTGGTTTTGCAGAAAACTAATTGTTTTGTGTAAAGTATGGCCACAGCTGGAACAAACTGGATATTTGAGTTTTACTAGTAGGCTTCTCTGGTTTCCAGACACATTCTGTGTTACATATAGAGATAAATTGCATTTTTACAAGCCCAACCCTATGGGCCGCAAAGCTTCAGGAGGTCCAGCAAAAAGAAATAAACTGTAGGAAAAGCTTAGCATCTACAATTAGAGGTATTTTTAGCTAAAGGATCAGAAAACACTTTCTGTACTTCAATTATACAAGTGCCCAGCAAAATTATTGTTTTGTAAACGCAGGAAACTTCAAATCTTGCACCCATGTTGCTGCAAACTGATTTGGTGTAGGTCTGTGTTGTCCTCCCTTGGTGCAGGATCTGGCTGTCTGCCTGGGTAACACAGCCCGGTACTGGGGTGGGAGATGCCCTGGGTCAGGACCTCATCTGGTCAGGGCCTTAGAACTGGGAGTTACCCTTTCTGCTGGATCCGTGGGAGAGTGATGGCTACGGGCATCCAGCTAGCTGATGTAATTTCTAGGAATGGGACTATTTGAGAGGGAAGCCAAGCCCAGCTGCTCTGCTGAAAACCTCGTGGTGTGGAGATATTTGCCTTTTTTTTTTTTTTCTTTGTTTGGTTTAAAAAAAAATATTCCCTTTAGCTGACAGCAGCTTGACAGCTCCGAATAATAGTGCATTGTTTTTATTTCCTTCTGTATGCAAGCCATGCCCCGGATTGTACCTGCTGTACATTGGTGACTGCAAGCATTGGTGTGTGTTGAATTGGTATGCTAGTCTGTGGGGCTTTTTTCAGTTAAAAGGCATTAACAGGACCCTGGGCTGTCCTGCTGGTTTGTTTATCAGCAGTGATGCAGTGATTGGCCATTGGATTTCCATGTTGCTTTGGAGGGCTGCTGCTGTGGCAGTTGGCTTGCTCATAGGATCAAGCTGTTGAATGGGATGTGGGTGTGCTTATTGGGGTTGTTACTGTGCTGAAGTTTAGAGAGACAATCTGCTGTATAGTCTAGATTAGAAAGAGGCACAGTTACCTTTGTATTCAGAGTCCTGCTGTCCAGTAATGTCACGGCTGGCTTGTAGGTTTCTTGTGCTTGATTCTTTTCCATCACAGTACTGTGCAGCCCCAATGGGACGCCTTAGATGTTGTTGAAGTAGGCAGACAGTCATGTGTTGTGTTTACGTCTTGTGTGTACAGTGCAGGGGAAAAATCATTGCTTGTTTTCCCAAGAAAGGCGTCTTTTTGGCCATCACTGAGTAAAAAGGAGGTGATCAAAACCAGGAAGAAAGCAATGCATCCTGCTGGCTTGCAGGGGAAATATGTCCTGTCCCCAGGGTGGGGAAGGGACTGGGCAGCCCAGCTGTGCCGGCACTGTTTGAAGTGAGCCTGAGAGCTGCTGCATCCTGAGGAAGAAGGGATCTCCAGAGAGCATCTCAGGGCGTGTATTGCATTCCCAGTTCATCGGAACAGAAAATGTCTCTGGTTTAGCATTAGGCTGTGTTTTTAAAGTGCTTTACTCTTGAAAATCAAGAGTGGTTTTGTCTGTCCTTCTCTTGTTCCTTCCATGGATTCTGGCTGCTCCTCACAAATAGTCAGGCTGATTTACTCGGCTCTGGGCTTTGTTCTGTGTCTCTGAACGTTGCAGCTGCCAGCATGAATAGCCATGTGGGAAGGGAAATACAGGAGCTGTGCTTCCTTGTGTATGTTAGCCACGTAGTATTGTTGATAAAAACAGTCCTCACCAGAAAAACCAAGAAGGCTTAAAGATGCAGTAGCGTTCTGAAGGGGAGAAAAGCCTTTCCATCTGTCTTAGGGCACCTCTTTATCCTGGTACTTAAGCTCATTTCATTTTTCCCCTGACTCAAAGAGCAGCTGCTCGCCTGTGTGGGGCTGTCCCAGGCGCTGCTCTGTCAGCTGCCGCTCCATTCAGGCCCATTGCAGGCTGACAGCCTCCTCTCCCTACATGTGTCAAAGGGGCTGACAGGAGGCACCTTGTAATTATGGAAAATGGGGCCATGCTTGTTATCCGTAGGGCAATTAGATTAAACAGTTCTGTGCTATGAGCTAACGATGCAAATAATCTCTTACAGTTCTATTTTCCCCAATGCTGGTTTCTCCACTGGGCTTTGGTGGGGCTGGGGGAGGAAAATGAGATCAATAGTGCTGATTTACAGTATAAAGCCTGAAAGCTCTCTATAAAATGTGCTTTCACTTCTCCTATCCCAGGTTATTAGTTCTTCTTTATATGAGTACATCAAGACTAACAAGTTTGGTGCATCCCCCTCAGCTCACTGTGAGAGGATGAAACTATGTGCTTATCATCCTGTCACGGAGCACTTCTGTGCACTCATAAAGTGAAAGGAGCTTAACAAATACCCTTCTCAGGCTTTGCAGAAAAGCATACGTTAAATTTGATGTGAAGTTTGTGTTAAACAATGTGTAAAATGTGCATTTTGCTGTAGCTCTGTTTTAGTGCAGCGTAGAGTGTGCTTTGCAATGATAATGTGCTGCCCCTTGGTGTATCCCCTGCCAGTGTGTTTGGAGACAGCTGAGTAGGCCAAGGAGGAAGGCCTTCTAAGTGTCCTTTGAAAAGGTGCTTTTGGCTTCAAGGAAGATGGCGATGGAAGGAGGGCAAGGCTTCTGCTTCACACGTGAGCTTCACTGTGGCCTGTTCTATTACAACAGAAGAGGTGCTGCCCGAGCTTCTTGGAAACCCCTCTTTGCTGCTTCCCTCCATGCCCTCATTTTAGGGCTTGGAGTAGTGGTTCTGTGTGATCCTCTGCAGACCCTTTAGGCCATCTGGAGTGGTGCGGCCAAAGGAATGGGTGCTATAAAAAGGCAACGCCTGCCAATGATGTAGGTGTGGGTGCCATTTTAACTTCAAACTGCTTCTATACTTAAATCACAGCTAAAAGAGAGCTCCAGTAAATAGTTCTGTGTTTGTTGTGGTAGGAGAAAGTTGTCATCTCTCCTAACAACCTCAAAATCAAAGGGGAGTTTATTATAAGGTATGGAAAACGGCACTGCTGACACACTCGCCATTTAACTCAAAACACATGGGTTATAACTACTTTTTCAATTATGAACTATTTTGAAAGTTTTGCTTGGGCTCTGTAATTGTGAGGTGGGTCAGAGCAGAGAATGTGGCCTAAAGCTGCAGCTGTAGATGTTGGCTTCCAGAGCTGCACCTCTTCACGTTGCTGAGAGTCGGAAGGGAGAAGGATTCTTTGCGGTCTCCTGTATGTTAAGCTCAAATGGCCTTAAATGAGATTATTTAATGTGTTTATAATAAATAAGGTGTAGCGTGACATCACATGTTGGCAACAAGTGGAGTTTAAACAGAAAGACTTGAAGCTTCTTTTAACGTAAAGACAAAAAGAAGGTAATAAATATGAAGGACTGTGAAGCAGTGCTGTGCCACTGAAGCTGACGTGACAAATGAGTTGTTCTCTCTTTTCCTTGGGAATAAAGTTCTTTGTTCAGGCTGTGATCTAAATGTGCCTAATGCTGTTCATGCAGTGCCAGCAAAACAAAGAAGCCTTAAATGCTGTTATTTATATACTCTTGATTTTTGCCTCCAGAAATTGAGTTGTTAGAGCAGGGGTTGAAACATCTGAGGTGAGTTTTAGGAAACTTCTAATAAGCGACTCTGCAAAACTTCTAGAATGAGTCCACTTCTTTCTTTCTTGTGCCTGGAGTGGACAATATCTGATACAGTTGTGGGTCTGTTGCTTTGTTGGGTAGCCTAGAAATGTGGAGTAAAAGCCAATGTATGCCCAGCATCCTTGTCTGGGTTGGGGCAGTCCAGGGCTGGCTGGAATCCCTTTTGCTCTCCAACTAGCACTTAATTTTCTGTTTCTTCACCGTGGGAGGAGGAAAGGCCAAACTTGGTGCTTTTGACTGTGCAGTGCAGGCAGAGTTAATAAATATATTAAGCACTGAAGTATACTTTTATGGGGGCTGCTGGGAAACTTGAAATTCGGTGAATTAGAAACGATGAATGGTTTCTAATCTGGTCAACTCCATAGCTCAGTGTATCAGCAGAGAGAATATTTTCTCAGTGCTTGAAGCTGACTTCATTTTCATGCTAGGAAAGCTGTTCCAGCAGAGAAATTGTAGTTGATGGCTGGGTTTGTCTGGAGGACATCAGGCACGGTCCGAGCCACCCAGTCTGCAGGTCTGAGAGCACCACAAAGCCTCACCTTCCTGCTGATAGCCAGCTTCCAGTCAAACCCGTGGGTCCATGGCATTACCATTAATGGCTGCTTGCATGGTCTGTGAACGCTCATCGTAGTTACATTTCTTTCCTTTATATCTTACTGCTTTGTTTTTCCTTGCAAAATGGATGGTGATTGAAGTTACATAAACATGTGCTGGGATGTCTGAACGCTCTGCATTGTGCTCTTCAGTTCACAAGTGTATCTGCAGCAGCATTCAGCAAATATTATTCATTTCCTAAACATATCCTGAGAGAGAGTCTGGTAAAGTGTTATTGCTACTGTAGTTTGGATTCAGGTCAGTAAAGCAGATGCCAGAAATTGTGTCATGGTCTCTCAGCAGCAAAATAGTCTGTCTTTTTTTTTTCTAGCTCTGCAGCCTGTTGGCCATGGCACGGACTGACTTTGTTGTAATGCTAGAAACATTACAGCCTGCTACTTTCTCGTAAACACATTTTCACCTCTGGTTGAACTACCGCATTGAAATGCTTCAATCACCATAGTGGTAGTAAGCTTGGAGAGATCAGTTTTAATTCTGGTTCAATGATAATTGTATCGAAAGGAGTGGTGACCTCTCTTTGTGCTTGGTAAGCAGGTAGCTCAGCCGTGCAGGGACAATTGCAGTATAGACTATTCTCAGACAACGTAAGCTGTAAGGAAAGCAATGGAGGAGCCCTGGTGCAGGAAACAGGACAGGAAGAAAACGAAGAGTGAAGAATCAATGGCTTGAGCATCAGTGGCAGGAGCTAGGGAGGAAGGGCAGGGAAGGAGTCAGGAAGTGTTCATGACTTCTTTTGCAGCCTTGTTGGAACGCCGCTCACCTGGTGTGTTGGGCTGTTGCTGGATGGCTGAGCTCAGAACATGGTGCAGCTTCATAAAGACAAGAGAGATGAGTCTAATAGTGATGAAGGATGAGGAAGTACAGAGTGTTTCATGGGACGTTCTCCTAAAACCATGGAGGAGGAGAAGCCAGAACTGCTTAAGCTCAAGGGGCAATGTTAGATAGCGAAAAAGAAATAGGTATGAACTGATTTGAGCACACACAGGTTTTATGTTAGAAGCTTTTGAGCTGTAGCAGTAGGAGTCTGTAGAAGAGTCTAGAGTCTGTAGAAGAAGCTGAGCATGGATTGCTTTGCCCATGCTAACCATAGCTAGTTTCATGTCAGAGTTTGGAAAGCTGTGGTTTCCTGTGGAACCTCTGCATGGTTATGTTATGCAAAAGCAAGGCTTGCTATCTCTGCAGTTGTCAGCAGAATGCAAAGCTCCCAAGCTGCTATAGAATAAGTTTCTAAATGATGTGTTAATTAAGTAACCACTATGTATTTCATGTTGTCCTGTGAGTTATTTGCTGTTTTGGAACTGTGGTTTGTTTGCTGTAAATAATGAATTGTATCCGATTTAAAATATATACTGACGCTTATCATTCTGTGAGGAACACCAGTCAAACAAAGCTCTTGGTCTGATGAGTGGATGTTTATTTCATGTAAAACTATGTTGTGTTTTGCTAGCAGGTTTGCTAGCATGTTGCTTGAATTTGCTTAGTGCTGTGAGTTATTTTGGTTGTATGTCTTGTTGTAGATACTGCTGGAGTTTTTGCAAGGAGTTCTAGTGCTGCATCCAGAAAGCCTTGTTCTATGAGCTGGAAAATGCATTTAAACCAAAATCAATGCAGCTCTTCCTCTGGCTTGAAATGACAACCGAGTAAAAGCCAAATATAAAAAGTACATGTTACTTCATAGCAACGGAGCACCTTTGAATCCAAATTGCAGCCCAGGAGTTTCAGACTTACAATGTTCTGTGTTCCGTAGAAAGATTTTTTGGTGTAGGAAAGCTGGTAAATCTTAGAATATTCTTCATTTTCACAGTATGGATTCACCCTTAGAGTGCTAAGAACATGCTTATTGGGAAACTCTTCTGTATACTTGAGCCTAATCCTTAATTGGCTCTTTTCTCTTGCAGCTATGCTCTGTCAGATGAAGCGTACCGATCTTTAAGGGACCAGGACAAAGACCAGTGTATTCTTATTACAGGAGAGAGCGGAGCTGGAAAAACAGGTAATAAACGGCTTTGACCTCATTCAGAAGCATTGACAGTTATTCCGAGTCTGTTGCTAAGTGATGCTGGAAGCTGTAAGAGCTGAGAGGTACCAGTAAGACTTTGTGTGAGGCCACTGTAGTAAATGAATGCAGTCATGCATGTTGCTGTAGGAGTGATCTTCCCAAAACTCATGTTTTTCCATGCTGTCACCGTGATACAGTCCTGTCACGTGTTAATGAGGTATTGCTATTGCTGTGCAAAGCTGTGCTGTGGTGATGCTAGTTTGCAATAGAGTATTGCAAGGGCCAAAAACTTATAGGCTCTCCCCTGAAAAATATCAAAGGTGGTGACAACTGAGTGCTCTGGCTCTTCTACACTGGAAGGCAAACCTTTGATCCTTTTACGTATCTTTTAATAAAGATTTGCATTTATGATGGAATACAGCATTTCCCAAGGAAAATTGATACTAACAGCTGATATCTTGGAAATATCATCAGTCTTTTGTGTGCTGTGCAACAACATGAACTTCATCTTTGGTGTGTCGTTATAAATGCCTTTGGGTTCTGTTTTGTTTGTCAGTGATGTCTGGTTTTCCTTTGTCTGGTTAGTGGCAGCCAGTTAAAATGTTTTGAGATCTTTTAAGTTAATCCTTTTCTTCCAGTTCGATGGCAGTAAAACATTTGTGTGTCCATTAAGAGTATATATTAAGTAAAGCAAATTCTTGTTCATATCAGTATTATGGATTCTATCAAGGATTTCACACAGCTGAAAAGAGTTCTCTACCAAAGCTGTTTCATTTTTTATTTCCTCGAGATCAATAAGTTCTCAAACAGCTGATGGGCACTTTATAAAATGTATTTATTCAGCTGAAGGCTGTAGGAGTGGATGTGTTTCTTGACTTATCTATTTGTGAAGAGGGTTTTGGTAGGTTCAGGTTTGTATATGGATTCTAACTGCATTCTGTAGTGTTCTTAGCCACATGGGGCATGATGTGAGTTATTCCATCTTTATGGAGGTAAGTACTGAATAACGTAAGAGCGTGGTTTGAGATTCAAGTCAGTAATGGACTCAGAATTTGTCATGTTCTCTCTTAAGCGTTTGATGCGATCATGGATGCTGAAGTGGGTCTAATAGCTGAGGGCTTAGGTTTCATTGCAAAGAAAAAGGAGGATAGTGGAGAAATTCCTCAAGGTGAAGAATCAGATTTGGTGGTACAGATGTGGTGTAACAGTTAGAATAGATGGTTTTAGTAACCAGAATGTTTGGCATGTTTCAGCTGAGACCACTGAAACTGAACTTGTCACTTGTTTTCTTTAATTTATTCAGGTTTTAGACTTTTTTCATGTGTTTATATTGGTAATAGATACGAACAGTAACACTGTGCAAGAAAACATGGAATGCTACCAGGATGAGTAGCATATTGAAGTGCTGTTAGGCACTGAGTCAGTGATTCACTTCCTTGTGTCTTTACTTAGCGAAGCAGAGTGCCTAATAAAGGAGTTGGCATTTATTCTGTCTTCTGGTGATGTTCAAAGCCTGTCTGAAGGCCATTGTATGTATTGGTATTGTATGTATATGTTTTTTCTACTATCTTATTTTTTGCTTCAGTGATTTCTTGTCTCTTTGAGTAGCTCTCCCTAGAGGTTTTGACTGCTTTAGCTAGTATTTCATATCAGATAGTGTGGTAACTCCAGGATCTGAAGTGAAGGTATTTTTAGATAAGACAGCCAGGCTCGAGGAATTGTATGGTTAAGGGAGATGGGATTCCACACGGATGCTGCTGGTTTCTGCTTCCTTGCTTTGTGAATCACAGGCCTGCTGTGTTTTCTTTCCAGAATAGAATAGTCATTTAATACAGACAGATGAGCTTGATTAAATAGAGAAGAATCAAAATCCAAGGTATAACTTGTTAGTCAGTTTCTTCCTGAAATGAAACCCTTGAATTTGTTACAGATCTCTGAATAGCAAGTAATGTTTTGGGTTGTTATGGCAATTGGGTTGAGTTGATAGGGATTCCATCTGTTAGTCATTACACTGTATATCAGCTGATGTTGCCTCAAATTTCACCATCTTACATCACACTGAACTTCACAGATTCTGTTTATAAACAGGGTCCTTTTGCAGCTGCTCTTTGTCCAAACCGACTAAAACATGAGGGTTGGATGGGTTTTTTTCCTTTGGAAATCTTCCTGTCTGTTTGGCTGAAGGACATCCTTACAAACCCAGTGCAAAAACTGTTCCAGACTTCCTTAAAAGTTTATATCTCCTAATTAGTTTCGTTGTTTAAATGAGGACTTCAGTTTCTCTAAACTTTATACCTTGAAACTGGCTGCACAATGATATATGATGTTGAATTACTGTTATTTATTTACTCGTAGCTTACTTCAGAGTTATAATTATGTGTATAGCATTGCATGTTGTGTGCTTACATCTGTGCGATTGTGTATCTGGTGAGGTAAACTTGTTGCATTTTGCATCTTGAAAGTGCTTGGGCCTAGTTTTTCTTGCTAAAACCTTCAGATCCAGACTACGCATTCCAGCATGGTACCTAGAGGTAGTTTTCTTTCCTAAGTGGCTGTCTCTCACTAAGACTAAACAGAGAAGTAGCCACAGTGTGCTGTATCCAGCAGTGGCTTCTTTAGCTTGGATGGGCTCCACTTATTTAAGTCATTGGAGGTCCTGATGTCATGGCGTGGCTCTTGTGGCACGGTGAGCTCCTTTGTCCTTTCCAGGCTGTACACCAAAAGAGAAGAAAGCTGAAATGAGTTGTGCCCATGATTCTTGACTGGTACAGTGAAAATAGGATGAAGATCAAGTCTCCAAATGACCAATTGCCGATACTTACTGCTGTTTTGTTTTGCTCTTCCCCTACAGAGGCAAGCAAGCTGGTAATGTCATACGTAGCAGCTGTATGTGGCAAGGGGGCAGAGGTTAACCAAGTGAAAGAACAACTTCTGCAGTCTAATCCTGTTCTTGAAGGTATGTTTCTCACGAGCATGCACTACCTCTATCTATCAGCTTCCCTGACGAGTTGGCTTTGGAAGCACTACCCACTGCTATTTTGCACGTACTTGGTTTCCAAAACTGTAGGAGGTGCTTTCTGTGAAGACAGCCGCACAAAATTGTTCAATTACAGAGAGGTCTGCTTAAAAATGAAATCTTTTCCTCAGGAAGTAACAGCTTAGGAAGTTAGATCATACTTCCCAGACTCCTCAGTCAGCTCTCTCAGGGCATACCCTTTCCTAACCCTGGCTTGAGGATGCTTGACTGTATCAAGAGATTTAACTTCACTCCCTCTGATTCATTTCCTTCCAATTTATATTATCACAGGCCCTAGTAAACAAACAATCTCTGCAAAGCATTATTTTTCTTGCAGGAAAAAAAAAAAGTCAAGAAATGGATGTTAGGAAAAACTAACCTAATCCACATGGGTACCCGTTATTCTTTAGAACTTATTGTTCCCTGTGTACGGTGTCTGCTGTCTCTGTTAGCTTGTCTTCCTGACATCTGCCTTTCCTGCTCTCCCGTGAAGGACTTTGTGATTGTCTGGGTTTTTGTTTTTTAATTAGTCAATTGGAAGTGGTTGGCTGCCAGAAACAGGATCTTCATTTTTCCTGGAGATAGGATATGTGATCCTGAAAGCACACAGTTTTATCCTATTGTCTAATAATTGCCTTCAGAAATGACTTACTTAAGTCTATTGTGTTGAGTCCTGGCGTGGGTTTTGCCACAGTTCTCTGAGCTAATGTGGTGCTGAGACAAATTCTCATAACCGCTGTACAGAGCTATTGTGGTGCTATGGCTGTAGAACACACAGCATCTGTCACACTGTTGAGCGTCAACATTTTATTTATTGCTTAGCTCCCTATACATAAATGTAAGGATTTGTATCCTGTAAGGATTGAGTATTTATTATGTGAGTACGAACAGGAAAAAAAATAATCCAAAAAGGGAAGGGTGAGCAAAAGCACACTGAGAGCAGTGATGCACTGGGAAGGATAAGATTTGATCATGAGCTATACGCAAAACTTAAGTTGCTGTTCTTATCCCTGGGAGGCAGGCTTCAGATGCAGATTGAAATAGTCTAAGTAGTATGATGGCTTTTCTTGCCGAGGCCAAGTTGCTCCCCAGGGACTGCCAAATTTATTGGATTTCATGTTAGCTTGCAAGTCTTTGTTTAAATGCAGGAAGAAAACTGTAAGCTCACAGGGAACTGCTATATCATTTAAAGGTATTCTTTGTTCTGCTTGGTGCGGTGGTACCTACTTATATAGCTTTTCAGACCGGGAGGCCGCTGAGCAGGCCTGGCAGCTTATGTACATTTTAGACAGGAATTAAGCATTTGTGGTTAGGTTTGTTTTTCTTTGGTTACGTAGATCGGTTTCAGTCTAGCTGCAGTGCAAGAAAATGACATCAATGTTAAATGCGTGTAATTTATCTTACGGGAATTTTCTGTTTTATTTTTAGAAAAAACTACAGTCACTACTGTAAATTAACTTTCAGAAACAATGAACTTCAGGGAAAACTCAGGAACGTGTCTCATGCTTTATAATGGAACGCTTGTGTTTGATTCCGTGCGGTTATAAATGACTCTACTGTTCAGCACTGTGTTTAAGAAAATGCAGCTCAGAGATTTGGTTGTTGAAAAGATGATTTATTGCAGGCATAAAGATTTTAAAAACAATTCTTTCACTTATCCTTAACCTTCAGGAGCGAGAAACTTTTCCTTTTGGCTTCAGTTCTTTGGTCAAGAATAAGTCTACTCATGCAAGTTTGCTGAAGCCTAAAAGCGTGTATTTATTTCTATCCAAATAACATTCACTTGATTTGACCTTCAAAGATATGTACGCTATATTAATAAATACTGGGAGTAAATCAAGGCTCCTTTGGAGTAGGGATGCTGTAATTAATAAAGCAGGAGATGAGCTCCTGGTTGACTCGCTGGGCTTTGGGAATGTGTGAGCCTGAATGTCCTCTAGACCTGTGTGTGTTTTGAGCTGTTGGCTGCCCATCTGAGTATAGCTCTAGGAAGCCACTTATCAGAGAGATTGCTTTGTCAGGAAGCTTGAACTGAAGAGGTTAAAACCGAACTTGATTCCAAAAGCTAGCTTAGGTCTAGCTGAAGAGGGCATTTTAAACACTTACAAATCAGACTGCATTTTTTATCATTTTCTGTACTGGTAGATAACCTTGATTTCTTTCTCTAAGTGAAGAGCAAGTAGAATTTCCTATATAGAAAGTTATTTTCATCATTAGATTGTAAAAGTGAAGACTCAAACTCAAGATTCGCCTTAATCCAGATGCAATTTTGTCTTGAAATTATTTCACCTTGTATGCTTTTTTTTCCTTTCATCAACACAACTGCTTTCTTTCCTTTCATCAATCCGACTGCTTTAGACTTCCATAGGTGTTTTCCCAATGAAGAAAATGTCACGCTTAGTCTATCTTGAGTGAGTGATATGGGTGCAATGAGTGATGTATTATTTCTCAGAAGTCTAGGATTCTTTTAGACATACAAAAGGTCGTAAATGTTAAAGCATTTTTAAGGTATGTGTTTTGGTTGGTTATTTTTTATCAGTAGATGTGGTCTTATTTGTTCTTCTCTTTTGCCAGCTTTCGGGAACGCCAAAACTGTGAGGAATGACAACTCCTCTAGATTTGTAAGTATTTTACGCAAGGCTTATTAGAATTCCTTATAGGGAATAGCATGCTGTTTTTATTTTACCTTGTATTGGCCATCAAGGCATCTGTACGGTGTGAATGAATCATTAGGAGAGAGAACATTGCTGTAGTTGCCCTAGGACCGAGATGCCTGGAGAGTGCTCGTGATCAGTAACAGTCAGTATATCATTCTGGACATTTTAGCACATCCTCCTGCCCAATTGTTTTCCTAGCGTTAATACTACATTTGGCCATATTTTTGAAAGATGTATCACCCATTTGTCAGGAATCTTGCTGGTTTCTGATGTGGGCTTAGACATCTTTTGGGAATCTATCAGAAACAAGCAGAAAATAGAAAATAAAAATCAAAATTAAGGATCTGACTGTCTGTGAGTGAGTGAAAACTTAATTGTGGTCACTGCCCTGTCTGTGAACAGAGCAAGCGGTGTGCTCTGTGGGCCCTGCATATGGCCATGGAGGCAAGGTCGGGGCTGAAAGTTGAGGCACTGCATGATCATTTTTTGTATTACAAGGGTAGAAAAGGGGCAGCTGTCAGAGATGAGGTCCTTCAGGCTCTAGGAGGAGAGCCATCAGAGAGAAGAGGCAGCGTTTGCAAGCGAGAGGGTTTCCAGGACAAAGTGCAACCAAGAAGGATTTTGCCTTTCAAGTCCTTGCTTATGAACACCAAGCTAAAAATACTTCCAGAAACAGCCAGCTGGCCCAGTGCTTGGGAAATTAAGATTTAATTATCTGATTTAATTCTTTATCTTGAAAATTTGAATCAGCTCAGAATTAACTTCAAACAAGAAAGTACAAGTATTGTCCCGTCTGCTTCAGCTGCCAGCAGGAGAAGAATAGAGTTTCAGTAGGAACGTAATAAGCCAAACTTGACAAAATAGCCAGCAAATTTAAACATATCTTTGAGGCAGTCAACGCTAAGTGCTTGATTTTTCATGTTCTGTAATTAAAACAAGAAATCTCTTCCTAAACACAATGAGGCAGGATAAACATGAGGCTTTTCCTTTCAAAGATTGTTTTTATCCTCTGATCTCACCAGTGAGATCATTTCTGTGCATGGCTTGGGGAGCAGGATTGAATTCCTACCAGTGCTCTTTATCTTTAGTCTAAACTTCCTTTTCGGGGTGAGCTGTGCTTGCAGTGTGGCTCTGTTCATTCTGTCTTTGCTAAACGTAGCTGTTACTGCCGTAAGTGCTTGTTGTACCTATTGAAATGATGCACAGAACAGCGCGAAGCAGAAGAAGTCATGCAGAAGTCAAGGCAACGCACTGCGTCAGTAAGGCTGCACATGAAGTGGCTTTTGTGGTGACAGCCTGCTAATTGTTGCCTCTGGTCTCCTGAGTTACTAAGCAAAGAGTTCAATGGGAAAAAACCATCACTTTGCACAGGGCAGGCACCTACAGTAACAGCGGTAATCGCTGCTGCTGCTCCTGAGTGCTATTCTGAGTGCTCAGGAGGTTTGGCATAGAGCAAATATGTCTGCTTGGACATCCATACTTCCTTTAATAAGTGTGGTAACGCCTACACAACCACAAGCACTGTTGGGTGGGGGTAGTGTTCTGCTCAATGTTTGTGCAGCTTACTTTTTGTCGAGGGAACAAAAAAATTACCGTGTTGCACATGGCCTATTAAAGCAGTTGGCTTGAGAATCTCTGGCTGTGATAGTAAAATTAGAAGCTTTGAGTCATTTTCAGCTTCTTACAATTTGACGTTGCGCACAGGAGGTTGCATTTTGCTCTTTTAGCCTGTAGAACAACCGAGGAACTTCTAAAATGGTCTCCAAAATAGCTTTTTTTTTTTCATAAACAAAAGTTAGAGTCTTGAACTCTGTTTCTTTTGCAGGGAAAATACATGGATATTGAGTTTGATTTCAAGGGTGATCCACTCGGAGGAGTTATAAGCAACTGTGAGTATTGCTCTTGATATCAGCTTATTGACAGCTAAAAACGTTTTGTTCAAAAAGGAGGGCAAGTAAATTATTGAAATCAGTAGCAGTGTTGGTCTTACTGAACCTCATTATGTGGTAAATTAAGCTTTTGTGTTTTGTTGTTTTGGTGATGAGTCTATGAGAGTAAGTGAAGAGAGACTTGAAAGAAGTGTGAATAATAGATGTGTTGTTTTAGAGGGTAAGAAGCAGAGCGTGTGGGTCCTTACCTTGCCTCTGAATGGATTAAGTGTGTCTGAGGCCTATTTCGTACTTGGGTCAATGGGCATAGCTATGACTTGATTTGATGTGTTATATATTGATGGTAGGTGGTGTTGGAGATAATCGATTTTGTAATCCAGAAGTCGCTCCAAGTATGCTGGAGATCACAGTGGAATGAGAGTGCTTTCTTGAAATAAAAGCATTCTAATGCTTCCAATGCTAATTTTAGTGTACTTCACTGTATAGATAAAAGCTCATTGTGAGAGAGCGTAAAAACCTGTTGAGTTCATGAAGGGCAAAGTAGCCCTGGGCTTCAGAATCATAGAATCACAAGGTTGGAAAAGATTTCCAAGATGATCTAGTCCAGTCATTCACCCTACTACTGATATTTCCCCACTAAACCTAAGTTTTATTACTGGAAGTAGGGCTGTTGCTCTGATAGACTTTTTAGCAGGCTTTCTGCTGGGAAGCAAGGAACCAGTAACTGAAATGCCAATTCAAGATGCCTTGACTTGCTTTTCTTTCAAGAGCTTAAGTGCTGTTTTGTTTTGTTTTTATAAGAAGTTGTTCTTCTGTGCTATATTAAGCTATGCTTGTTTGTTTTCCTTACTTTTCAGATAGGGCTGGAGGAGGGCAGTGAGCAACTGCACTAGGTGTCACTGACCTGGCCTCGGCCTCTCTCTTTGCTCAGCCAAATTCATTCCTGTTTCTAAAGCCTTCTGACCCCAGTGCCATTTTCCTGCTTGAGGCACAATTAGTTTTCCAGGCTCAACCAGTGAACTCTCAGATATAACACAAACTTTTAGAAACACTGTGAAGAACTACACACACAGATGTAGCATTTTGTAATGCTAGCAACACGAAGCTCAGAGCAGTCGCTCTTTGAGTGTTCATGGCTATCTGTTAACATTGACATGTGACAAGCAATAAAGTTAGATGGAAATGTACTCATTGCTATAGTCAGTAATTAAATGTGGGCTAAGTGTAGTCATCAGTAATTTAATTTGTACAAAAAGATCTCAGCAGACTAGCTGGGCTTTTTGTTTTGTTTTTTCCCTCCACATTCAAAGTAGATAAATAAAGATAAGTAAAAATGAACTGCTTTGCAGAATGGACATTCAACAATTTGTCTTTGAAAACGCTGTGCTGAGTCATCTGATTAAAATAGCGTGTCATATTAAAAGGCGATCCAAATAGTTACCATATTGTTTATCTACCTTCTAAATCATAGCAGATGGTAATGATGGCATTGCATCTAATTATCTGATGTGATGACGTGTGTAATCAAGGGCAGACCTATTTTTTATAAGATACCTATTTTAGGTATCCTTACTCTAAGGTTTATTAAGTATCTGATAGCGAGACGAGGAATATGGATTTGAAAACATGAAGTGTAGACCCTATTGTTTAAAAGATGCTACTGACTGGGCTATCTCATACTAATGCTGGATGTCACAGTTAAATACCAAGTTCTTGTGGTTGGGTTTTAACGTATACCATCTTGCAGTTCACAGAGTTTCATTGCCTACCCAGCTCATTTAAGACTTGATTTCAATTATGTAGAATGCTAACACAAGTGCATTGCCCTACCTTGTATTTTTCCACACTTGTAATGCTTGCAGCGTTGTACTGATTTGGATAAGAAATGTTTCTGTTGGGAGTTATTGCCATTCATGATTTACTGGGGGCTTAAATTCTTCTGCATCATTTACAATTTGCTCTGGTTGTAGTCAAATTTAGGATTTGCCATCTTAATTCATAAAGCTGTGCTGAAGTTTCCTATCCTTAAAAGGGAAAGGGTGATTAGTTTGTTAATAAATATTCTTCGCTTTCTGACCGTTTGTTGGTTCAGTGTTAACATCATGTGAAGATGATGTCATAATGTTTTGATTAAACTTTATTAGTCGAATCTGATGAGCTTGACTTCCGAGCACCTATGAATTTGACGATATTTTTGGGTCACGGCATATGTCACTGAGTTGCATTTTATATTGGAAAGCAGCTGAACGTCTGGATTATTTTGGTGGCAAGAAGGCTAATGAAAACACATCACTAATTTGATCACTTTGCTAAAGATTAACAGAGACCTGTCAGTCTGCCAGTCAAACTTTGTGTTGTGACAGATGCTATCTTGACCTTCCTTTGAGCGATTCTTGTGCCTTCAACAAGCTCTTGCTCCGTAATGACAAGGATTCACCTACAAGTGAACCTTTCATGAGCTGGAGCTAGAGGGCAAAATTACCATGACAATGCTTGCTGCCTGTATATCCTGTCCAGTTTGCAGTGAACTGATACATCCGCTGGCTTTAGTGGCAGCTGGTAATTCTGAAATGTTGATGTGGCATAAATGAAGGGTAAATATTTTCAGCCACGTCAGAATGGGGATAGTGCAGTGGAAGGGACTGCAATGGAAGTTTTGTAATGTCTATTATGATAGGACCAACGTGTTCCCAAACTGAAAATAGTTTTATGTTTGGACAGCGTAAAATACATACAGGCTCATTAAAACTACATGACACAGTCACCCCCACTTCTGAGTGCACTACTTTGTAAGTCATTCATGTGATGAACAATTATAAAGTAGATGAAACCAAGAGTGAAAAATTCGAGATGAACCTGATTTATGCAGTCATTAAATATATGATGTCAGCTGGGAATTATTTTTTTTGTGTCGCAATGAAGTAAATAATGTGTGCCTTCCCGTGCTGCATGGTGTGTGTGGGTAGCACTGCTGTAGACAGTGCTTTGCTGATTGCTTGTGTGCTCAGAGACTGTTCTCACAATGCTTGTGGGGAAAGGCAGTTGGAGGGCTGTGTAATTCACTTGATTTCACGTGGGTTTAATATTGTGGACTTGGAATACAGAAACCCTCAGCGCTCTACTCAGTTTTTCTTCTATTATAATTGCCATTTTAATAGGAATGGGAGCGTAAGAAAGAGAATAATAGCTCCTTCCACTCCATCCTCCTTACCCCCCGTCCCTTCTGATGATAATAGAAAATGAGCAGCAGCTTATCTAGCTGTAACACATGACTTCATCCACATGTCTTTCTTGTTCCCGAGATGATGTTTGTGTGTGTACACTCCTGGAATCACCTAGGCTGGTGAGGACTTTCAAGTTAATGGAGCCCAACCTATCTACCACCCTATCCCTTGGTGCCACCTTCCAGCAGTTTGTTATGTGCACTGCAGATAGGGCGTGCTTTGTTTCTCTTGTGCCTGTTGATGTGTACACTCATTTTTTTTGTCTGAAATAGCCTTTCATGGTACAGTCCAACACTTTTCCTATGGGCACTTGTTCAGACCTTTTCTAAAGCGGGGATCTTACAATATTTTACCCAGAATATCTGTGAGTTTTATATTTTCATGTCTCACCTTCCTGCTGAAGGATACCTAGCTTTTTAGCATGTTGTGATCCTAATCCACCTAAGCCTGCCAGTGATTTAATGATTAACAAGTTGAGAACAGCAGTGCATGTGAAATGCAGTATATGTAATGCTTGCTTTCTAAAAGCTGTTTTTAACCAGCACAGGCAACAAACACATCTTTAAAGAGAATTGATAGCAGCTGCTTTGTTAAGGTAAATATCCAACTTTGTCAGCAACTGCTTTCTGGAGCTTTTCCCCTCTATTACAAAGGCAGGCAACCGGTGGAGTATTGGGACTTTGGAAAGCTGTCTGTTAATTAGTAACCTCCTTGCTTCTAAAAATGTGTTTTATAAATAAAGTAAACCATAAGGGAAAACCCAAGACAGCTATCCATAAAACATAATATGTTAAATTCAACGTCTGCTTGAGTCAACTTTGTTGTATCTGCAGAAGGTGTGTGTGTAAATTAGAAGGAGGCTTACATTTAATATTCTGCTGGGATGTGTAGCTAAGCTTTTCTGCCAGCGTTTGCTTCCATTTATATATAGAATGTTTTTCAACACAGCTAAGCCAAACCGCTTCGCAAACTGCATCACTTCAGTATCCTTTGAAAACACAGCCGTTTCCTGAAGTGTGTGCAGCCACTGTGGGAGCTGAAGTTGTTTATTTCTTTGAGATTCAAGTTGGCTGCCATCCGTTCCAACACTTAGTTTGAGAAGTTGTACAGCCGGTGTGACTCAGTGTTACCTTACCTTCACCGTTCCTCCCTTGTTCCCAGCATTACCACTTGGAGGGGAAGGTGCTTCTCCTTCAGGCAATGAATTAAAAGTGAGAAAGTTGGGATAGGCGCGGAATGGCTCCAAGTTCCAACCATGGATCAACGAGGAGAGCTTAAAAGTCATTAACCTGGAAGAGCATAAGGGCACGCCTGTACCCCATCCCATTGTAACATCAAGATGAACTGCTGGTGGCATGGCCTCTTGCTTGGGTGTACCTGTCCTTTGTCATTGGGCATGGAAAGAAACTGGGGTTATTGAGTTATAGAAGCACAAATGTTTGTTCAAAGAAGTCTGAAGTTCTTGGTTGCACACTGCATACAGCAGTGCTGCAGATTCACCTTCACATAGTCTTCACCCATCCAGGTGTGTGGCTCCTTGGGAGCTGCTGTTCCAGCCTCTGTGTTTGGTGCCCTTAGTGCTGCTCTCAGGCAGTGGTGTCCTCATGAAACAGACAAGTCACACTGGTCAGTAAGATATTTGAGCTGTCTTAATGTAAGCCAGCTAGAAGCTTTTTGTAATTTTCTCCTATTTTTGTTATTGTTGTTTCTGGTGAAGTGCTAGAGCAGATATTCCTTTTTGAAACTGCCTTGCTGTAGTTCATTTGCAAAGCTTCCTAAGGCTTTTGTATATTTATGTGGGTTGAAGCCTCGCCTTTGGCTCTCGTTCCATCAGGAGGTGCTTAATCCTAGCTAATTGCAGTGGAGATGAACACAGTAACAAGATCTTTCTCAGCAAACCTTATGCTGATGCTGACTGCTGGTGGTTCTGTACATTACCCCCCACAAGCTGAGTTTTCTCCATAGTTCACAGATTGCAGCATTTACAGGTGCCTTATGTATTTCTTCCAATTCACAGGTGATCACGGAAAGAAATAAATCGGGCCAGTATTTTCATATGAAAATGTTCTGCTAAACCTTCCCCTGACCTGTGAGGTTTTGTTTGTTTGCCTAGATCTGCTGGAGAAGTCTCGTGTTGTGAAGCAGCCAAGAGGTGAAAGAAACTTCCACATTTTCTATCAGATCCTGTCTGGCGCATCAGAAGACTTCCTCTGTGAGTGTGATGCTCGTGCCTTTTTCAGTTACAATTCCTTAACGGGCCATTCCAAGTGTGTCTTGAAATGCAGTAACTATATAGAGTGAGATTTTACAGATACCCGAGTCAGAATGGTAAACATTTGCCATGTCTTCTAGACAAAGAAGGCAGCCTGTTCATAACCAGACCACTTGCAATTGGAAGATCACTAAAGAAAATTTCATCTTTTAAATGAAAATCATTCTTGACAATACTGTCTCTGGGGATGAAAGAGCTCCTAACAAGCATGCTGTTACAATGGTGTTTTTATTAGGCAAACTCAAGCTGGAGAGGGACTTCAGCAGATACAACTACCTGGGCCTGGACTCTGCCAAAGTGAATGGAGTGGATGATGCTGCCAACTTCAGAACAGTTCGGGTAAAGGATAACAGGGGCTGCGTGTAAAACCCGAAGTGCTCAACAGAAATGCAAAGCTATTGTGCTTGCAGCTTTGGCTGCTTGCTCTGGGCAGTGCTGGCAGGACCATCTTTGAGTCGTTTGAAAGTTGTCGTAGGAACATAGATTCTAAAAGTTACTGTCTTTTTGAGCAGCACTTGAGAAGACAGCAGTATATCTTCATATGGCTATAGATAGCTTGGTTGCATTATAAACTTAAGTGGCTAAATAAATATTGCCTTTTAAAATCCATGGGCTGGCTCTCAGCAGTCTGATACGGATCCTGAAAGTGGGCTGGGCTGATATGCCAGCTCATTTACCAAACCCTCTGCAACCCATTTATACTACAGATGTACTTATCTATAAAACCTTTTCTAATTTCTGCTATTACTTCTGCAACGATGATCTGTGTGAATGTAGTTTCTTTTCTCTCGTAATGTTATCTGTCTCCTTTCCAGAACGCCATGCAGATTGTGGGTTTCATGGATCACGAAACACAGTCCGTTTTTGAAGTGGTGGCGGCAGTTCTGAAGTTGGGAAACATTGAGTTTAAGCCTGAATCTCGCGTCAACGGCTTAGATGAAAGTAAAATCAAAGATAAAAATGGTGAGATGAGAGATGGAAAGAAAAGCATTAATTTGTCTGACGTTCATTATGGATTTTGTTATTTCTGTAGGTGTACTGTATTGTAGAATCATAGAGTCATTAAGGTTGGAAAAGACCGCTAAGGTCATTTAGCCCAACCATCATCCCATCACCGTTGTGCCCACTGACAGTGTCCCTCAGTGCCACATCTCCATGTTTCTTGCACGCCTCCAGGGTCAGTGTCACTATCACCTTCCTGGGCAGCCCATGCCAATGCCTCAGCACTCCTTTTGAGAAGAATTTCTTCCTAATATCCAAACTGAACCTCCCCTGGTGCAACTTAAGGCTGTTATTTCTCATCCTATCACTGATTGCTTCCAAAATGCACCTGCAAGCAAATGTGACTCTAATCTCGTTCAATTTCAATTGCTCTGTGTTTGAAGTATTGAGAATGACTCCCCCTTCCCCTCCCTTCATTAATGCTTTTTTCTGTAACGTGGAATGGTACTTGGTGTTTCTGTAACTGCTTGGTTATTCTGCAGCAGAGGCTTTTTGTTTAGTGTAGTAGGGTGTTTTTGTTTATAGCTTCCTTTGGTGATGTCATGTTTTTTGCAGTTGATAATTTGGGAGGTTGAGCTACTTTCATTTCAAAGCTTCTCATCAGGAAGAGGAGTCTGTGGCGAATAGAAGAGAAGTTTCTTTGCAGAAATATCCAAATATTAAGTGCTTTCAAAGCTCGTAACTCACTGTGCTTGGTGGGGGAGGAGGAGGGAGTGTGGAAGGGAAACACTGCAGTTGAAGAAAACCTGTTTTGGGAAAACACTGACATGTTGTAAAGCTGATCGTTTGTGGGAATGAAAACAGCACTATGAAAGGGTTCGTTATACTTACACCCTGCTTTTTTCACCTTAGAGCTGAAGGAAATCTGCGAGCTGACAGGTATAGACCAGTCTGTGTTGGAGAGAGCTTTCAGCTTCCGGACAGTTGAAGCCAAGCAAGAAAAAGTTTCAACAACATTGAATGTAGCTCAGGTAAAGGCACGGTCCCAGTTTTAAGAGAAGTGATGGTTTTAAATAGCCCTTAGTAATCCATGACTTTTGCTGGCAGTGTGAATTTATCTTGCAATACTGCAAAGCCAGTGCAATTGCCACCTGTGTCTCATCAGCTCAAGCCAGCAGGAATGCAGCTTCACTCACTGTGGTTGCTTGAGTCCTTTGCTTAGGAACAGAATGGGGGGGGTCAAATTTTGCCTGTGCCAGTTGGGTGGAAGGATGCTGCTGAAACCTCCTGGCAGCCCACTCTGGCTCAGCAGCCTGCTCAGGGAGAAGCACCACTGCCTGAGTCACACACAGCTCTGTTCAAAGCTTGTGTCAAGCCCTTACATTTACTATTTTTCTTCTTTTTTTTTTTTGTTCTTTAGGCTTATTATGCTCGCGATGCTCTGGCTAAGAATTTATACAGTCGCCTCTTTTCTTGGCTTGTTACCAGAATCAACGAGAGCATTAAGGTATTGCTGTTTTACGCCGGTAAGAAAATCAGTAGAATGGATTTGAATTGAAGTAAGATAACGCTGTTTGCTGATTTCATTTTACATGGTTCTATGCTTTCAAGGTACAGGGGAATAGTTGTGTCACACCTCCAGACATTGCTGTCTGCTCTGCTGTAACCTCATGAAAACACTCACCTGAAGTGTATTTTGAGAAGTCATGTTTAGCATTTTAGTTTACACAACCTGACAACCTGCTTATGAGATACACCGGTTTTCCTGACCCCCCTGTGTGGAACGTACAGAAACGTAACTTGTTTCTTGTTTTGTATTTATTTTTAAAGGCACAAACAAAAGTGAGAAAGAAGGTGATGGGAGTGCTGGACATCTATGGCTTTGAAATATTTGAGGTGAGACTGTTGTAATAGTAAACGTTTAACATGAGAGCTGTTATTAAACCTAATAGAGCAGTTTGTGTACCTGTAATGGGAATGCATGTCATACTGAACCAAAAAGCGCTTTAAAATAGAGAGTTGTCTTAGCATGTCTGGCAACCAAACCAGAAATTCATGAAAGCCAAACTCGTGTTTTCGCACAATAGGTAAATAAATATTTATGGTAGCAAAATAAAAGCATGTTGTTGTGACGTGAATTCTGAGCATGAGAGAAGCCTGGCAGCCTCAGTTCTGCCCTGAGGCGTTTTGTGGATGTCTTTGAACAAGTTCTGTTCCTTTTATAAAGCAAACCAAAGCCTGTATGTTTTGTTGGTTGTTTTTTTTTCTCTGTCAAAATCAAATGAAGAATAATATTCCGTTTCATCTTGATTCTCCTACATAAATATTGTGTAGTGATTCCTAGCTCGTGACCTGTGGCTCACTGCTGTTTGCTTGTGAGAATATTTTTGGCCTACTGATATTCTGAAACAAAAACAATCAACGAGGAATTTTTAATTGGGTTAAGGAGTCTTCATAAATCTTACTCTGCCCGTTTATTTTGGGAGATTTATAAGCTTTGGTTGGAAAGAACTATTTAAGCTGGAAACTCTATTGAGGGGGAAACATCAGCAGAAAGCTTTCCATCCTTACCCACTTCCCTACATCTCTATTGAAAATCCAGCGAGCATCTTTAAGCAGTGTGGAAGATGGGTACCATTTAGAGAAGAGTAATTATATGTGAGGGGGTGGTGTAAGCTTAATTTCAGAAGCCTGACATCAAAGTGCGTGCACATTGAAGTACCTCTATGAAAAGGGAAAACAAAGGTGATACTTGCTTCAAGGGTTTACTCAGTGAGGTTTGTGTTTGTTTGTGTTAAACATCAGAGAGCGTTTATGAGGATGGATTGCAAGCGGTCATGTGGCTGAATGCAGGTCTTGGTGCAAGAGTAATGGTGTTTGTGGGACCGTGCTGCAGAAGCAGGCTGAATTACTCTTGTTCCTCCTATAATGCTTTCTTTTCTGTAGTTCAGCGACTCAGGAGGTCATAAACCAGCCATTTTGCAGAAGAAAAAAAGAGGAAAAACAAGGCTTTTCTCTTTTACATTAGAAGGTAGCCTAGGCAATTCAGACAAGAGTGTTAAAATAGTGTAGGAAGTTTTTGTTCATTCTTTAAATGATGAGAATGGGTTTTACTGAAGGAGTTGGGAAAGGCAATTCTGAAATAAACCAGACGGGAGCGATCTGCTTGTGAACCAAGGCCTGGTGAGAGTGTGACTCAAGCAGTTGGGTTGAACATGACGTGAAAAAGTGGGTTTCTTTCTGAACATAGAAAGTGGGATTCAGACAGTGTGTCAGAAACATTATGCCTTATTTTGTTGTTGAGATGCCTGAAGAAGAAACTCATTACTTCAGGTTTCTGGAGTTATTACACTCACAGAGTACAAGTATCAGTATTGGGACTGCGTGGCAGTGTTGTAATTGAAAGGATAAGTGATGGGAAAACAAACCAGCCTTATAACAAATGCTCAAGTCTCACAAAAATTATTAAGCACCTTCAGAAAACACTTAGAAACAAACAGTGATTGTTGAGGATTCAAGTAACTGCTTCACAGTAAATATATAGCGTTAAAATTAATTATATTGAACCCACTGATAAATGAATGACACTTCAGTGCTGGACTAACCAGCACCTTGAGGGAAAATCAATAATAGCTTGTGATTTATTTCATTAGAAGTGTAGAGATATTTGAAGTTTTTTGCTGTGTGGCGCATTTGTAAACATGGCTACTAAACGTTCAGCTTGCTGGCTGAAGTGTAGCTGGTGGCAGTGACTATATGCAGCTGATCGTACATCTCTTATAACAACAGGCTGCAAACAATCTGTAGAATCATAGAATCACCAAGGTTGGAAAAGACCTAAAAGATCATCCAGTCCAACCGTTCACCTATTACTAATAGCTCCCAAGGGTTTAAACTTGTAGGGTTTAACTTGTAAGTTGTTTGATATGGCAAAGTTAGAAGGGCTTGCTATGGATATGATTTTACTCAGCAAGCAGCTAGGCTTATCATTAGTGTCTGTTCTTTGACCTCTAACTCTATTAAGGAACATAAAGGGATCTAAGAGACTCACGGACTGAGACCTGTTTTCTCCTTCTCTGTCCTAATGCACAGTCACAAACAGAAACAGACTGGGGGTGAGAACAGGGTGCGTCAAAAATCATAGCAGGGGTAGGAGAAGGTTTTCATATGCTGAATAATGGCACACGAAGGTTAATGCTGCTGCAGTAAGTAGCAAGGTGCCTGCTTAATGACTCATTGTCTTTAACCTTTTTTTGCCTTATTTTATTTACCCATTGGGATCTCTAGAGACTAAACTAATGATATTCTAGTTTACTGTTTTGCTATGAAGCTCTTGCTTAAGTTGAATTGCAGAAAGTTGAATTTGCTACAGAGTTTTTTGAATAAGGCCTAAACCATCCTTATTTTTGACTGGGATGATTCCTTAGATCATCCTGTAGTTCCTGCAATAAGAACTGTTAAAAACAAACAAAACCAAGCATCCTTCTCTTTCTGATGATAACTGCAGTCTTGTTTTGTTATAAGCGATTGTGGCTCTGAGGGATGTGGCTCAGTGGGCATGGTGGGGATATGGGAGATGGTTGAACTCGATCTTCCTGGTCTTTTCCAACCTTTATGATTCTGTTTTTATAATTTAATCAATATAAAAATGGCATTTCTTTCAGCTGATTTTGAAAGCTGATCTTACTTGCCATTTGCTGGTTTTGCTGCATTTCACTTAAGCTGAAATTTACCTAATAAGTAATTGGTTGACTCTTGAAGCCTAGCAGAGGCGAGGTAATGAATGCAGTGATGACAATGCTGGCTTCTACTCTTAGGGTTTTGGACACGGTGGGTATTTTTGTCAATCACAAGAAAGCTTTTTCAGACAGACCTGAAAGCTGTCCAGGAACACAGATTTAAGGAGTCGGCTGTCCAAAAATTCAGATTAGGCAATTGAAATCTATCGATAATCCTCAGCCTCTGTGGGTTTGGCAGACTTCAGCAGCATGCTCAGCTAAATGATTGCAAAATAGGTGCTGCAAAGCTGTGTTTATTCTTCATTTCTGCCATGCCCTTTGTGGTAAGCCGTTTGTTGGGTCTGACTGTTTGGAGGGCTGAATGCTGTCATGTTGGCGTCTCTGTGTGGAGGGTCTGTGGGCAGGTGTTTAGGGTGTAGAGTCAATGTGAAAAGGCAGGCTATGGGCCTGAGGGCTGTTGTTTGATGCTGCAGGAGTGGGTCAGAGCCTGGCTGTGGGGGTTGTAGAAGTGTCAGTCCTCATTGTGTAGCAGCCATACATGGTCCAAGCCTGCAGCCTGAGTTGATGTGTGGTTGGGATGGTGAATACAGTCTCCTGCCTTATTCAGAGCTATTTTTGGGGGCAAGATGCTGTGGTGGGGGTGTGGAAGGGTGCATCTGTCAGAAGGAAGTGCAGGTGAGGGCTGTGGGAGGCAAGTGCCTGTGGATCCATCAGAGCAGCAGGGTCAGTCTCAGCTCCTCCTGCATGGATTCCATGCTACATTTTGAAATTGAGGTGATATCCTGTACACTACTTAGGTGGATGAGGGCTAGAGTATGTAAAACTGAATGTCATAGAGCAAGCGTGAGTATTTCATCCTGCCTGGCTTTTAGAGATAAAGATGTCTGTGCTAGTTGGCTTAAAGGCTGTACTCTGAACTGCTTTGTAGCTGGTCCTCAAGCTGAAGCTAACAATTTGTAGCGCAGCTTTATGAAGGTGCCAAATGAGGCTAATTCTTGAGATGTGCCAGAAAGTGCTGTGCTTGGCCCTGGTTTCATTTGTGTGAGAAGGGGGGGAGCTGTGCCAGGGCAGGAGTACGTGCTGAGAAGTGTGAGGGAGGGCTTCATGTGAGCCTCAGGGATTCTCTGGACGTCAGTCTGGGGCAGTGCAAGTGCCTCATCTGTCTTCTGACTGAGAGCTGTTGGCACAACAAAGCCAGGTTGAGGAGTGGTGCAGGTTCTGCTTGTTTCGGTCTGAGTCCCCAGAGAATACGCGAGGACGGAGCATACACCAAATTCTGCGTAAAACTCAGCAGTAAGAAGAAATATCTCCAACAAAAAAGTCAAACAAGTCTCCCAGCAGCAAAAGCACATCCATTCCTTAGTCTGTGACACACCATGATACCGCTTCTGTTGATTTCATAGGATCATTAAGGTTGAAAAGACCACTAAGATCACCTAGCTCAACCATCCTCTGGTGCCTGTGACTGCTCTATCTCATGTCCCTCAGGGCTGCATCTACCCTTTTCTTGAACACCTCCAGGGACAGTGACTGCACTTCCTTGGGCAGAACCCGCTGCTCTTTATGAGCTTTGTTGCCCTTCTCTGGATGCTCTCCAGGGCCTCCATATCTGTCTCGTATTGAGGAGCCCAACACTGAACACAGTACTGGAGATGCAGCCTCACCAGTGCTGAGTACAGAGGGATGATCACTTGTGCACAGTAAGCCTGTTTCTTGTCTTTAGAAGTCCTGTGTAAATAAGCCTGGTCCCCTTGCTTGTACAGCTGTGTGTGTGTGCTGTTGTCTGGACTTTGATATTGCTGATGTCTTTATCGAGGAAATGAAATGGCATTCATGTTCCTAATTACATTCTATGAATGTGTTTTTGCAGTTGTGATAATTACCTTTTTCAGAGGGAGGCAACAGATAAAGGAAGAGTGTAAACATTGCGGAGGCATTTCTGAGATGCTTGAGGTGTGAAAAAAGTGGGAAGCTATTTGCACTTCTACCATATAGCTACACGACAGCTTGGCTCAGTTGCTTTGCCTGCTGGTGTCCTGCTTATTAAATGAAAGGTAGTTGCGGAGCTTGGGGAGATTGCTGCTGGCCTGGAGATGTTTTTCCCTAAGGATGATTTTACTGGAGAAGCAACCAATAACTAGAAAGAAGATGCAGTAGAGAGAAAAGCACAGGGAGGAAATAGCCATATTGGTATCTTGTTATCTTCAGTTTTCTAGGCTCTGGGGACTATTTCTCCGTGTCTTACTTAAGCTCTGTCTGAGCTGCAGATATCTGTTGTCCTGTAGCTGCTTTAATAATCTCCAGAATGTGATTTCTTCTAGGCACTATGCCTTGCAATGAAGGAAAAGAGCAGAGTTTTTAATAGAGAATTGATCACCTGCATCTGCTGGCAAGTGGTCATTGAGCAGGGAGCTTTACAGAGTGACCCTGGGGTAGATTCCTGAGTGCTGTGGAGGCCTTAAAATACAGTTACAGCAATCATTTCCTTAGGTACTATCATGTTCCAAAACAGAAGTTAGTCACCACTTAGTTAATCGCTTTATACCTGAAGTATTTAAACAGGCTTATTTTGTGAAATGCAAGTTTATAAAGTAAATCCCATGGGCTGTTTGCTTTCAACAGAGGAAATATTTGAAATGCTGGAGCAAACATACACAAGTGCTCTGCTTGAGGCTGTGGAAGTCATGTTTTTTCCTTCAGTAATCACATCTTAGCAGAGGAATGGATAAGATTATATGGTAGGCTCTTGCCTGTTTGTAATTCCTGTTGTTT
Source organism: Excalfactoria chinensis (assembly GCF_039878825.1). Classification (NCBI taxonomy): domain Eukaryota; kingdom Metazoa; phylum Chordata; class Aves; order Galliformes; family Phasianidae; genus Excalfactoria; species Excalfactoria chinensis. The sequence goes on from NC_092831.1 coordinate 30,607,197, forward strand.
CAGAGCTAGCATTTATCAGGCTGACTTCATTGAAGTGATATATATATAAAAGCAGAATAACAAAACCAGGATGTAATGCTGTGGCCCCCACTGCTTGTTGGCTTGATGAGTGGTGCAGTGTTCTGCCACATCTTGAGCAATTACATTCTTCTGCTCTGCAAGGCAAAGCTCTGTGGTTTTGATGACTTCTCATTCCCTCGTAGGTTAGTTGTAAAAGATTGGCTATGTTAAGGCTCAGAAACATTCACAAAAAACTGCAAATGCATGTTCTGGGCTATAAAGAGTGGTCAGATTTATGTGATCTCATAACATAACCTCATATTACTGTTGTTGGAGGCAGAAGGCTGAAGCAGGTGGACCACAGGCTGACCTAATAGGTCACATCTTCATGTTCTCGTTGTGTGACAAATGCAAATGCTTGTTCTTACATGACTAGTGTGTGTGTGTGTGCCATTAGCACTATGGTAACCTAGAAAAGGAGTCTGAGTTGTTCATAAGTACTTGTCCCCAGACTATGACAGCACTTCCTCAGCAGGGAATTGGTGGCATATTCTCATTAACCTTAATTTCTTTACAATAACGTTTAACTGGGTCACACATTGTTTTACGTGTAGCACATTGTTTTATAAGATAAAGAGTCTCTGTTTTCATTTTCTTTCTATGCACGATAATATTCATTTCCCAGAATTTATATTTCTTGGTGTCATCTCTTTTACATGACCCTGTGGTCATACATAAAAACTTCTATCCCTAAACATCATAGAAGGATATAAATGAAATGTGCTGATTGTTTTCACCATTCATTTTACCACTCATCTCACTGAAGCATGAACGCAGATGTTTTATCATTGCCTTTGCCATCCAGCTGTTGTATAAGGAGCTCCAGTGGTAGCGCAGGGTCTGAACTGCCTTGGCTCACCCAGCCTTTGGCAGAGGGAGATCAGGAGCTACTGATGCCTGGGGGGGTGTATTGGTTTAAAGTTACTTTCTATGGTAGCATGTATTACACTGGAAGTGTCTGTCTCTTCCCCCCCTCTGTAATGATCAAAAGGTTCATTTTAATTGGCTCTCAGTGGGAACCACTGGGGTGTGAAAGATAAAGAAGAAAGAGGAAAAGTAGGGAAACATCCTGCGGATGGATGATAATGGTTGTATCGGTGATGTAGCTGAGTCTGTGCACTGTAATGAATGTAATGTTCTTGATTTATGGGAAATTGTGGAGAGGAACCAAGAAAATAGAATGGTTGCAGTCAGACTTCATTAGGTATGAGACCTGTTCCTACTTACTAGTGTAATAAAAACATACCACAGATAGCCAGTTTTGAGTGAAAAGCAAGTCTCTTAGTTACCTCTGTGTCTTTGGAGGTCACTGGAACCTGGCTACTCAAAAATGCATTTGAATTCTTTATGGAGGAAGAAGGTCAGAAGGTAGCTAATTTTCCTAAGAAGATTCCCTGTTGTTTTTGATATTAGGAGTCCCTAAATGTAATGCAAGAACTGACCGTGCACCTCAGGTGACGTCCTGCTTTCCAGCACCTTTAATTTCATTTGACAGACTGAGTGGTTTGTTCTTCCTGAGTGGTTGTGTTGTGTATTTTGCAGTGCTTTCAGATGGATGCTATGTAATACTGCTATTAAAAAGCAGCGATTGAAGTGGTGCTTGCAGCATTAAGGCAGCAAAATTACAGCCTGGAAAAAAAACAAAACAAAACAGGCTCTCTTCATTATTTGGAAGTGTTAGCCTAAAAACTTCTCTTAGTTTTTTTTTTTCCCCTGATATTTCCCAAGATTATTGAAATACACTGTTTGTGAAGCCTCTTTCTGTCATTTGAGGTGCATCTTCAGCACAGTCAGTAAATAGAGCCTCAGGTCACTGGGCTCTCGCAGCCTGTTTGTCCTGGCTGGGTTTGTGGAGTGCTGTCACTGGTGCCAATCAATCCCCATCACGTTGTGGAAAAAACAAGCAAGTCTTTTAGATAGACCTCTTCCTATTTCTGCCACATTAATCAAGGAGCCATCATTAGAATAGTGAGGGAAAGTTCTTGGCAATTTGCATGCAGCAGCATATGGTTTGTGAAGCCTTCGTGCATTCAAAATCTATAGCTCTATGACAAGAGTGAATAAATTGACAGAATCGCCATCTTTTCATTCAGATTCACCCAGAAACAAGCACTCCAAACAGTTCTTCACAGTGCTTCTTGACATCAGTGAAAGGAAATGCCTCTCTCTGAACTGCAATTAGCTTACCAAATGTCTCCTGGTACACAAAAGCCAAAATCACGCCTCATCTTTGGTGCCTGCTTTCCTGGAATAGCAATTTTCAGTGGCTTGGCAATGTCAAATAGAATTTCCTAGCTTAAAGTAAGTCGTTTCCGAAGAGCTCTGTGGATTTTGGTTTGCCTTTCTGTGACAGGCCATAAATATCACTGATACGCAGCAAATCAGGAAAGCACCTAGCAATTACTTTAATATATTGTTAATGACCTTTCAGTGAGATGCTTTAGCTGGATTTGCGGTCCATTTTCTATCCTCTTTTGAGGACTATGTGTAACACGTGAAATATAAGCTCTGCTGTCCTTGCAATCAGGATAACAGGGGCTTTTGGGGAAACAGTCTTTCTGAGTTAGTGGTGTGCACCTGGCAGGAAGATGGGGATGCTCGACCCTTCCTCTTTCCAAGGTGATGTGTCAGTTGGGGTCTTTTCACATCAGACTAAGTATATCTAAAGTGAAGGCCTTATCTGCATATGTTACATAGGCTTTTATTCTTTCAAGTGTTCTCCCTCACCTCTCCTTTTCTTTTTATTGAGGTCTAGCTACCGGAGGTTATATTTATGGTTTTTGAGTCAAAAGGTCTGCTCTGATGTAGAGATGTGACAGTGCAGAAGCACTGCTCCGCATTACGTGGTGATGTGCCTCAATCCCTTGATTTATTTATGAGTCTTTGGACTGAATCTAAACATACACATCTACACAAATATGTTATATACCACCTAAGTTGCACTTGAAGTTTTCAGTGATGTACAAACCCGATTAAGAAAAACAAAGCTGTTTTACTTGGTACACCATGTAAATGCTAATGGATAATTTTGCTTTGTGTTTCTTTGCAAGTGATTTAAGCATTGACACCAATTTATGTAATTTCTTTTTCCAACAGAATGCAGTAAGTATGACTTGTTTGCAGTGCTGGTTTTGATGCATGCCCAATTTTGACTTTCTCATTGAGAGCTGTGCAAGTTTGCAATCTCTTGACTGATAATTGCAATTGGTGCGAGGGGCAGAATTTAATGCGGCTGAGAATTTGGGGTGATCGGCTGTGATTTTGCTTTACCTCAAACTAAACTGATGGAAGAGATCTGTGCTACCTAAATATTTTCTAATCTGCTTGTGTGTTTTTAATCTTATTTTAGTGACCAGATCCTTAATTTAAGGTTTTAAATGATTGCAATTGCCTGTAGTCATAAAAAATAATTCATATTATTGTAACTTGAGCTTCACGGATAATATATCGCAGAGTTCTTTGGTAGTCTAAAAATGCATAGTGGTTTATTATGCAAAATTTCAGGCTTCCTAAATAACCAGAGGGCTCCTGATGAATAGCAATTAAAATAAAGAAGGGAGGGGGAACCCAACCACAAAGCCCAGAAGAGACCAGGAATAGATATCCAAAATAGCTGCTGATTGCAATTATTTCTGCAGACACGTGTTGGGAGTTCTTAAAATATTAATGACTCTCCTAAGCACTGGGAGGGAAAAAAAAAACACAAAGCAAAACACATGGAGGCTTATATTCCCTTTTCCTTTGGAAATGGTCCACAAAGCGGGCACCTGACCTCCCTGCTGTGCTCATTTAACATCATGGAGATATGGTGAACCCCAGCTTTATCCTGCAGTCCTGGCCCTGGGGGTGTTCTGTTGAACCTGAGGGCCCTGCCTAGGGTATGTGGTGCTCACTGTTTCCAGTCCTACCACGTATCCTCCTAGAAGTTCTCAGCGATGGTTTCTCACTTCTGCCACCACCATTTCCTGGGGCTCTTGTTCCCTGTTTCTTTCTGCACAGGGTTACGTGCTTCTACCCAAGGCAGTTATGTAGAAGTCAGCCTTTTAATGTTTTTTGGTTGATAACGCCCAAATTGCCTTCATTTTAGGGGGCAGTTTGGCAAGCAGTTGGTCGATAGGGGAGAAGTGAAGTTGACCTCCAAAGGCTATCATATCTTAGCAGCATGGGCATTAGTCTTCAGTGAAGTAGGATACCTTATTTGATACTGGATGATCCTGGTTGGAAAAGAGCTAACATTATTTTACTTACCAGAACCTGCAGGAGACCATTTGTTATGTATGGGGGCAGATTAGCGCAGCACACCTGTTTGCTCCCTGGCACTATATAGGTGTCCTTATGACTCGTCTTGAGGAAGCAGTACAGAGGCATCACCAATAGAGACCTACAAAGCCACTGATTTCTTCCAATAGAGGAAGAAAGAATCGGGGAAGGATTTGGTCTAAACTTTCCAGACTGATTTAATTCTCACTTAAATACTGCAAAAGTAGGAGTTAATAGAGCAGCTTGCTGACTTGCCGCTGCTGCAGCATCTTGCTACAATTCCACACCAGCGTCTTCACACTGCAAACGTGTGTTATTTGACAGGACAACAGCTTTGAGCAATTCATTATCAACTACTGTAATGAGAAGCTGCAGCAGATCTTCATAGAACTCACCCTCAAGGAAGAGCAGGAGGAATACATCCGAGAGGTAACACTTAAACCATCTCTCATTATCCTTTCCTCTTCCCATCTTCTCCATTCAACCAAACTGATGCACGCTTGAACCTCTTTTCACGGGAGTGGCTTTTTATATGATACTACTTTGCTGCACCAATGTTTCTGGAAATGGAGTTAAGTTCCTTCTTTATGTTCTTGAGGATAATGTGAAGCTTTCACATGCCTTTTTTTTGTTCGTATGTTTGTTTTTGGTGATTTTTTTGCATTCAGCGTGAACACTTGCAAAGCAGAATCACTGTAATTTGCTTCTTCAGTGATATTTGGAGCGTTCTAATGATCTGATTTACAGGATGTCACTGCAGGATGCAAATTAAGGTCTTTCTTTTTTTCCAGTCCTTTACTTGTGTTATCTCCAGGTGCGTTAGCATCTCATCCTGGAGATGTTATTACTGATACTTGTGAAACTATATATATGTATATTTGGATATTAGGAGTATCTGAACAACTGACAGACTGGATCTTTGCAGATGGTCTCATCTAAATTTAGTCCTTTTTCCTTCTTCCATTAAAAAACAAACAACAACAACAACAAAACCCCTCAGAGCTTAGAATGTTGATCTCAGATGCTTGCCCTGAGATGGGTTTCTTCCCTTCTGAGCAGTGGGAGCGTGCAGAGAGCAGCGCTGAGCCGGGGCTGGGCAGGAGGCAGCTGGCCCTGCTCCAGGGGAGTGCATGGGAAGTTGACACCGATGGGGGAAAGGAATGGAGAGTGGCTTTGGCTGCTGCTCAAGGGCAGCTTTTTTGCGCAGATAATGTTAGCGGGAGACGATTGCGTTTCTTTCTTAATAAGTAAGATGTTGGTAAGCATATAGAACTAGGTTCAAAAATAGTCAACTGGAATGTAGTTTAGGTTGCCTAGGGGAAATGCTCCATCCGTTGTTTTGCTGTTCAGACTTTGTTTTTTCCCCCTATAGGGAATTGAGTGGACACATATCGAGTATTTCAACAATGCTATAATTTGCGACCTAATAGAAAATGTAAGTTATTTACAGTCATCTTTTCTGAATGATTTTTAAGCATGTATTAAATTTAACCTTGACATCTGTATGCATCCGCAATATGCTTTGATAAAACAAGCCTTTGTTGGTATTAATAATCTTATTCTGAATGGTAAACTTTCATTTTATTGATATGAAATTGAAAGATTGGATGTTAGTCCGTTAGGAGTGGTCAGCAGCACTTTTGTGAGAGAAGTAACACAGCGGTGTTTTCACTGTAAGATATCACATGCTGTATTGTAAATAATATCTTGTTCTTTTCTTGTGGAAACCCAACAGCTCCACGATTTATTATTGAGCTCTTCAGATAGAGCAAATTCTTGTATGTAATAGGAGGATTTTCTGTGGACTTAGCACAGCAAATTCCTTAACTTTCAGAACAGTTTTTAGCTATCACTATAAAATGTATGCTGTTTTTTGCCCATAGACTAGCTACTTTAATTTAAGTTGGCGTTTCTGTGGTCTGAGTCAAAGGCATGAAATTGCCAATTAAGATGAACTTGGAGGCTTCCAGTCTATGAAGCAGCCTTGGAAAAACTGAGATGCTTAAAGGTCTGTTGGGAGTAGGGGTGAGGAAAAGAGAAGTGTCTGATGGAGATGGTTTGGAGTGACGTGTTTCTGGTCTAACAGGATATATCAGTCTCATTTTTTTTGTATTCATGTAAATATGATGAAAACAGATGCTCATACTCTTGCCTTGAAACTTCAGAACCAAACTGGAATCCTGGCCATGCTCGACGAGGAGTGCCTGAGACCAGGAACTGTCACCGATGACACCTTTTTAGAAAAGCTGAACCAAGTGTGTGCCACCCACCAGCATTTTGAAAGCAGGATGAGCAAGTGCTCCCGGTTCCTTAATGACACCACCCTGCCTCACAGCTGCTTCAGGATTCAGCATTATGCTGGCAAGGTACCTACTGATCTGGACTTTGTGGTGTCTGAAG